>NC_092335.1:594788750-595135000 GCF_046630445.1 Rutidosis leptorrhynchoides
CCAAACCAAGATTAATCCGTTGGATCTTACTCTTACAAGAGTTCGATATTGAAATCTGAGATAAAAAGGGAGCAAAAAATCTCGCCGCTGATCATCTTTCTCGTCTTGAAAATCCTGAATTAGAAGTTCTAAATGAATCGGCCATACAAGACAACTTTCCTGATGAATATCTATTGAAGATAGATTATAATGAAATTCCATGGTTTGCAAACTATGCAAACTACTTAGTATGTGGATTCCTTGAAAAAGGATTATCGTACCAAAAACGAAAGAAATTCTTTAGTGATATAAAACACTATTTCTGGGAAGATCCACATTTGTTTAAAAGTTGCCCCGATGGAATAATACGCCGATGTGTATTCGGGGATGAAGCTAGTCAAATCTTAAACCATTGTCACACAGGACCAACAGGAGGGCATTATGGGCCTCAACTCACAGCAAGAAAAGTTTACGATGCTGGATTCTATTGGCCTACAATTTTCAAAGACGCACACCTTCTTTGTAAATCCTGTGATGCTTGTTAAAGGGCCGGAAAAATAAGTCAACGTGATGAAATGCCACAAAATGTCATTCAAGTATGTGAAGTATTTGACATTTGGGGTATTGACTTTATGGGTCCATTTTCAAAATCTCATAATAATCTCTACATTCTCGTTGCCATTGATTATGTATCTAAATGGGCGGAAGCACAAGCTCTCCCGACTAACGATGCACGAGTTGTAGTTAACTTTTTAAAACGTCTTTTTGCTAGGTTTGGAACACCGAAAGCTTTAATAAGTGATCGGGGTAATCATTTCTGTAACAATTAACTTGAGAAAGTTCTCAAAAGATATGGAGTAACTCATAAAATCTCAACCGCTTATCATCCACAGACAAGTAGACAAGTTGAAAATACCAACCGAGCTTTAAAACGTATTCTAGAGAAAACCGTAGGATCAAATCTGAAGGAATGGTCCATGAAATTAGAGGATGCACTCTGGGCTTTTAGAACAGCCTACAAAACTCCAATTGGAACCACACCTTTTAAACTCGTTTATGGAAAAGCATGTCATCTTCCAGTAGAAATTGAACACAAAGCATTTTGGGCTTTGAAGACATGTAATCTTGATTTACATGAAGCTGGACGTCTACGGTTAAGTCAACTAAACGAATTAGAAGAATTAAGACTTGAGGCATATGAAAATTCCTTAATCTATAAGGAAAGAACGAAGAAATGACATGATAAAAGAATCAAAAGTTCAAAATAATTTAAAGAAGGAGATAAAGTTCTTCTTTTCAATTCACAATTCAATCTATTTCCTGGAAAATTGAAATCAAGATGGTCTGGACCATTTATAGTCAAAAGAGTTTTCCCATACGGAACAATAGAGTTAATAAATTCAAATGAGATTGAATTTAAAGTTAATGGTCACAGAATTAAACATTACATACATGGTCCGATGGAAGTTGACAATGAAGTCAATCATAATTTCACCACTCAAGAAAACCCTCAAAATGAAAACATAAATATGTTATCAACAACATATGAAAAATCAAAATTGGAAAATAGGGAGGATTCAAATTGGAGTGATGAAGAAGAATTCTTATACAAACCTCCCATTCCAAGAAACGAAGAAAAATGTGAACAAGAAGTTCAAATAGAAGTGAAAGAACCAAGAAAAGAACACCCGAAAAAGGTTTACAAACCAACTCGACTTACTAAAGTAGGAGACCCGGGTAAATTTATCATTTCTTGCTTGCTTAATGATGGTGCTATATATAATGGACTCGCAGATTTAGGAGCAAGTGCAAATATTATGCCTCTTTCCTTATACAAAAAATTAGGTATGGGTAAATTAAAACCAACCAAAATAGGTGTTCAATCATTTGACCTAACCATTAAACACCCGGTTGGAATAGCAAATAAATTACTTGTTAACGTGGGAAGTTTGACCTTTGTTGCAAACTTCATAGTTATTAATATGGAGGAAAACCTTGATATTCCTCTAATTTTAGGTCGCCCATTTTTAGCAACCACCGAGGCGTTCATTGATGTAAGAGAAGGTAGAATGACACTTAGGGATGGTGATAAATCGATCACCTTTGTGAACCGAAAGTTTAGATCTCCACCAACCAAAACTGTTAAACCAATAAAAACACATAAGTGTGGGGAAGAAGATGAAGAAACACTTAATGATGATCCGATCACAAAGAACCCCGTTGATGATACGAAATTAGATGAACCCGTTTTTAACAGTTCAACGAAGAAACTTTATAAACGGATTCACGATGCTAGGATTAAGGGAAACTTTAAGTTATTTAACCGATTAATATCTAATTTATCGCCAAAAGAAAAGGCAATGTTAGTTGAATTTGTGAAAGTTACAGAGAAAATCAACAATTGGCTTGAAGTAAAAGTCAAAGATATACAAGTTGTTGATAGTCCAATTGAAAACGAAGTTAATCACAATTTCGACACCAAATCTAACTAAGTATGGGGAGAATCTAATCTATTTAGGGTTATTTATATTTTTGTTAGAGTTAGATATTCTGTTTTTGTGTAGTTTCCGAAAATGGAATCCGTATGGTCTTTCCCTAGCAGACCCTAAAGAACTAGTCTTCTCCCCCCATTTTGAATTTTTTTTTTTTTAGATTTTACGAGATGAAGAATTCCTTTGATCTGAACCATGGTCTAATGCTACATGCTATGATTACTAAATGTAATAATGACACACTTTCGAGTGAACTAGTATCATTCATAAGAGATAAAATGGACGGAGTAAGAAAAGAACTCAGGAAAGATCATCATAAAATACATTTTGGAAAAGGAAAATCAAAATCCGCAACAAAAAGAAGAGCACGACACCTTGAAAGATGTTATAAATGCGGAAAATGGTCACACGAAGGTAAATGTTCAAATAATCAAACATATTCAAATACCGAATTTGTTACTCTATGCAGAGAAGGACCGTTTATATGTTTAGAAGAAAAGATATTGAAGATTCGAGGTTATGCTTACGTAGCTATGGAAAACCAAATCACACGACTCTCCTATGAGTCAGCTAAAGCAGGTCTCTGAGAATTCTTTCTCACAGGTAAGTATGTACAGTTTTTATTTTTATTGCTTTTAACCTTTTGATAATAAACGCTGAATTGTTCGCTATAAAGTATTAAATTGGTATTCAATAAAATTAGGTATGCGTAACCGAAATTATTGATATCATACAAAAATTTATTACATCACTACGAAATTTACCGTTTATTCTTAAGGTATAAATATCTTTAATCAATCAATCCAAAATATTTCAGAAATTCGTCAGGAGTAAAACTAGGTCGTTGAACCAAAATTACTTTACCGGAAAGAGGGGCGTATATTTTTGATAATATTTGATTGATTAAAGTGGGATAAAAGACCAAAAAGATTTTTAATTTTTAATTTTACTATGTTTTTAAAATTAATATATAAATATTAAATTAATATTGTAAACTTTTTAAAATCAATATATTTAAGTTTGTAAATATTTGAAAAATTAATAATTTTAATATAAGTTTGTATGTATAAAAACAAAAATATAATATAAATTTGATATGAATTTTTAATATTATGCATTTTAAATTTAAGTTTGGTGTGAATTTAAAAACAAAAATGTACTTTATTTCATTAAGTTAAAAATGTGATTTCTAAAAATTCGTCGTGAGTTGAAAACTAGGTCGTTGAACCGAAATTGCTCTACCCAAGGGAGGGACGAAAACTTTTATTATCATTATTTTTAATCTTATTGAATTAAAGTATGCCAAAAACATTTAAAAAACTCGAAAATCTTTGCTTTTAAAACTGCGCTTAAAAATGACAAATTTTAAAATTTTGTCGAGGGGCAGACTAGGACAATGATCCGAAACGCCCTCACTCCTAAAAAGAGACAAATTTTCAAAATTTATTAATCCATATTTTAAAAGTATAAGATTTTTATAATAATAAAAAAAAAACCCGGACCCCATGCGATCGCATGGGGTTTACACTTCAACCTCATGCGATCGCATAAGGCCTAAAATCTGGCCAGGATCAAAAGCTCAGCGAGTCTGCTGCTGCATCACAAAACACAAATACATACACGAACCATCTCTCAAAAACACCCCTAAATTCGCCATTTTTTCACCAAAATTCACCAAATTTCTCTCTATAATCCGCTCTAAACATGAATTTGATAAGAAGTTTATCAAGAAGGGTAACAATTTCACCCGTAAACCTCTTTAAATTTGATTTTTAGTGTTCTTGAGCTATAATTTTCCTAATTTGATTTTGTTAATTTCTAGTGTAATTAGAGTTAAATTGTTAGTATTTTATGCATGTATAACCTAGATTAATGCTATTTAACATGATTTGAAGCCAAAAAATTCAAAATTTTTAGGAATATAGGGTTTGTGTTCTTGAGCAATTTAGGGCTTTTTGATATAAACAGGTTATGGCCGATTTTTGTCATGAATTATTGCTAAATTAAGTAGTGTAACATGTTTAGGTAGCTAAATGATCCAAACTTTGATCCTAAACATGATTTTTGAGAATTAAAGTGGACTTTTTAGGTATAAAATTCATGAACTTGATTAAATTGATGTAAATGCCATTTGAAACTTGTTTAATTGCTAGTAATGGTTGTTTTAACATGTTATTTGAGTTGAATGCTTATGAACTTTGTAAACATTTTCATATATGCTTATTTAAAAAAGTGTAGAATTGTTAAAATTGTGAAAATGTGTATAAGTTTAATTTTGATTAAACATGTTATTGTAATTGTTTCAAGTTGTTATTTTGCTAACACTAATGCATATTTGGATGCACAAAATTTGTGTTTAATGTGTTTTGCAGAGATTTACTAATACTGATGGTTCATCATCATCATCTAGACAACCTGCTCCAGAACCTGAACCAGAAATGCAATATGAACCGGAGCAACAACAGGAACAACAACAACAACCTGATCAACACGTACCTTATTATGATCCTCATCAAGAATATGTTGATGCCTACATAGTATTTCCGATGCATCTGATAGTAGCACATCCGACGATTCATGAAGAACAGTTGCATCCCAATCTGAGATTTGATCGAAGCTGGAAAGATTACCCGACATATCAAAGTAACAAATTCAAACTGGTACTGAAAAATGTAGAAGTGCTGAGGGTAATCGATTGTGAGCCTTTGGAAAAGGTCCAACTAGTTAACTCAGTTAGACAGCATTTGATCCAAAGGTATGGCAGCTCTTATTTTCCCGATTGGGAACGTTTATTCACCATTCGTAGGCATGTATATAAGGAATGGTGCGTTGAGATTATGAGTACTATTTCACTTAATGTGGATGTAGATAGGTTAGATGATAGAAGTTTTCTTAGATTTATACTTAGCCGTAGGATGTACAGGATGTCCATGCTGGACATGGCCAGGGCTTTACAGATATATACGCCCGCTGAATTGCTATTACCCGATTGTACAAACTTGATTTATTATGGTGAAAGGGTAGATAGGAATTTTGATGCTAACGCCGTCTGGAGGCGTATGTCAGATTTTAATGTTTTTGGGCGGGCAGGAACACATACCTACTTACATATTAACAAAGCCGAGCTTCGTATAATTCAAAGATTTCTGGCTAACTCGATTACACAGAGAGGTCACAATAAGGAGAAAATGACCTTACATGATTTATTCTACCTTAAGTGTATTCGAGACCCAAGAGGCTTTGTTAATATCCCCTACTGTGTTGGTTTTTATTTGTCTAAGATAGTGGAAGCAATACAGGAAGGGGGAATAATAGGAGGAGGTATTTTTGTTACTCTCATTGGAGAGTATTTAGGTGTAGATAGGGATCAAGGGGGTCCACTCTTGGTTTGTAGGGAACATGATGATACTTTAGGATTGAAGGTCTATCAGGGTGCTAAGGTATTGAAGAGCAGATGCAATCAGGCAGTACCCTATGTTGGTCGTCATCCACAGGTAGAGAGAGGTTCAGATGAGGAAATGGAGGAAGCAGATGACATTAGGGATGTCATTAGGGAGGCTATTGTGACGACCCGGAAATTTCCGACCAAAATTTAAACTTAATTTTTTTATATGAACTCGACACGTTAAGCAAAAATCTGTAATCTTGAATCTTAGAACTTTAGAACTATTTACATTGATTTATTTAACCTTTGACCGATTCCGACGATTCACAAACAAATGGTTGTAAATAATATATATATATATATATATATATATATATATATATATATATATATATATATATATATATATATATATATATATATATATATATGATTCGATATAGTTATTAGTAGTATCATTGTTATTATTAATAATAATTAGTACTATTAAAATCAGTATTATTGTTGTTGATAATATTATTGCTATACCTTTTACAATAATTAATATCATTATCATTATCATTAGAATAATATTATTATTGTTATTATATTATTATTATTAAGATTAATTATAATTCATAAAAATAAATAATGTAAATAAAAGAATATACAAATAAAGATATAATTATAGTTAGATATATGCAGATATATATATATATATATATATATATATATATATATATACATTCAAAAATCAGTATTTATATTATAAATATAATTATTATTAGTATTTTTATGTATTATTAACAATAAATATCAAATAATTAAAAATATAAGGTATATGTATATATCCGAATAAATCAGTTTACATCGTGATCCTACCAAAAACGAATTTGATTCTATCTTTCAAAGTTGTTATATATCACTCTCGGTCGTACAGAGTTGTTATCAATCAATTCACCTTTTTGTTATTTTATTTTTTTTTTAAAAAAACTTTATGTATCTGAGGTAAAATGGTGTGGACCTATATTACAATACGGATTGATCAATTTCAGTGTGAGGGATTACCAATCGACCTACATCATCAACTAAATCATCAAATTCTTCTTACAGCCATCAAATTCATCGAATTAAAAATAAAATACATGAAGAACAAAGGTATCGGCCCTGTTCTTGGTTAAATTTTTGAAAACCTTGATTTCGAAGTGCATTTAAAAATCCATAAATGCAGAAGGTTTATAATTCATGTCGTGAATCTTTCTTAAAAAGCTCATGTTTCAATTCGCTATATCGAATAAGAATTTGGCAGTCAAAGTTGTTTATCAAAAGGTCAAATGATTATGTTCATAACCAAATTCGTACTCCATATGATGTTTCAATATAAATTGATTTTACAGAAAGCTTCTAATAAGGATTTAGCAACTTTTTCATGTAGAAGTCGTGAGCCAAAACATTCGAAAAACTCAAAATTGATTTCAAGTTCATAAAAGTGTATATCGACTATTTTCCAGTATTTTGATTCGTTTTTAAATCTGTTTTAAATGATGTAATCCACTACTAGTTGTGGTCTGTGACTATAAGAATTCTAAAATTAAAAAATTTAATCGATTGTGTTGATTAATTGATCATTGGTCGATTGGTATGAAGAAGAAGAAGAAGAGGAAAATGGGAATTCTGTGATACGAAATAAGAATAAATGGATTATGGTTTAATCATAAAAACAAGATCAGATGGGTGGTTAGGGGGATTGTCGGGTTAGCAAGTCGCTTGGGTTCGAGTCCTGGGGACTGCATAAATTTTTTTAAGGGCCTTGGAGGTAGTCTTTCTATACAAAATTTATTATTTTTATTATTATCATTATTATTATTAACATTAATTTTACAATTATTAACATTGTTATGTATTAATTATAGTATGAATATTACTAATAAGTATTATTATTGTTACTAGTATTGTTATTATTAGTTAGTATTATTATTATTACAATTAATATATGTATTATTATTAATGCTAAAATAAGTACTAAGTATCATTTATTATTATTATCATGATTTTTAATTATCATTACTAGTATTATTATTATTATTATTATTATTATTATTATTATTATTATTATTATTATTATTATTATTATTATTATTAATGTTATTATTAAACTTATCAATTTTGTTATTATTATTATTATCAAAACTATTTTTTTAAAATAAATAAATATTTTGTGCATAAAATATACATATTACATATATTCTAATTATATTAACATTTTATATAACTATATATATATATATATATATATATATATATATATATATATATATATATATATATATATATATATATATATATATATATAAACCTATTAATAATATTTTTATAAATACTTACATATAACAAACCATTGATTTTTAATTATAACACTAAACAAGTATATATATAAATATGGACACATTAATATAACTATATAGATTTTAATCATTTTAAAACATATATACAAAATAAATATATATAACATATATGTTATTAATATAAAAATTATATCATTAATAATAATATATATGAATTTGTTCGATTACGATTATATGTCTTAATATAAATATGAATAATATAGGTTCGTGAATCCGAGGCCAACCCTGCATTGTTCAATATAGTCTTATGTATTTTTACTACAAAATACAGTATTGTGAGTTTCATTTGCTCCCTTTTTACTTGCTTTTGCAATATATATTTTTAGGACTGAGAATACATGCGCTGCTTTTATAAATGTTTTACGAAATAGACACAAGTACTTAAAATTAAATTCTATGGTTGGATTATTAAACCGAATATCGCCCTTCAAGTCTGGTAACCTAAGAATTTAGGGAAATGGCCCCTGATTGTCACGAATCCTAAAGATAGATCTATGGACCTTGACAAGTCCCATTCGGGGTACGAATGCTTTAGTACTTCGAGATTATTATTATACAGACGAGAGGTTCTGTTTAGGGATATTCTATGCATTAAAGTTAACGTCGGTTACCAGGTGTTCAATCCATATGAATGATATTTTTGTCTCTATGCATGGGACGTATATTTATGAGAAATGAAAATCTTGTGGTCTATTAAAATGATGGAAATGATTATTTATGTTAAACTAATGAACTCACCAACCTTTTGGTTGACACTTAAAAGCATGTTTATTCTCAGGTACGAATGAAATCTTTCACTGTGCATTTGCTCATTTTAGAGATATTACTTGGAGTCATTCATGGCATATTTCAAAAGACGTTGCATTCGAGTCGTTGAGTTCATCAAGATTATTATTAAGTCAATTATAGTTAGATATATTATGAAATGGTATGCATGCCGTCAACTTTCGATGTAATGAAAGATTGTCTTTTCAAAAACGAATGCAATGTTTGTAAAATGTATCATATAGAGGTCAAGTACCTCGCGATGTAATCAACTGTTGTGAATCGTTTATAATCGATATGGACTTCATCCGGATGGATTAGGACGGGTCCTTTCAGTTGGTATCAGAGCGGTGGTCTTAGCGAACCAGTTCTACATTAGTGTGTATAACTGATAAGTCGTTAGGATGCATTAGTGAGTCTGGACTTCGACCGTGTCTGCATGTCAAAAATTTTGCTTATCATTTCTAGTCGAAAATCATCTGCTTATCATCCTTAGGAAATTACCTGCTTATCATTATTAGTCTAGACACATCTTACTGCAATGATTGCATGAATAGTAAATAGATAAAATTCGTATCTTAGCGTATCTGCTAATTCATATCTTAGCGTATCTGTTATTATTACCTTTGCCTGACAGTTTCCGTAGATTCCTCCGTAACTTATGGGATTTTAGTATTATATATGCATATGTAAATTATGTATTGCAGGGTACTAATCTATATCCTATAATCTATTTCTTATCGAAAATCCTTCATCTGATCGTACGAGATGAATCCCTCAACCAGTTCGAATTCCTCGGATTCCGACAGCTATTCTGATATGGAGCTTCACCTAAGCTCCGAAAGCAGTGTCACCAGAATGAATCAACCAATCATCCATCTCCAATTCATCTAATGGGTTCGTAGTCGACTTAATTAATGGAGACGCGAAGAAGGCGATCCTTTCCACCAACCGAATTCATCCCTTGGTGAAGAACCTGAAGCACTTACCGGTGAACCAATTCGAAACACCATTTTCACCCTCACTCCAGAGTATCTCGCTATGATTATATTATATTTCATATTCTAAACCTTATTCATCCGCTCATTCCGATTGACAATCATCCCGGTATAATATAAGAAGTCAACGAGCTTCGCGCCCGAGTTGTAGCCTTGGAAAATATGGTGTAAAACTTATCAGCTTCAGCAACATCACCGGCACCAATAGTATCATCAACAACCCAAGTTTCAAAAGCACACGCCTCAACATCTCATTCCGTATCTCGAGTATAATCATCAATCTGCGAATCGTTTTACATCATTTATCTTCATTCGACATGGCAATTATGTAATCTCTAATGTTTTAGAGATTATATATTCTTGTTCTAATGATAAATCAAATGAGATTAATATCATAATTGACTCATTAAATCCATGATTACATCTGAAGAAAATATATATGTATATATGTTTCGTAAAGATTGTAGTTAAAAATTCTTTTGTACAAACTGTTAATGGTGAAAATATTTTAACGGGTAGGTAATACCCGAGGAATATTTAGATTTCACATTAATAAGTACACTGTACATTCTTTGAATCTGATTCAACAGTCATTTACTATCCTACTTACATCCACAAGATATACGTATCTGTTCACCAAAGAATAACTATTTTCATTCAAATTCAATTTCATATCTGGATTTTGACTTACCAGAATCCAACAAGTGGCATAATGAAGAAATAATGGACACAATAAAAATTGATTAGAAACAGACAATTTAACAATATGAAATTTTGTTAAGAAACCACGCTAACAAGATCCTAGCTAACTGTTCCTAGCTAACTGTTAATTCTGTGTTACACTTTAATTTATCGCAATTTAATTATCGCAGTTTATTTATCGCAATTTATATTCTCACAATTTTATTTATCGTCATTTAATTTCTGTATTTATTTTACGCACTTTAAATATCGGGACACGTATACAAGGTTTTGACATATCATATTGACGCATTTATATATATTATTTGGAATAACCATAGACACTCTATATGCAGTAATGCCGGAGTTAGCTATACAGGGTTGAGGTTGATTCTATAATAATATATATAATTTGAGTTGTGATCGAGTCTGAGACATGTACACGGGTCACGATACGTGTTATTTAATTCGAATATTATATATGAATTATTGAATTGTTAACTATGGACTATCGACTGTGGACTAATAATGTTGGACAATTAAAATAATTAAAATATTGATTATAACATATGAAACTAAACATTTCTTCAAGTTTGCCACTTGATTTCATCTCAAACCTCATTTGTATTTTGACGATTACAATCTGTGTTCAAACCTTTCATGATCCTTGAAAACACCTCAATCGAGAGAATGAACCAACCGCACTTTATCTACGGAAGAAAAGATTGATACATGTAGTTATGCACCTAAAAACATTCGAAACCTGAGTAAACGTTTAACACGTATCTATGCTAATTCCTTTAGCATTATTATTACTGAAAATAACTTTGCAACTCCTGTTCGAGAAAGCCAGTTTTGTCACAGCTCCATCAAGTCAACTTCAACTTTTCGTTCGAAACAACCTTATTATAACTTTGATATATATGCGTGCTCATTTATTATTACCAGAGAATCTTTCATATTCCACCATATTACCATCAGCGTTTAATCATCTAAAAACATAATTATCCTGAAACCACCGCGGATTGATAACTGATGATTCAGATATCGTAGCATTAAATGCAGAGGAAACAGAAAAATTATAGATGGTCTAAACGGCCAAAAGTTTAATGATAAAGAAAGGAGTGTTAGGAACGCTCGATAGAAAATTTGGTACTGAAAAACAAATTGAGCTAACCATGAAGGAGACCAAGGATAAATACAAGGACCAAACCCTATATTCAAAGGATCCATGTAATTCTGGATCCGATGAAATCTTTAGAGAATATCTTGCTCCGAGGTCATGTTAAAATCTTGCGGAAAATTTCTCTTCATCAACCTTCGAACTTAGAAATTCCAAAATATCATCATAAATATCTTCGATATTTCTGACGATATTTTTATAAATATTCTCGTCCAAAATTATATACCTCTTCATGCTATCTGTAATACATTATATTGGAAATTTCTGTAAAATCTAAGTATAAACTATGAATGAATTTTGAAGTAGTGTGGGAAATTGATGCATGAGTTAGTATAATATAATGACACTTGATCAACGTGATTATATTACAGTAAGTCATGCTGAGTTTCTAACGGAACGTGATGATTCACAGATCATAACGTCATCAGGTGCCATGTTACATAACTCTTTCATTCTACTTAACTTCTGAACATATCAAGAAAATGTATTCTTGATAGTTCTATCTTCTGTAATTTTGATAAATTTGAAAATCATATCGTGCTATCACGTTCCACCCCGTTTAGAACATTATAATCATTCGAAACTCTATATCTACGATTTCTGAACCATTATTCGCTTGACTTGGAGTCGGGAAGAGAAAACAAAAGTAGGAAACTCAAAAAATATAAGGGGGAATATAAAGCTCGATAACAAAACATAAATTACAAACCGTGTATATCAATGTTTATTGCAACATAAAGACACGGGAGAATTAAAAACATTATAACCCCAATGGCGAAGTAGAAGAAAACATATTCCTCCGGTGGTAGTTGGAAAAGGAGAAGGATTGTTGCGATAGTAAGGATAAGTACAAGAATCGAAACTGGATTAAGCATTTTCAAAATCTTTTGAATTTGGGAATTTAGTATAGGAGTGGTGAAAATAATGGAATGGAAGAAGTTCATTTATAGTGGAAATATCAGAAAAAGTAATCGAGACAGGTGATCACATTAAATTAAAGAGATTTTAATTTCCTTAATCCCGAGGAAATCGGATTTTATTCAGATTTCAAAGATTTTATTTAAAATCCCTTAAATTCTGGAATTCAACCCCGACTCTGTCAAAAGCTAAAACAAATCTTTTTTCTGTCATTTCACTATTTTGTGATAGCTTCACTCGTACGCTCTGTGATCGGGTCTTAAACGCCGATCATTATCGATGTTAAGAGGTAGATATTACGTGTATATTTGAAGTTTAGAAAGTTATTTCATGAGGTTTTTATAACGAGTAACGATTTGGGACGAGAACGCGAAAACGGGGGTTAAAAACAAGAAAAAATGAAAAAACTGAAGCCCGGCTGCAAGGAGGCGGCTGGAGGCGCAAGGAGGTGCCTGATGGGTGCAAAAAAATCAGTCAGGTAGAAAGCTGACAAAAGGAGGCGGCTGGTTTTTGCGGCTGGGCGCATGTAGGCGCCCGGTGAGAGTAATTTGCTGCTGGAACTATTTTTGGATAGAATTTAAGGCCGGATTTGAGGGATTTAATGCTTGGAGGTTACCCTACTTCACCCCTATATAATGGAAACCCTAGGCTACGAATTTACATCATCTTCCATCAGTTCTTAGAGCATCAAACACACAAAAACACACCATTAATCATCATCAAATCAAGATTCAAGCTAGGTTTCAAGGAGTGTTCTTCATGCAACTTCAAGAAGTAACCATGATCATCATCACCAACATGCTTGGCTAGTTTCTTTCACTTTATTCCTTGCATGAACAATTATTGTATGTTTAGTTTTTCATTTACTTATGTGATTCTTGAATTTGTAATCCTTATGTCTTTTGGTTTATAATTTCATTGAATCTTTTGAATTATCATTTAATGCAAGTTTGAAAGTTATTGATTGTTGCAAGACAAGTGATTGATATTTAACATCTTGTGCTTAATCCAACCTAGTTACAATTTAGTATAGGGATAAAGACAACATGTGTAGGTAGCATTGCTTGTGCCCAAGATAATCATAAATTGGAAAACTAAAGAAGTCTTGTCTATGAGATTTAGTTGATAATTTGATAACATAAGGATTTGTTGAACTAATGCATGCATAATTGGGATTGTCAAGGAATAAAGATTTCCATCCAATTGATTACAACCTTTTCGTTTAGTTCATTTTTTATGCTCTTGAATACTCAAAGTTTACATTTGCCTAGTAATTGTTAATCTAGTTTTTACATTAGTTAATTTTAGTTAATCACAAACAAACCAAACTTGAAATTGCTTGCTAGTTAACCACAACTTCCCGTGGAACAAATCCTGCTTACCCTATCTAAAGTAGAGTAATTAGGCTATTTTTTACCGGCCCTTCGACACCGATCAAATTTTGGCGCCGCTGCCGGGGAAGTGTGCGCTTGATTGCAAGCTCTTATTTTATTGCTTTCTTGTTAAATTAGAAAAACCATAAAAATAATAAAACCAATAAAAATCCAAAAATAGTGTTTTGTTTATTTTGTTTTTGTCAGTTTTACGCTCGGTGTTCTTGTTTTTGTTGAAGTGTAGGTTACTGTATGCAAACTCGGAGTTTGGGAGATCAAAATCTTAAGCCTTTAGACCCGGAAATCGAGAAATCTGCAAAAGCTAATCGAAAAGCTACAAGAATCTTAAAGAGTTCGACAGTAGCTTCAGCATCCACTCAACCACAGTTAGAGACACATCCGATTGTTCCACCAAACTCTCCTAAGTCAGAGTCTGACACTGAAGAGGAAGTTTTTGATCAACGAGACGAAATGGCCGAACGACCAAGAGGAGTAGACACCTACTACCAACCGGGTGATTTTGAGGATCATTCACCCATTGTTTATCCTGCTCCGATAGGAGGAAACAACCGACGATTTGAGGTCCGACCTCAACTCATTTCGATATTGCCAACCTACCGAGGTATGGCTAATGAGGAACCATATGAACACATCACTGAATTTAATGGGATATGTGCTACTAATCAGGTAAACGGTTTCACTGATGATGAGGTACGTCTTCGATTATTTCCTTATTCACTTAAGGATAAGGCAAAAAGATGGTTTCTCTCCTTGCCCGCCCGGAGTATTAATACTTGGGCGGAAATGAAAAAACGATTTTTAGAAGAATTTTACCCCATAAGTAAAACTTCAGACATGCGTACGCAAATAAAATCTTTTAAACAATTACCGGGTGAATTATTTCATGAAGCGTATGAACGTCTGAAGGGGTTACTTAGGGCATGCCCACACCATGAGATACCCAAGTGGGAATTGGTTAAAGTTTTCTATGATAGTTTAGATTCTCAAAACAGACAGTTTATTTTGGCGGCTAGTGGTGGGGCATTCTTAACTCGGTCTAGTGATGATGAATGGACTTTCTTCGAACAGTTAAGCAAGGGTTCAAAAACTCAAGCTTCGGTTGATCGTAAACAACCTAGTACCTCCCGAGTGAATCATGTTTCCGATTCGGGTGGTTCATCTAGGAACTTAGATCAGGAATTTGATGATTTGAAAATGCTTATATTTAACAACCCAAACCAGGGTCTTGCTTGTAATGTTTCGCAAGTTCAGGAAGTATGTGAGATTTGTGGAGATCCTTCTCACTTTACATATGGATGTAGAAATGGGATTCCACCGGTAAATCAGCACATAGTGGAAGAACAAGTTAACGAGGTTCAGGGGCGGAGATATGATCCATACTCCAACACGTATAATCCGGGTTGGAGAAATCATCCTAATTTCAGTTGGAGCAATAACAACGCTCTGAATGCTAACCAAGGGAACCAACTTAGACAACAAAACAACTTTCAAAACCAGGGTAACTTTCAGAACCAAGGCAACTACCAAAGAAACTATCAAAATCCTTATCCCAACAACCGAAACCAAAACCAAAACAATTACCAAAACCAAGGCCAAAATCTAAACCAAAATCAAAATAGTACTTCAACCAATCAACCATCTAGCTCGGATGCTAAGATGGATGCGTTCATCTCTGAAATGCGAAAAATGATAGAAGTGCAAAATAAGTCGATTGGTGCATTGGCTAAGGAGATCGGTAATGTAGCGGAAAGTAAGGGAAATAGGGAACCAGGTACAATTCCAAGCTACACGGTTCTAAATCAAAATCATAAGGATCAGGGAAAAGGGCATAGCGTTAACATGGTAGGTACCTTGAGAAGCAGAAAGAAGTATGACAATAAGGTAGGAGAAAATGAGGTAGTGCAACAAGAGTCAAGTAAGTCTCCTATTGTTCTTGACGAGGAAGAGGTAAGTGAAAATGATAACCGTGGGGAGGGGGTGAAGAAGACCGAACCAATCGTTAATGAGACCGAGAAAATGGATACGGAATCAAAAACCGTCCCATTTCCCAAGGCCTTAGAGTCCCCAAACCAGTTCCCGTATGGGAAAAAAGGACCACAACCAGAGGACATGTGGAAAACGTTTAAACATGTTAAGATAAATTTACCCCTCCTCAATGCTATTAGGCAAGTCCCGTCTTATGCTAAATTTTTAAAGGACCTTTGCACTCAAAAGAGGAAGCAAAGGGCGACTTTACCCAAAAAGGTGGAGCTAACCGAGCACCTAAGTGCGGTTGTTTCGGGTACACTTCCACCTAAGTTTAAGGACCCAGGGACCCCGTTGATAGCTGTGACTGTAGGAAACATGAATGTGAAAAAGGCGTTATTGGACCTAGGAGCTAGCATTAATATTTTACCTTTTTGTCTAGTTGACTGATTTGAATTGGGTTTAATGAAAAGAACTGACATAATTATTCAACTAGCGGACCAGTCAATCAAAATGCCTAGGGGGATATTAAAAGATGTGATAGTAAAAGTAGAGGATTTCTATTAACCAGTTGACTTTGTTGTTATGAATATTGAACCTAGGAATAGAGATGCCCAACCCACTATAATTTTGGGACGCCCGTTCTTGGCCACCATTAATGCTCACATTAATTGTTGAACGGGTGCTATGGACATATCTTTCGGGAATCGCAAGATGAGAATTAATATCTTTAATTCTCTTCACACCCCGAATGTCCATGAATGCTATCGGATAGATGTGATTGATGAATTAGTGGAAAAACATACTTCTCACCTAATAACCAATGACCCAGTAGAAATATTTTTCTTAGGTAACGAAGAGGATGTTGAATGTGAAGAGGTTAAGGCAGTAGAATTAGCAGTAGCAAGTACAATGGATGCTAGGTTGCCACCGTGGACTCATAAATATGAGCCACTACCTAAATCCATTGATACTAATACGAGACCGTCACTAGAGTCACCACCGAATCTTGAGTTAAAACCCTTACCTTCTCATTTGAAGTATGCATTTTTAGGTACTGACGGCACTTTGCCAGTTATTATTGCTTCAGTTTTGACAGGTGTGCAAGAAAAAGCCTTGATGGAAGTGCTTCAAAAGTACAAGGCTGCAGTAGGATGGATGATAGCTGATTTGAAAGGGATAAGTCCCTCAGTGTGTATGCATAGGATAGTTACAGATTCGGAGGTTAAACCTGCTCATGATACGCAACGCAGGTTAAACCCGAACATGCAGGAAGTTGTAAAGAAGGAAGTTCTTAAGTGGTTAGATGCAGGGATTATTTTCCCTATTTCGGATAGTCAGTGGGTAAGCCCCACGCAAACAGTGCCAAAGAAAGCTGGGATAACAGTAATCGAAACTGAGGAAGGTGAAAAGATCACAACCCGTCTCGTGACGGGTTGGCGGGTATGTATTGATTACAGGAAGCTGAATGCTGCGACTTCAAAGGATCATTTTCCCTTGCCTTTTATTGATCAAATCATCGAAAATCTGTCAGGTCAGAAATTTTATTGTTTCTTAGATGGGTATTCGGGATATAATCAAATACCTATTCACCCTAATGACCAAGAAAAAATGACTTTTACTTGTCCTTATGGAACTTATGCTTTTAGACGAATGCCTTTTGGTTTATGTAATGCACCTGCTACCTTTCAAAGGTGTATGATGAGTATTTTCTCAGAGTTAATAGGAGAGTCTTTAGAAATTTTCATGGATGATTTTTCAATATTTGGCAAGTCTTTTGAGTCGTGTTTGAGTATGTTGGAAAAAGTTTTAAAGAGGTGTACCGAGACCAACCTTGTCCTTAGTTGGGAAAAGAACCACTTTATGGTAAGAGAAGGGGTGGTTTTGGGACACATTGTGTCTGAACGGGGATTCAAAGTCGGTAGGGCAAAAGTGCAACTTATTTCCACATTACCTCCACCAACCAATGTTAAGGGGGTAAGATCATTTTTGGGACATGCAGGATTCTATCGTAGGTTTATCAAAGATTTTAGCGTTATTTCTAAACCATTGTGTAATTTGTTATTAAAAGATGCACCTTTTGAATTTGATGACCAATGTAAGGAGGCCTTTAACACCCTTAAGCGTAAGTTGACCGAAGCACCCATTTTGCAATCACCCGTGTGACGACCCCGTCAAAACACTTAACGGATCCGTCAGTTGGTCCCATAGCTTGATCGGACTTAAATGAATTAAATAAACAAAGTTGCATTCTTTTATTTCAAAATGTTCCCCAAAAAGGAAACATACCAAATTAAGTAGTTTGAAAACCAACCAACCATAATATGAAACCAAAAGTTGACACAAAACATTGCCAACAATCCCACAATTTAAATTATCCAAAATAGAATGCAAACTTAAGTTTCATAAATTGTTTCATAAAATCTGCCCAAATGCATGCAGACTCTTCTAACGACAGCGGAAGCATCAAATAACTCAAGTACCTGTGAAAACATGCAAGTAAACTGTCAACACAAAGGTTGAGTGAATTATAGGTTTAAATAAATAAGTAAACTTTAGACCACAAGATTTAAAAATGTTAGAAAACATTAAACATTATTCCATTATCAATGAGCCACCTGGTAACCACTTAACCCTTTATTTACCCTTGCCAAACACAATAAAAATATACACTTGGACAGTGTATCTACAACAAATTACGAAGTACTAAACATTCCGATTATAAATTGCTAGCGCGACTAGCTCGAAATGGGGTTGTCAAACCCGATAGATCTATCCGTAGGATTCGCGTTCACCGGTAGAAACCAATGATTACAGTTACCAGACTAGGGAATATTTTTGTCCAACTCACAATGAATAATTAAATTTAATTGTTACTTGTGTCTAAACGTAAATAAAAATCTGCATGTAATCACATCCCAAAAATATACTTTGAAAAGTATGTAAAAACGGGACTATAACTCACCTTAAATAGCAACTGAAGAAATCTCACAAACAAGCGAACAGCACGTAAAGTAAAGTGATCAATAAAGATCACAACGCCGACCTATAAATAAAGCAGGTCGAAATAAATAACTAACTTAGGCCAAGTCTTAGTATGATAGCTATTGTACATGTTGCAAGTAGGCATAGAACATTACTCAGCAAGCATCGGTTTGATTGGAACAGCATAAGGACACACACTTTCTATTTTTAGAAAGTTTCTATTTTTAGCAGGTTTCCATTTTTGGAAAGTTTCTATTTTTGGAAAGTTTCTATTTTTGGAAAGTTTCTATTTTTGGAAAGTTTCTATTTTTGGAAAGTTTCTATTTTTGGAAAGTTTCTATATTTAGAAAGTTCTATTTTTAGAAAGTTTTGAAGTTAGGAAAGTTTCCTTATTTAGAAAGTCAACAGAAGTCAACTGAAAGTCAAAGTCAACCGAAAGTCAACTCAAAAGTCAACCTTGGTCAAACATAGTCAACATTAATTTTAAAAGTGTAAGTTATAATAATAACATAGGTTATAATGTTATTTAAAGTCAAAAGTGTATAATAATGTCTTAACATAAGTTTAATTAAATAAAATGAATTATTAAAGTTAATATAAGTTGAAATGTTATAATTAGTATAACATAAGTATTTAATTAATTAATTAAATGTCAATCATAATATAAATATTATTAATTTATAATAAATTTTAAATCATATCATAAGTATTATTAATTAATAATGAATTATTAATCATATCATAAGTTTCTAATTAAAATTATTAAATCATAAGTATTTAATAATTAAGTCATAATTAAATAATAATTAAGTCTTATAATAATTAAATAATTATTTAATATTTATTATAAGTCTTTTAATAATTTCTCAAAAACAAATTTAATACTTATCATAAGTATTTTCCTTTAATAATAAAAGTATTATTAATCATAAGTCTAATTAAAATGTTAATGAAATTATAATTAATAATTAAATGATATAATAAATATTTATATCATAAGTTTTAAATAATAATAATTACTTCTTTTATCATAAGTAATTAATTAATAATGAATTCCATAAATTTTATCATAAGTTTAATCATTAACCATAAGTTTTAAGTTTAAAAGTTCGCCGGGTCGTATCTTGAGCCCCGGGTGTCGGTTTCGGGCAAGCCACATATGCAACTTCACCTACTCAAACCACCCGACACATTTATGAACTCAAGAACACTCCAAGAACAGTCCCTAAGTCGTGCATATCAGCCATGACTTCAATTGGGAAAACATTTTACTCAAAACCCTAATTCGGGCAAAACGGGTGAACCGTGGCTCGGATTTAGGTGACCCGAACATGAATATTCGTCCCACCATCAGTCCTAACCAAATGAGACACCCTAAAGACACCAAGGATGGTCACAAAGTCGGACCCAACCTTGTTCATGCCAAGAACACCTTTCAATCTTTAACAAAAACCAAATTAAGCGTATCTAGGGCTCCGGGAATCGAAACGACATGAATCCGGAGTCTAAAATTAATGTCTTGATGAGAGGAACTCATTTATGTACTTTATTTTAACATTCATATCAGTTATATAGTCAGAAAACACGAATCAAACTGCTGTCCAAAATTTACAAACCGAAATCATACGCAAACGAGTAATTCTACGCATTCCAACAACATTACAACAACTTATACATATCATACTAATCATATAACATCAAAATACAGAGATATAAATAAATATGGAAAGTTCTAGGGTTAGGGTTTATACCCTAATCAAAAATCAAAGTATATGATCGCGTAGAGAACGAAACAAGGAACGCGATGGTGTTAATTGATTTATGATCCAAGCTTTAATTTTGTTGAAGAATGGTGATGATGGTGGTGATGTATTCGACGGCCAAAGGGGGAAGAGGGAGGAGAGAGGGTTTGAGAGAAAAAAATAATAGAATTAGGTTTTTGGTAATTTTGGTGAATTGCAAAATATTTACAAAATGAAAAATCAAGGGAGTATTACTCCCTCCCATTGATTCAGCCGAATTCTTTAGTGGGGTGGGCCCCACTTGGTCCATCTCACTTAAAGTTAAATTACTTGTGGCCCGAAAACCCGAACGAAGCCCGAAACGCGAAAACGCACTTACGCGATTAAAAATCCGGAAAGATAACAAACGCGCGACGAAAAATAAATATAAATACACCTAATAATAATATGACCTTAAAATATCATATTTAAAATATTTAGGATTTAAAAATCCCGAAAGCTCGACCGTTGGTTTAAAAACCGAAAAGATTCGCCGGATGGAAATCCGCGGAACGTAGAAACGTATAATTTAAAATATGAATACATATATCCACATAACACATAATAATTATTATATATATATTATTACAAAAATAATAATATAGGTCATGGAAATGACGTGGCACACTAACAGTTAACGGTCGTTAAATAATTTAACGGAAAAAGATAACGGAAAAAGTAGGGTCGTGACAGTACCTCCCCGTTATGGAAATTTCGTCCCGAAATTTAAGCAGGCGCAGGGGTTGACTCGGCATCTGAGAACAAATGCGGATACTTCTGCTTCATTTGGTCTTCACGCTCCCAAGTGAACTCGGGACCGCGTCTAGCGTTCCATCGGACCCGAACAATAGGAATTTTGCTCTGTTTAAGAGTCTTTACCTCCCGGTCCATAATCTCAACTGGCTCTTCAATAAAATGCAATTGCTTGTCAACCTGAAGTTCCTCCAAAGGAATAGTCTGATCAAATTCAGCCAAACACTTCTTTAAGTTCGAAATATGGAAAACATCGTGAACAGCACTGAGTTCTTGTGGCAACTTCAAACGATAAGCCACCGGTCCAACTCTTTCAATGATCTCAAACGGTCCCACGAAACGAGGACTTAACTTCCCTCTTTTACCAAAACGAATAACACCCTTCCAAGGCGAAACTTTTAACATAACACGATCACCAACTTGAAATTCAACATCTTTCCTTCCTTTGTCGGCATAACTCTTTTGCCGACTTCTAGCAGTTCTCAACCTTTCTTTAATTTGAACAATCTTCTCAGTAGTCTCGTGAATAATCTCTGGACCTGTAAGTTGAGCATCCCCAACCTCATTCCAACAAACAGGAGACCTACATTTCCTACCGTACAAAGCTTCAAACGGTGCGGCTTTAATACTTGCGTGGTAGCTGTTGTTATAAGAAAACTCAGCTAACGGCAAATACTTATCCCACCCATTCCCAAAATCAATCACACAAGCTCGCAACATATCTTCTAATGTCTGAATGGTCCTCTCACTTTGACCATCCGTTTGAGGATGATAAGCGGTGCTCATATCCAATCTAGTGCCCAAGGCTTCTTGCAACGATTGCCAAAATCTCGATACAAATCGACTATCTCTGTCGGAAATTATAGAAACGGGAACACCATGCCTCGAAACAATCTCTTTCAAATACAAACGGGTGAGTTTCTCCATGGAATCGGTTTCCCTAATCGGCAAAAAGTGAGCCGACTTAGTGAGTCGATCTACAATCACCCAAATCGCATCGTAGCCACCCGAAACTCTTGGTAACTTAGTGATAAAATCCATAGTGATACCTTCCCACTTCCACTCGGGAATTTATGGTTGTACCAACAATCCGGACGGTTTTTGATGTTCAGCTTTGACCTTAGAACAGGTCAAACACTTAGCCACATACGTAGCCACATCACCTTTCAAATTTGGCCACCAATACAGCTCCTTAAGATCATGGTACATCTTCCCTGAACCAGGATGAATAGAGTACCTAGACTTATGAGCCTCATCCAAAACAAGTTGTCGCAGTTCACCAAACTTCGGAACCCAAAGACGTCCTACAAAGTACCTAGTACCATCTGCTCGAATCTCGAATTTCTTAGCCATACCTCTTACGTTTTCTTTCACAAAATTCTCTTCCTTTAAGGCTTCTTGTTGTGCCTCAAGAATCTGCCTTGCGAGGTTTGATCTAACTGTCATATTCAAGGCCCTAACCCTGCGAGGTTCAGTCCTTTCTTTACGACTCAATGCATCAGCCACAACATTGGCCTTACCCGGGTGATACAAAAGGTCACAATCGTAATCATTCAACGTCTCAATCCATCTTCGTTGTCTCATGTTCAACTGTTTCTGATCGAGGATATGTTGAAGACTTTTGTGATCTGTGTACACAGTACTCTTGACCCCATACAAATAATGTCTCCAAATCTTAAGTGCAAAAACAACGGCCCCCAACTCTAAATCATGAGTTGTATAGTTCTGCTCGTGAATCTTCAACTGACGTGATGCGTACGCAATAACCTTCTTTCGTTGCATCAAAACGCAACCATAGCCTTGTCGAGATGCGTCACAATAAACAACAAAATCATCATTACCCTCCGGTAAAGACAATATCGGAGCGGTAGTCAGTTTCTTCTTCAAAATCTGAAAAGCATTCTCCTGTTCATCCTTCCACTCATACTTTTTCCCTTTATGCGTTAAAGCAGTCAGAGGTTTCGCTATACGAGAGAAATCCTGGATGAACCTTCGATAGTAACCTGCCAATCCTAAGAACTGACGAATTTGAGTAGGAGTTTTCGGGGTTTCCCACTTTTCAATCGCCTCAATTTTAGCAGGATCAACTTGTATTCCTTGTTTGCTAACAATGTGACCAAGGAACTGAACTTCTCTTAACCAAAAAGCACACTTAGAGAACTTAGCGTACAACTCTTCTTTCTTTAACAAATCAAGCACTAACCTCAAGTGTTCTTCGTGCTCTTCATCACTCTTAGAATAGATAAGAATGTCGTCGATGAAAACAATAACGAACTTGTCCAGATAGGGTCTACACACACGGTTCATGAGGTCCATGAACACAGCAGGTGCATTTGTCAATCCGAACGGCATAACAAGAAATTCAAAGTGACCGTAACGGGTGCGAAAAGCAGTTTTCGAAACATCAGATTCTTTAACACGCAACTGATGATAGCCAGAACGAAGATCAATTTTTGAATAAACAGAAGAACCCTGAAGCTGATCGAACAGATCATCAATTCTCGGAAGAGGATAACGATTTTTAACAGTGAGCTTATTCAGTTCACGATAATCAATGCATAAACGAAAAGAACCATCCTTCTTCTTAACAAACAGAACAGGAGCTCCCCAAGGGGACGAACTAGGACGAATAAAACCTTTGTCTATCAACTCACGGAGTTGACTTGACAATTCTTGAAGTTCAGAAGGCGCAAGACGATAAGGAGCACGTGCTACAGGAGCAGCACCGGGAACAAGATCAATTTGAAATTCTACCGCGCGTTGCGGCGGAAGGCCAGGTAAGTCATCGGGAAACACCTCGGGAAAATCCCTAACAATATGAACGTCATCAACGTTCATTACTTCCTTACTAGGATCAACAACATGAGCAAGAATAGCATGACAGCCCTTACGGAGATGTTTACGAACTTTCATACAGCTAATAAGGTTTAACTGTGTGCATTTCTTATCTCCAAAGACCATCAGTGGCTCTCCAATCACATCAGTAATACGAATAGCCTTATCATAACAGACGATCTCGGCACGGTTCGCGGACAACCAATCCATACCAATAACAATATCAAAACTACCAAGTTCAATCGGTATCAAATCTATCTCGAAATTCCTACCACCCAGATTAATGTTACACTTACGATGTACAGTCTTAGCAGTAAGTTCCTTACCATTAGCTACTTCAACAACATAAGTATTGTCTAAGAGAGCTAACGGCGTTTTGATTCTCGGACTTAATTTACTCGACACGAAACTTAAATCAGCCCCTGAATCAAATAACACATAAACTGATAAATCATCGACTGAGAACGTACCAGTAACAAGCTTAGGATCTTCCTCCGCATCCTTAGCATTAATGTTGAACGCTCGGCCGCGTGCAGTCTCTGCAGTCTTCTTGTTGGGACAAGCATCTCGGAAATGCCCCGGCTTCCCACACTCATAACAAACCCTTGGATTACCTCCATTATTCGATTTCCCACTACCGTTACCGTTACCACCTCTATTACCAACATTATTATTATTACCACCAGTCGCGGGAGTAGCAGACCCCGGCAAAAGCACTGTACAATCTTTAGCAATGTGCCCTTGCTTAGAGCACCTCTTACAAGTAACTGTGCAGTAACCATCATGAACTTTATAGCAACGAGGACACACACGCTGATTTCTGTTGTTAGCACCTGAGGTATCCTGTTTCTTCTGCTGATTTTGGTTTTGATTGCGGTTGTTATCCCACTTTCGTTTCCCATTATCAGCCTTCTTGACAACCTCCTCACTACTTTCAACAACTGTAGTCTTGCTTCTTCTCAACACCTTGTCATTAAGTTTGTGGGCCATAGTCATAGCTGCCTCAATAGTCTGGGGTTCACTGGACTCAACCCCGTGTTCAATCTTCTCGGACAAACCATCAATGTAAGCCTCAATTTTGCGGTCCTCATCCGCATAAACCCTAGGACACAGCAAAGTTAACTCGAAAAACCTTCGTTCATAGGCATCTAACTCGGTGCCATGCATTTTCAAATTCTTGAGCTCAACCTCTAGCTTCTTAAGCTCACCCCGAGGTCTATAGCGGGTGATCAATCTTTCCTTAAAATCATTCCAGGCCAAACCATAAGCTACATCGCTTCCCAAACTACTAACCAGATTGTTCCA
Source organism: Rutidosis leptorrhynchoides (assembly GCF_046630445.1). Lineage (NCBI taxonomy): Eukaryota > Viridiplantae > Streptophyta > Magnoliopsida > Asterales > Asteraceae > Rutidosis > Rutidosis leptorrhynchoides. Next base: position 594,814,554 of record NC_092335.1, read on the forward strand.
CCATGTCAAGGCACTATCCTTGAGAGTGCAACTAGCGAAACTAACTTTGTCCTCTTCACGGACCCGACTGACCCTGAAAATAGATTCGATTTTCTCGAACCAACGAGTAAGCCCTATTGGTCCTTCCGTACCACTGAATTCTTGGGGTCGACCAGCCATAAAAGTTTTGTGGGAGCATCCCACGTTGTTGTTCGCATTGGCGTTAACATTAGCATTTGCTGCCATAGCAGCAGCAATTCCTTCATTGATCAGGCGTTGCATACGCGCTTCAGCGGACTCTCTTGGAGGCATGATCTTCAAAATAGAATAACACATCCGTTAGTACCAAGAATAATACTAGTGTCATAAAGAAATAGATCAAAACACGAAAAGACTAACCATTAAGATATTAGTCAACTAACACTATGAGTAATAACATGACAGTTATGATTGTTATAGAAATAACCATCACATGCATACATATTTTATGATAACATCATACAACATACATAGCACCTAACATACATGAACATATATTACGCATAATATAACATGCCAAGAGCCACAACATCATAAATAAAACATGATAATGATAATAGATGTCATAAAAATAACCATCCATACATAATGAAAAATATCCCATAACAAAATCTTAATAAAATCCTCGGCAAAACGCCGTACATAACCCAAAATGTATGTATAAAAAGGACATTAAGTCTGATGAAATAGATAATCAATATGAATAATCACATCACATTCGCTTAGAGCGGGTGTGATAAGCTGGTCCAGCATGAGTCTCAGCAGGATCCTCATACTTACGCAACTTCCCTTTCACAACATCCAACTCTTCCTTCATCACACGAACAGTGCTCTCGAGAGCCTCGAACTTAGCATTAACTTCTCGATCACGCTTGCGGTTCGCATCCTCAACCCTATGCTTGAAAGTGACAAAGTTACGCATGTCGGCACGGATCTCGTCCATAACTTCATTATGTGGCAAGGTGCGCAAACAATCACTAAGGGCGTTAATACGTGTCACCTCATTATAAGCCCGGTTCATATGAGTAATGGTAGAAAAATAGTAATGAACAGGATCATCGATCTCCGGTTGATTAGCACGACGTCTAGCAGGAGACGGTGGAGCAGGAGCAGCAACAGAGTTATCGCTCGAAGTCGACATCTGCAAACAGCAAAACCGCAAACCATATACCAAAAGATATGAAAGCTAATAATATAACTTATACGAAATGAAATGCATAATAATGCTATAGCAAAATGGTCGGGCTGTAGACTAGACTCTAATGCACCCTAATAACCACGGGTTGACCACATTAAGACCGCCTAGTTCCCTACAACCAGAGCTCTGATACCACATGTGACGACCCCGTCAAAACACTTAACGGATCCGTCAGTTGGTCCCATAGCTTGATCGGACTTAAATGAATTAAATAAACAAAGTTGCATTCTTTTATTTCAAAATGTTCCCCAAAAAGGAAACATACCAAATTAAGTAGTTTGAAAACCAACCAACCATAATATGAAACCAAAAGTTGACACAAAACATTGCCAACAATCCCACAATTTAAATTATCCAAAATAGAATGCAAACTTAAGTTTCATAAATTGTTTCATAAAATCTGCCCAAATGCATGCAGACTCTTCTAACGACAGCGGAAGCATCAAATAACTCAAGTACCTGTGAAAACATGCAAGTAAACTGTCAACACAAAGGTTGAGTGAATTATAGGTTTAAATAAATAAGTAAACTTTAGACCACAAGATTTAAAAATGTTAGAAAACATTAAACATTATTCCATTATCAATGAGCCACCTGGTAACCACTTAACCCTTTATTTACCCTTGCCAAACACAATAAAAATATACACTTGGACAGTGTATCTACAACAAATTACGAAGTACTAAACATTCCGATTATAAATTGCTAGCGCGACTAGCTCGAAATGGGGTTGTCAAACCCGATAGATCTATCCGTAGGATTCGCGTTCACCGGTAGAAACCAATGATTACAGTTACCAGACTAGGGAATATTTTTGTCCAACTCACAATGAATAATTAAATTTAACTGTTACTTGTGTCTAAACGTAAATAAAAATCTGCATGTAATCACATCCCAAAAATATACTTTGAAAAGTATGTAAAAACGGGACTATAACTCACCTTAAATAGCAACTGAAGAAATCTCACAAACAAGCGAACAGCACGTAAAGTAAAGTGATCAATAAAGATCACAACGCCGACCTATAAATAAAGCAGGTCGAAATAAATAACTAACTTAGGCCAAGTCTTAGTATGATAGCTATTGTACATGTTGCAAGTAGGCATAGAACATTACTCAGCAAGCATCGGTTTGATTGGAACAGCATAAGGACACACACTTTCTATTTTTAGAAAGTTTCTATTTTTAGCAGGTTTCCATTTTTGGAAAGTTTCTATTTTTGGAAAGTTTCTATTTTTGGAAAGTTTCTATTTTTGGAAAGTTTCTATTTTTGGAAAGTTTCTATTTTTGGAAAGTTTCTATATTTAGAAAGTTCTATTTTTAGAAAGTTTTGAAGTTAGGAAAGTTTCCTTATTTAGAAAGTCAACAGAAGTCAACTGAAAGTCAAAGTCAACCGAAAGTCAACTCAAAAGTCAACCTTGGTCAAACATAGTCAACATTAATTTTAAAAGTGTAAGTTATAATAATAACATAGGTTATAATGTTATTTAAAGTCAAAAGTGTATAATAATGTCTTAACATAAGTTTAATTAAATAAAATGAATTATTAAAGTTAATATAAGTTGAAATGTTATAATTAGTATAACATAAGTATTTAATTAATTAATTAAATGTCAATCATAATATAAATATTATTAATTTATAATAAATTTTAAATCATATCATAAGTATTATTAATTAATAATGAATTATTAATCATATCATAAGTTTCTAATTAAAATTATTAAATCATAAGTATTTAATAATTAAGTCATAATTAAATAATAATTAAGTCTTATAATAATTAAATAATTATTTAATATTTATTATAAGTCTTTTAATAATTTCTCAAAAACAAATTTAATACTTATCATAAGTATTTTCCTTTAATAATAAAAGTATTATTAATCATAAGTCTAATTAAAATGTTAATGAAATTATAATTAATAATTAAATGATATAATAAATATTTATATCATAAGTTTTAAATAATAATAATTACTTCTTTTATCATAAGTAATTAATTAATAATGAATTCCATAAATTTTATCATAAGTTTAATCATTAACCATAAGTTTTAAGTTTAAAAGTTCGCCGGGTCGTATCTTGAGCCCCGGGTGTCGGTTTCGGGCAAGCCACATATGCAACTTCACCTACTCAAACCACCCGACACATTTATGAACTCAAGAACACTCCAAGAACAGTCCCTAAGTCGTGCATATCAGCCATGACTTCAATTGGGAAAACATTTTACTCAAAACCCTAATTCGGGCAAAACGGGTGAACCGTGGCTCGGATTTAGGTGACCCGAACATGAATATTCGTCCCACCATCAGTCCTAACCAAATGAGACACCCTAAAGACACCAAGGATGGTCACAAAGTCGGACCCAACCTTGTTCATGCCAAGAACACCTTTCAATCTTTAACAAAAACCAAATTAAGCGTATCTAGGGCTCCGGGAATCGAAACGACATGAATCCGGAGTCTAAAATTAATGTCTTGATGAGAGGAACTCATTTATGTACTTTATTTTAACATTCATATCAGTTATATAGTCAGAAAACACGAATCAAACTGCTGTCCAAAATTTACAAACCGAAATCATACGCAAACGAGTAATTCTACGCATTCCAACAACATTACAACAACTTATACATATCATACTAATCATATAACATCAAAATACAGAGATATAAATAAATATGGAAAGTTCTAGGGTTAGGGTTTATACCCTAATCAAAAATCAAAGTATATGATCGCGTAGAGAACGAAACAAGGAACGCGATGGTGTTAATTGATTTATGATCCAAGCTTTAATTTTGTTGAAGAATGGTGATGATGGTGGTGATGTATTCGACGGCCAAAGGGGGAAGAGGGAGGAGAGAGGGTTTGAGAGAAAAAAATAATAGAATTAGGTTTTTGGTAATTTTGGTGAATTGCAAAATATTTACAAAATGAAAAATCAAGGGAGTATTACTCCCTCCCATTGATTCAGCCGAATTCTTTAGTGGGGTGGGCCCCACTTGGTCCATCTCACTTAAAGTTAAATTACTTGTGGCCCGAAAACCCGAACGAAGCCCGAAACGCGAAAACGCACTTACGCGATTAAAAATCCGGAAAGATAACAAACGCGCGACGAAAAATAAATATAAATACACCTAATAATAATATGACCTTAAAATATCATATTTAAAATATTTAGGATTTAAAAATCCCGAAAGCTCGACCGTTGGTTTAAAAACCGAAAAGATTCGCCGGATGGAAATCCGCGGAACGTAGAAACGTATAATTTAAAATATGAATACATATATCCACATAACACATAATAATTATTATATATATATATTATTACAAAAATAATAATATAGGTCATGGAAATGACGTGGCACACTAACAGTTAACGGTCGTTAAATAATTTAACGGAAAAAGATAACGGAAAAAGTAGGGTCGTGACAGTACCTCCCCGTTATGGAAATTTCGTCCCGAAATTTAAGCAGGCGCAGGGGTTGACTCGGCATCTGAGAACAAATGCGGATACTTCTGCTTCATTTGGTCTTCACGCTCCCAAGTGAACTCGGGACCGCGTCTAGCGTTCCATCGGACCCGAACAATAGGAATTTTGCTCTGTTTAAGAGTCTTTACCTCCCGGTCCATAATCTCAACTGGCTCTTCAATAAAATGCAATTGCTTGTCAACCTGAAGTTCCTCCAAAGGAATAGTCTGATCAAATTCAGCCAAACACTTCTTTAAGTTCGAAATATGGAAAACATCGTGAACAGCACTGAGTTCTTGTGGCAACTTCAAACGATAAGCCACCGGTCCAACTCTTTCAATGATCTCAAACGGTCCCACGAAACGAGGACTTAACTTCCCTCTTTTACCAAAACGAATAACACCCTTCCAAGGCGAAACTTTTAACATAACACGATCACCAACTTGAAATTCAACATCTTTCCTTCCTTTGTCGGCATAACTCTTTTGCCGACTTCTAGCAGTTCTCAACCTTTCTTTAATTTGAACAATCTTCTCAGTAGTCTCGTGAATAATCTCTGGACCTGTAAGTTGAGCATCCCCAACCTCATTCCAACAAACAGGAGACCTACATTTCCTACCGTACAAAGCTTCAAACGGTGCGGCTTTAATACTTGCGTGGTAGCTGTTGTTATAAGAAAACTCAGCTAACGGCAAATACTTATCCCACCCATTCCCAAAATCAATCACACAAGCTCGCAACATATCTTCTAATGTCTGAATGGTCCTCTCACTTTGACCATCCGTTTGAGGATGATAAGCGGTGCTCATATCCAATCTAGTGCCCAAGGCTTCTTGCAACGATTGCCAAAATCTCGATACAAATCGACTATCTCTGTCGGAAATTATAGAAACGGGAACACCATGCCTCGAAACAATCTCTTTCAAATACAAACGGGTGAGTTTCTCCATGGAATCGGTTTCCCTAATCGGCAAAAAGTGAGCCGACTTAGTGAGTCGATCTACAATCACCCAAATCGCATCGTAGCCACCCGAAACTCTTGGTAACTTAGTGATAAAATCCATAGTGATACCTTCCCACTTCCACTCGGGAATTTCTGGTTGTACCAACAATCCGGACGGTTTTTGATGTTCAGCTTTGACCTTAGAACAGGTCAAACACTTAGCCACATACGTAGCCACATCACCTTTCAAATTTGGCCACCAATACAGCTCCTTAAGATCATGGTACATCTTCCCTGAACCAGGATGAATAGAGTACCTAGACTTATGAGCCTCATCCAAAACAAGTTGTCGCAGTTCACCAAACTTCGGAACCCAAAGACGTCCTACAAAGTACCTAGTACCATCTGCTCGAATCTCGAATTTCTTAGCCATACCTCTTACGTTTTCTTTCACAAAATTCTCTTCCTTTAAGGCTTCTTGTTGTGCCTCAAGAATCTGCCTTGCGAGGTTTGATCTAACTGTCATATTCAAGGCCCTAACCCTGCGAGGTTCAGTCCTTTCTTTACGACTCAATGCATCAGCCACAACATTGGCCTTACCCGGGTGATACAAAAGGTCACAATCGTAATCATTCAACGTCTCAATCCATCTTCGTTGTCTCATGTTCAACTGTTTCTGATCGAGGATATGTTGAAGACTTTTGTGATCTGTGTACACAGTACTCTTGACCCCATACAAATAATGTCTCCAAATCTTAAGTGCAAAAACAACGGCCCCCAACTCTAAATCATGAGTTGTATAGTTCTGCTCGTGAATCTTCAACTGACGTGATGCGTACGCAATAACCTTCTTTCGTTGCATCAAAACGCAACCATAGCCTTGTCGAGATGCGTCACAATAAACAACAAAATCATCATTACCCTCCGGTAAAGACAATATCGGAGCGGTAGTCAGTTTCTTCTTCAAAATCTGAAAAGCATTCTCCTGTTCATCCTTCCACTCATACTTTTTCCCTTTATGCGTTAAAGCAGTCAGAGGTTTCGCTATACGAGAGAAATCCTGGATGAACCTTCGATAGTAACCTGCCAATCCTAAGAACTGACGAATTTGAGTAGGAGTTTTCGGGGTTTCCCACTTTTCAATCGCCTCAATTTTAGCAGGATCAACTTGTATTCCTTGTTTGCTAACAATGTGACCAAGGAACTGAACTTCTCTTAACCAAAAAGCACACTTAGAGAACTTAGCGTACAACTCTTCTTTCTTTAACAAATCAAGCACTAACCTCAAGTGTTCTTCGTGCTCTTCATCACTCTTAGAATAGATAAGAATGTCGTCGATGAAAACAATAACGAACTTGTCCAGATAGGGTCTACACACACGGTTCATGAGGTCCATGAACACAGCAGGTGCATTTGTCAATCCGAACGGCATAACAAGAAATTCAAAGTGACCGTAACGGGTGCGAAAAGCAGTTTTCGAAACATCAGATTCTTTAACACGCAACTGATGATAGCCAGAACGAAGATCAATTTTTGAATAAACAGAAGAACCCTGAAGCTGATCGAACAGATCATCAATTCTCGGAAGAGGATAACGATTTTTAACAGTGAGCTTATTCAGTTCACGATAATCAATGCATAAACGAAAAGAACCATCCTTCTTCTTAACAAACAGAACAGGAGCTCCCCAAGGGGACGAACTAGGACGAATAAAACCTTTGTCTATCAACTCACGGAGTTGACTTGACAATTCTTGAAGTTCAGAAGGCGCAAGACGATAAGGAGCACGTGCTACAGGAGCAGCACCGGGAACAAGATCAATTTGAAATTCTACCGCGCGTTGCGGCGGAAGGCCAGGTAAGTCATCGGGAAACACCTCGGGAAAATCCCTAACAATATGAACGTCATCAACGTTCATTACTTCCTTACTAGGATCAACAACATGAGCAAGAATAGCATGACAGCCCTTACGGAGATGTTTACGAACTTTCATACAGCTAATAAGGTTTAACTGTGTGCATTTCTTATCTCCAAAGACCATCAGTGGCTCTCCAATCACATCAGTAATACGAATAGCCTTATCATAACAGACGATCTCGGCACGGTTCGCGGACAACCAATCCATACCAATAACAATATCAAAACTACCAAGTTCAATCGGTATCAAATCTATCTCGAAATTCCTACCACCCAGATTAATGTTACACTTACGATGTACAGTCTTAGCAGTAAGTTCCTTACCATTAGCTACTTCAACAACATAAGTATTGTCTAAGAGAGCTAACGGCGTTTTGATTCTCGGACTTAATTTACTCGACACGAAACTTAAATCAGCCCCTGAATCAAATAACACATAAACTGATAAATCATCGACTGAGAACGTACCAGTAACAAGCTTAGGATCTTCCTCCGCATCCTTAGCATTAATGTTGAACGCTCGGCCGCGTGCAGTCTCTGCAGTCTTCTTGTTGGGACAAGCATCTCGGAAATGCCCCGGCTTCCCACACTCATAACAAACCCTTGGATTACCTCCATTATTCGATTTCCCACTACCGTTACCGTTACCACCTCTATTACCAACATTATTATTATTACCACCAGTCGCGGGAGTAGCAGACCCCGGCAAAAGCACTGTACAATCTTTAGCAATGTGCCCTTGCTTAGAGCACCTCTTACAAGTAACTGTGCAGTAACCATCATGAACTTTATAGCAACGAGGACACACACGCTGATTTCTGTTGTTAGCACCTGAGGTATCCTGTTTCTTCTGCTGATTTTGGTTTTGATTGCGGTTGTTATCCCACTTTCGTTTCCCATTATCAGCCTTCTTGACAACCTCCTCACTACTTTCAACAACTGTAGTCTTGCTTCTTCTCAACACCTTGTCATTAAGTTTGTGGGCCATAGTCATAGCTGCCTCAATAGTCTGGGGTTCACTGGACTCAACCCCGTGTTCAATCTTCTCGGACAAACCATCAATGTAAGCCTCAATTTTGCGGTCCTCATCCGCATAAACCCTAGGACACAGCAAAGTTAACTCGAAAAACCTTCGTTCATAGGCATCTAACTCGGTGCCATGCATTTTCAAATTCTTGAGCTCAACCTCTAGCTTCTTAAGCTCACCCCGAGGTCTATAGCGGGTGATCAATCTTTCCTTAAAATCATTCCAGCTCAACCTCTAGCTTCTTAAGCTCACCCCCGCCACCGTTTGACCCTGCTAAACCAATCCAGGAGAATTTCCCGGACGAGTGTTTGTTTAGTATTGTGCAGGTACCTTGGTTCGCGCATGTTGTTAACTATTTGGTTACTAACAAGATACCGGAACATTGGAACAAGCACAAGAGGGATTACTTTTTATCACAGGTTAAGCATTATATTTGGGAGGACCCGGTTCTTTACCGAATTGGACCTGATCAAATCATAAGAAGATGTGTGGCGGAAGATGAGCATAAGGACATTCTAGCTCATTGTCATACTTTTGCATGTGGAGGACACTATGGAGTCAAGAAAACCGGGTACAAAGTACTCGACTCAGGTTTCTTTTGGCCTACTATTTTTAAAGACGCATGTGAGTATGTTAAAAATTGTGCTAGGTGTCAAAGGATGGGGGGAATCTATAAGTGTAATGAAATGCCCATGAACCCTATTTTGGTTTGTGACATCTTTGATGTTTGGGGCATAGATTTTATGGGACCCTTTCCACCTTCTTTTGGGTTTGAGTATATACTAGTAGCCGTTGATTATGTCTCCAAGTGGGTGGAGGCTGAGGCTACTCGGACCAATGACCACAAAGTTGTCCTAAAGTTTGTTAAGAGAAATATTTTCTGTCATCATGGTGTACCTAAGGCCATAATTAGTGATGGGGGTTCGCACTTTAAAAACTCGCATTTTGCTAAACTTTTAAGGGATTATGGGGTAAATCATCGAATTGCTACGCCTTACCATCCCCAAACAAGTGGGCAAGTGAAAGTATCTAATAGGGAATTAAAAAGGATTTTAGAAAAAGCCGTAAATCCTAATCGCAAAGATTGGTCTTTAAGACTAGACGATGCGCTTTGGGCTTACCGGACAGCTTATAAAACCCCTATTGGTACTTCACCTTATCGACTTGTTTATGGGAAGGCATGTCACTTACCTGTTGAAATTGAGCATCGTGCAGAATGGGCTATTAAACAGGTGAACATGAACATGGATGAGGCAGGAAAAGCAAGAAAGTTAGACCTATCGGCGCTGGATGAGTTGAGTCGCGATGCTTATGAAAGTTCAAAAATTTACAAAGAGAAAACGAAAGCGTTTCATGATAAGCAAATCGTAAGGCGGATGTTTGAAGTGGGGCAAAGTGTGTGGTTGTTTAATTTAAGGCTAAAGTTATTTCCGGGTAAGTTGAGAAGTAAGTGGAACGGTCCCTATGTGGTTACTAAGGTTATTCCGTATGGGGCAATTGAAATAAAAGATCCAAAAGGTGGGGAACCGTTCTTAGTTAATGGGCAACGATTGAAAATTGCTTCCGGTATGTCGCTTGATGATGCTAGGGTAGTTGAAACAATTCGGTTTGAACCCATGAAAGTCCATCAACTTAGAACAATTCAGGTGAATGAATCAAAGAATTATGTTAGTAAAGAGAACATTGATGCGTGGCTTGATCAAAATGTTACTATTAGTCGTATGCCCAATTGTGACGTTTGGGATGATGATGGGCGATTTGATGATGCGCCTGAGGACGAGGTGTCTGAGGTTATTTCAGATGAATGTTTTGATGAGTTTGATGAAAAGTTGTCATTGGAAGAAGATGTTAAGGGAAGGCCGGAGTTCCGTCGTCAAGAAGAAGATCCAGGGGAAGTATTGTTCGAACTGAGTTTCATTGGGGTATTACCCCACTTTGCTAATGATCATCGTGAATTCAAGGTGATTGTCGATACGAGGTCTACAATTAATATCATGTCATACGAGACGTACAAGAGATTATTTCATGACAAATGTTCTTTATGTTCGTTGACTAAATCCGAGCGGTCATCACTCTTGGCAATAATACTAAGTGTCAGGCACTTGGTGTACTTCGCGATGTGATGGTTAGTGTAAAAGGTGTTTTCCTTGAAGTACCATTCACCATTTTTGATATGCCTACGGATGAAGATGTTCCATTGTTAGTCGGGCGTGGATTCATTGCAACCGCGGATTGTAAAATAGACCCGGGTGCAGGTTCTATCACTTTTGAAGGAGGAAACGGAACTTTTCGATTTTGTAATTCGGAAAATATGCATTTTCCTTCGGCATATATAGTTGAGAGAGAATTTGATGAGGGTTATTGTATGATGCTTGGGATACAAGAGGTTAACATAAACGAAGTAGTTAGTGAAGAAATGGTAGAGGATACTATAGATATGGACGAAATCTATCAAAGTGTTGAGTGTGGGGGTATTCGCCTCGATCAACGCTTAGGTTTCGAGTTGAGCAAAGATGAAACCATTTGTGTTACCACGGTTACAGAAACACCCGAAGTAGAAAAAGAACCGGATGTGGATGTAGGGGAGATTCGTAAGACGCTTGAAAGTATGTGGGGAAAAGAAAACACGGAAAGATTCATGAACAACACCAAAACATCTTTTGTTGATAATGAGGGTTGGACAATTGAAGTTGAATACGTTGAGTCCAAACCAAAAAGTAAATCCAAACCAAAATGTGAATTCAAACCTCGCATTAAGTATAGAGATCCGGGGGAGTTTTCGGTTATTTGTCAATTTAAAAAGAAGAAGACTTACAGGGCTTTGCTAGATTCAGGTGCAAGTGTTAATATGATGCCAACTAAGGTTGCAAAAGCAATAGGCATCCGGGAGTTGGTTCGAACTAATACGAGTATTCGATTTGGAAATCAAACGGTTAATGACCCAATCGGGGTTGCAGAAGATGTTCTTTTCATTATCCACGGTATTGGTTACAAAGAAGATTTCTTCATTATGGATTGTGAACCGGATGCAAATACTCCAATTGTATTGGAACGAGGATTTCTAGCAACCGCAAGGATGTCACTAGATTTTGATACGGGGACTTTGATAATTAAAGATGAAGATAACATGATCACGCTCCGTATGGAAGATGGATTCGGCTCTAGCAATAACGGGGCCGATGATCCGGACAAATGCTAAGCCGGAAGAGGAGTCGAGTGCGCGACTCAGAAATAAATACCGCACCCTCTTGTAAAGATTGTAAGCTTTATTTTTTTTTATTTTTCGTACATACGGGCGGAAAAAGGACCACATTTATGAGGGAGTCGGGTTAAACTTATAGACTATCTCTATTTTAGAGCATTGAGGACAATGCTTTGCTCTAAGTGTGGGAGTGGGTCAAAGGAAAAATTAAATCCTGATAGTTATGTGAAAAAAAAATAAAAAAAACTCCCAGCCGCAAATTACGGTGGCCAGCCGCAATTTGCGGTTGGCTTGTTCAAAAACCGATTAAGCTAAAAGACGGGCACAAGGGGGCGGTTCTTTTTGGTGGCCCGGCACTAGAATACGCCCACCCACCGCATGTAGGCGGCTGGGTCGGGTTCACTCCTTATAAAAATTTTTTTTTTTTTTTTTCAAAACCCACTTCTATTATACCGCTAGTCGACGGTTTTTCCCCAAAAACTCAAGTTTTTTGATTTTCTTTCATCAATTTCACTCGTAATCCATTAATTAATCATAACATAACATCATCCAAACACCAAACCATCATCAAAATCAAAAATTTTTGGGTTTAATTGAGTGTTCTTGAGAAAAACCCAAATTCAAGGGGTTTCAATTTTGGGTCAATTTTTGCCACTAATTGAGTAGATTGTTTCAATCATTCATAAAGGTACTTCAATTCCTATGTTCTTTTCTCTTTTTCTTTGTTTAATTTTAATTTTTGATGTTAATTATGTTTAGGGTTTGTGAAAGGTCCGAATTTACTAGTATGCTTGTTTTTATTTTATTTAATTTTGTTTATCTAATAAGATATTTTAGGGTATGTCTAAGTTCTAAATTGTTAGTGTTTTGTTGATTCATTGTTAAATTTGAATTTGTTTGTTTGATAACATGTGTTAGGTTATGTTTACATAATTGTTTCATGATTTAGGGTGAACTTAAGAAATTACTTGATAGTAGTTGACTAGGTTTGACTTCTTAAGTCTAAATCAATTATGTAATGTGTTAAGTGAGTTAATTTTGTGATTATTGCATACCTTGATGATGATAAAGAAATTTAGTGGTATAAGTGTGATGTCTCTTGAAGCAAGCATGAATAAGTAAACGTATATGGCTTTAGGAGTTTAGAAGTGATGAAGTGGGGTGTTTTAGAAGTTAAAGTGCATGATTTTTGTAATTGAAGTTGGAATAAGATTCGAAGATAAAAGTTAAGAATGCATGTATTGCTTGGTAGTTTGAATGATTATTATTTAAGCAGCTACATGTAGAGTGAATGTTTATTGGGATACTAATTGTGTGATTAAGCGTTGTTTTTCAGGAATAATGAAACGAGCACGAGGAGGTAAAGGTAAAGAAGTAGTTGAGGCTTCAAATTCTAACTTGGACTTGGCGGATTTTCCAAGGCTTAAAGAGGCACCGTATGAGGCACAAGCCCAATTATACTTGCAAAGAAAGACCACGTTATTAAAAGGGATGTTATACGAGAGGGATTTAACTCGGGTATCATGGAGAAGGTACGGTGTCTTTACGGTTTTTTCAAAAGTGGGGTTGGGAGGCGGCGCTTACGCCAGTGATATGTGGTTGGGATGACAACCAAATCCCGATCAAGTATAATGTAGCTTATCCGAATCATGTCCTTAAGTGGATGTCCACGTTGAAATGGGAAGAAGGAGATGATTTCCCGAGGACACTTAGATTAGTTGGGAAAGTGAATAATAGGGAGATTCCACTAACAATGGAGACGTTCAACCAATTAGCACACTCGGACTTGCAATATGATACGGGTATTGATTTGCAAGGCCGAACTGAGTATGATTATCCTACAAGGGAGCAACTTTTGAACCTCCATCAGATAGATATGATGAAATGATTCGGGAGTTGTTTCATGTGCCACCTGGTACGCTAATGCATAGGTTCACGCTAGAAAAGAAACAGTTAAAGATAGTGCCCAAACTTCTCTTAACGGTGATTACAAGTAATATACTACCTCGAAGAAGTGACTTAACCGAGGTTCGGTTGTATGAGCTTCCTTTGTTATATGCCATGGTTACTAACTCTGTGGTGCCATCCTTGAGGTTATTGATGATGTACTGGATTTGGGAGTGTCGAGATTTGGTGAAGTCAAGGGCTATTATTCCATATGCCCGATTTTTGTCGTTTTTCTTGTTTAAAAACCAAGGAGTTCCAGCAAGTACAATACCCTTCGTAGTAAAGATACAATATATGAGGGATAATGTTGTTGGGTTGACTTTTAACCACCAAGGGAATGTGTATAGAATTGAGGACCGGGATAATGAGGAGATTCACATTCATGGGCTAGCAAATGACTATGTGTTAGGATCGGATAATGAGGAAGCACATTCAATGAGTACGGGGGAGTGTATTAGGGAAGGTGTAGCAAGAGCGGATGACGTGGGTGACAAGGATTACGACCCGAATGAGGAAGGTACTAGCAGACGGAGAAACCGGTATGTTATGATTGAGGAAGAAAGGTTGATTCGGATGGAAGAGAATAGTGCTAGAGCTTTCGAGACCGCCCGGGCTCAACTTTATTTGACCGAGTATTATAGGCAACGGGATTATGTTCGGGATAATCGTAGACAACAATATGACGATGTAATGAATGGCCGTGTGGTTACTCCTTATTATGAGCCGGTTAATTATATTAACTATGCTTCATCTCTTCCTGAAGAAGCGGAGTATGTTGAACCACCCGCACCGTGTATCGACCCACCATTGTTTTTCCAACAACCGAAATCACTTCCCGGCCATATAGAGCGTGCTAGAGAGGAAGGAAGGAAGAGTGTGTTTGAGATGTCCGCATTGTCTAAGAGCATCTTCGAAAGTGTATTTGGTCCCGATCATAGGACGGGATGAGCCTCACTGATTCAATTCAGGTCCGGTACTCTGTGTGTAATAAAATCCGTATGTACAATTTTCTTTTCTTTTATTTATTTAGTTTTTTTAGTAGGTAAATGAACTTTGTGGGTATGTTCACTGCAAGCCCTAACGAGACAAAACTCATCCACTCGAGGGAATCGGGTGGTTTAAAGCGGATCCCTCCGAAAGTGGGCTAGTTAGATTTTACACTTTTTCTTTTGTTTTTCTTGTCTAAGTTGTAATGGAAGGATAACCGTAAACGAATGGAATGTGTGATGATGGATCAAAATGATGTGCGATGGTTATTGGATGATGAACTTGCGAGTATCTCGGTAATGTGTGCGTAGCATGATTCAAGTGTGGGGGAGAGGGGAAAATTAAAAATTTTCTTTTTGTGGGATACATGACTTGTGTTTGAAGCTTAAAATGAGTAAAACATTATGATTATTATAATTGAACAAAATTTTTAATCATAATTTCATAAAAACCCAAGTGTGACGTTTGTGAAAGAGTGAGTGAAGTGGCATGTATTTTAATGGGTATTGGGAAAAGTTGTTTGTTATTTAAAACACTTAAAGTAAACAAAAAGTTTCAAAGTGGTCAAGTTAAGAAGTAAAGTCTTCCGATTTATGTTTCAAAAGCATTTTTAGTGCAGCTTTTTACCCATGAATTGACAAAAGTGAAAGGTACAAAATGTCATTTCCTGTTCATTCACATCTTGTTTCGATACCGGGAACAAATGCTAGTGCTTGGACTTGTTCTGTGTTGCTATCCAAAACCAGGATTAGCTGTGGATGACACTAGTCATACCCGCAGTTCGCTGCAAAATAGCCAGTATAGGGGCTGGATAAATATTCCTACACGAGAGCCATGCTTGGGGCTAAAACCACAAAACGAGAGCTCGATGGAGCCAAATCCATAAAACATCCAGTATAGGGGCTGGATAAATATTCCTACACGAGAGCCTTGTTGGGGCGTATAATACCGCTAAAAATAGAGCTAGATGGGGCTAAATCCACAAAAATTATTTCTCATTATAAGTCACGTGGGACTTAAATTCCACGACCCTTCGTCGATTGTCCACCCTGCTCCGAGAGTAACCGGAGGAGTTGTTGGGGCATGAGATGAGTGCTGTGATCCTAAAACACCGGGAGAACCAAAAAGGGTGTCTTCGGACACTCTGGCACACCAACCTTTAAAACAAAATATGGAATTGACGGTATATGGTTCTTTTATCTAGTTCATATGGCGGATGGCTCTCACTTGACTTATGTTTTATTTGAAGATCACCAAGTTTGAAGTTTTGTTACATTTTTGAAGTAATTGATCGAGACGAGATGTTCACATAATCGAGAAGTTAAAGTTAACTAAGTGAGCGCCATGTTGGAAGAATTTATGTTCCACATTGAGTTCAAGACGTTGCGGTTTTATACAATCCTTTGAAGATTTATCAGTTGTTAAAAAGCTTAATTAAAGGTTCGAGTCGAAGATTTTGTTTGAGATTGTTTGAGGACAAACAATGATAAGTGTGGGGGAGTTGATCGGGTCTTAAATGCCGATCATTATCGATGTTAAGAGGTAGATATTACGTGTATATTTGAGGTTTAGAAAGTTATTTCATGAGGTTTTTATAACGAGTAACGATTTGGGACGAGAACGCGAAAAAGGGGGTTAAAAACAAGAAAAAATGAAAAAACTGAAGCGCAGCCGCAAGGAGGCACCTGATGGGTGCAAAAAAAATCAGTCAGGTAGAAAGCTGACAAAAGGAGGCAGCTGGTTTTTGCGGCTGGGCGCATGTAGGCGCCCGGTGAGAGTAATTTGCGGCTGGAACTATTTTTGGATAGAATTTAAGGCCGAATTTGAGGGATTTAATGCTTGGGGGTTACCCTACTTCACCCCTATACAATGGAAACCCTAGGCTATGAATTTACATCATCTTCCATCAGTTCTTAGAGCATCAAACACACAAAAACACACCATTAATCATCATCAAATCAAGATTCAAGCTAGGTTTCAAGGAGTGTTCTTCATGCAACTTCAAGAAGTAACCATGATCATCATCACCAACATGCTTGACTAGTTTCTTTCACTTTATTCCTTGCATGAACAATTATTGTATGTTTAGTTTTTCATTTACTTATGTGATTCTTGAATTTGTAATCCTTATGTCTTTTGGTTTATAATTTCATTGAATCTTTTGAATTATCATTTAATGCAAGTTTGAAAGTTATTGATTGTTGCAAGACAAGTGATTGATATTTAACATCTTGTGCTTAATCCAACCTAGTTACAATTTAGTATAGGGATAAAGACAACATGTGTAGGTAGCATTGCTTGTGCCCAAGATAATCATAAATTGGAAAACTAAAGAAGTCTTGTCTATGAGATTTATTTGATAATTTGATAACATAAGGATTTGTTGAACTAATGCATGCATAATTGGGATTATCAAGGAATAAAGACTTCCATCCAATTGATTACAACCTTTTCGCTTAGTTCATTGTTTATGCTCTTGAATACTCAAAGTTTACATTTGCCTAGTAATTGTTAATCTAGTTTTTACATTAGTTAATTTTAGTTAATCACAAACAAACCAATCTTGAAATTGCTTGCTAGCTAACCACAACTTCTCGTGGAACGAATCCTGCTTACCCTATCTAAAGTAGAGTAATTAGGCTATTTTTGACCGACCCTTCGACACCGATCACTCCGCATAATTGAATCGTTGTATTTATATTAATCAATAATGATAAAACTCTATTTATCAACTCATATTCGTCATGAAAACATTTTTATTGTTATCCGTGACCACCTCACTCAAATTTCGGGATGAAATTTCTTTAACGGGTAGGTACTGTGACGACCCGGAAATTTTCGACCAAAATTTAAACTTAATTTTTTTTTATATGAACTCGACACGTTAAGCAAAAATCTGTAATCTTGAATCTTAGAACTTTAGAACTATTTACATTGATTCATTTAACCTTTGACCGATTCCGACGATTCACAAACAAATGGTTGTAAATAATATATATATATATATATATATATATATATATATATATATATATATATATATATATATATATATATATATATATATATATATATATATATATAAATATATAAACATAAATGAAAGTAGATATATGATAATTAAAAATAATAAAATATAATTTAATAATTTGAATTAAAAGTATAAAGTAATAGTACAAAATCTTTAAATTATTAATAAAGTTAAACTATATATATAAATATATAGGATCTTAAATATATTTTAATATATGTAACATATCTAAATAATAAATATACAATAAATGTTATTATAAATTAATACAAAATTATAAGATTTACTAAATATAATTACAGGTAAAAAAAATATAGTTGTTATAATTATTTTCAACATGAATATCAATACCAATGTTATTAATATTATTTAAATACACAATTTATAGATACGAATCTGATACCTATATATATATATATATATATATATATATATATATATATATATATATATATATATATATATATATATATGATTCGATATAGTTATTAGTAGTATCATTGTTATTATTAATAAAAATTAGTACTATTAAAATCAGTATTATTGTTGTTGATAATATTATTGCTATACCTTTTACAATAATTAATATCATTATCATTAGAATAATATTATTATTGTTATTATATTATTATTATTAAGATTAATTATAATTCATAAAAATAAATAATGTAAATAAAAGAATATACAAATAAAGATATAATTATAGTTAGATATATGCAGATATATATATATATATATATATATATATATATATATATATATATATATACATTCAAAAATCAGTATTTTTATTATAAATATAATTATTATTAGTATTTTTATGTATTATTAACAATAAATATCAAATAATTAAAAATATAAGGTATATGTATATATCCGAATAAATCAGTTTACATCATGATCCTACCAAAAACGAATTTGATTCTATCTTTCAAAGTTGTTATATATCACTCTCGGTCGTACAGAGTTGTTATCAATCAATTCACCTTTTTGTTATTTTATTTTATTTTTTTTAAAAACTTTATGTATCTGAGGTAAAATGGTGTGGACCTATATTACAATACAGATTGATCAATTTCAGTTTGAGGGATTACTAATCGACCTACATCATCAACTAAATCATCAAATTCTTCTTACAGCCATCAAATTCATCGAATTAAAAATAAAATACATGAAGAACAAAGGTATCGGCCCTGTACTTGCTTAAATTTTTGAAAACCTTGATTTTGAAGTACATTTAAAAATCCATAAATGCAGAAGGTTTATAATTCATGTCGTGAATCTTTCTTAAAAAGCTCATGTTTCAATTCGCTATATCGAATAAGAATTTGGCAGTCAAAGTTGTTTATCAAAAGGTCAAACGATTATGTTCATAACCAAATTCGTACTCCATATGATGTTTCAATATAAATTGATTTTTACAGAAAGCTTCTAATAAGGATTTAGAAACTTTTTCATGTAGAAGTCGTGAGCCAAAACATTCGAAAAACTCAAAATTGATTTCAAGTTCATAAAAGTGTATATCGACTGTTTTCCACTATTTTGATTCGATTTTAAATCTGTTTTAAATGATGTAATCCACTACTAGTTGTGGTCTGTGACTATAAGAATTCTAAAATTCAAAAACTTAATCGATTGTGTTGATTAATTGATCATTAGTCGATTGGTATGAAGAAGAAGAGGAAAATGGGAATTCTGTGATACGAAATAAGAATAAATGGATTATGGTTTAATCAGAAAAACAAGATCAGATGGGTAGTTAGGGGGAGTTTTCGGGTTAGCAAGTCGCTTGGGTTCGAGTCCTGGGGACGGCATAAATTTTTTTAAGGGCCTTGGAGGTAGTTTTTCTATTCAAAATTTATTATTTTTATTATTATCATTATTATTATTAACATTAATTTTACAATTATTAACATTGTTATGTATTAATTATAGTATGAATATTACTAATAAGTATTATTATTGTTACTAGTATTGTTATTATTAGTTAGTATTATTATTATTACAATTAATATATGTATTATTATTAATGCTAAAATAAGTACTAAGTATCATTTATTATTATTATCATGATTTTTAATTATCATTACTAGTATTATTATTATTATTATTATTATTAATGTTATTATTACACTTATCAATTTTGTTATTATTATTATTATCAAAACTATTTTTTTTAAACAAATAAATATTTTGTGCATAAAATATACATATTACATATATTCTAATTATATTAACATTTTACATAACTATATATATATATATATATATATATATATATATATATATATATATATATATATATATATATATAACTATTTTTTTTAAACAAATAAATATTTTGTGCATAAAATATACATATTACATATATTCTAATTATATTAACATTTTACATAACTATATATATATATATATATATATATATATATATATATATATATATATATATATATATATAAAACCTATTAATAATATTTATATAAATACTTACATATAACAAACAATTGATTTTTAATTATAACACTAAACAAGTATATATATAAATATGGACACATTAATATAACTATATAGTTTTTAATCATTTTAAAACATATATACAAAATAAATATATATAACATATAAGTTATTAATATAAAAATTATATCATTAATAATAATATATATGAATTTGTTCGATTACGATTATATGTCTTAATATAAATATGAATAATATAGGTTCGTGAATCCGAGGCCAACCCTGCATTGTTCAATATAGTCTTATGTATTTTTACTACAAAATACAGTATTGTGAGTTTCATTTGCTCCCTTTTTACTTGCTTTTGCAATATATATTTTTGGGACTGAGAATACATGCGCTGCTTTTATAAATATTTTATGAAATAGACACAAGTACTTAAAATTACATTCTATGGTTGGATTATTAAACCGAATATCGCCCTTCAAGTCTGGTAACCTAAGAATTTAAGGAAATGACCCCTGATTGACGCGAATCCTAAAGATAGATCTATGAACCTTGACAAGTCCCATTCGGGGTACGAATGCTTTAGTACTTTGAGATTATTATTATACAGACGAGAGGTTCTGTTTGGAGATATTCTATGCATTAAAGTTAACGTCGGTTACCAGGTGTTCAATCCATATGAATGATATTTTTGTCTCTATGCGTGGGACGTATATTTATGAGAAATGAAAATCTTTTGGTCTATTAAAATGATGGAAATGATTATTTATGTTAAACTAATGAACTCACCAACCTTTTGGTTGACACTTGAAAGCATGTTTATTCTCAGGTACGAAAGTAATCTTCCGCTGTGCATTTGCTCATTTTAGAGATATTACTTGGTGTCATTCATGTCATATTTCAAAAGACGTTGCATTCTAGTCGATGAGTTCATCAAGATTATTATTAAGTCAATTATAGTTAGATATATTATGAAATGGTATGCATGCCATCAACTTTCGATGTAATGAAAGATTGTCTTTTCAAAAACGAATGCAATGTTTGTAAAATGTATCATATAGAGGTCAAGTACCTCGCGATGTAATCAACTGTTGTGAATCATTTATAATCGATATGGACTTCATCCGGATGGATTAGGACGGGTCCTTTCAGCTATGACTGACGTCTACCAGCGTATAGATGAGGTAGAAATGACAAACGAGGATAGACATAGACGGTACGAGCAGTGGCAAGCCCGGAATGAGTACGAGCATTCTAGGAAACGACAGCATGATAGATGGGACTATCATCAGTGTCAGATCATGAGTCGGCTATCACCTCAGGATCACTACGTACCAACCCGACCCGCTTACTATCCTCCACACCAGCCCGAGATGAGACCACCATTTACTCTCTACGACCCTAACCAGGCCTACCAGTACACCTATCACCAACCATGGAACTCGACCGACGACATGAACTGGAACCCCCTATCCAGATTGATATAGTTCCCGTTGGTGATTTCCTTGATTTTTTTTATTATTTCTATTTATTTATGTTTAAACCTATGATATTGTGATACTTTTAATGTAAGGTTTAATATTTTTATTATGTTGTACTAATATTTCATATTTGATTTGAAAGTGGGATGTTAAGTCCCATTTCAAATTACCATGCATGTTATTATTTGTATATATGTATATTGTCAATTGTACACAACAGGGTAAAACAGCGCATTTTCAAAGACTGACATTAAGTTCAGCAAAAGCTACTAATTTTGACGACAAAACGAAAAAACAAATGTGATGTAACAACAAGACGGAATGAACAAATGATGTGCACCATTTTTCATTCAGCAAACAACCGCCAATATGTTTGGAAACTTTGGTAAAATTTAATCATTCTTCTATGCTAATCACCCTCAATAATTTAAATTGTTACTGATTTCTTGCAAATGAGGGCATTGCAAGATCTTAAGTGTGGGAAGGGATTAAATTCTTTCAGATTTTTAAAATTTTAACTTAAACACTTGGTTACCATTAAAAATACTAGTAACGCAGTAGTTGTATTAGAATCTAGTGCTCTCTGATAATAAAGAACAACCCTAGTCTTATATACTTACTACCCAATTCTAGTAAAATTTTACAAAATTTTCAAATAAATGAATTCAAAATCATGTTTATACAAATTTATGAACGATAAAACTAGGTGTTAACACCGAAATTATTGTTACCTCGGAAAGCACATAAATTGAGAAACAACCCAAAATGTTAGAATTCATTTAAAATGGAATAGAGGACAATAAAAAGGAAAAGAAAGGAAAATAAAAGCTAAGTGTGGGAAAAACTTACCAAGTTATTTAAAACATATATCACATATTTTTGTACAAATAATTGAAGATACTTTTGTCTTGGACAAAATTAACCTTTTACCCGGTTTATTGTAATAAAGATGAAAGAAAGATGGATTTACACGATGAATCAATTCCATCATTAAAAGGAAGTAAATTCTTCCAAAAAAGAAACGCGCTTCTTGATTTAGGTCAGGAAGTTGTCGTCCAGAGCAGTTGTAGAGTCTACGAAAAACCTTGAAAAGTTTTCTCAAAAATCAGCTGGAAATCCACGGACCTCAGCATCAAACAGGGTCGCCAAGTGGTCAGACTTATCCTAATCATGAGAGGATATGTCTCGTAAAATGGGGAGGACGCCGTGCAAATTAGATTGATAAGACTAATGAATCAGACCCCCAGAAAGGATAATCTCCTTAAAGATTAAAAATCATCTTTTAAGACTGATATTACTCAATCCTTGAGATTGACTTTAAAGATTGAGAATTACAAACTCATGGAATTCGATGATATCTAAACTCGAGCTTGAACGAGAAAATATTTTGATCAAATTAAAACCGATTTGTTTTCTGAAAACCCATTTTCAATGCATTCATTACCATTGAACGTAAAATCCTAGGAATTCACCTGGAATTCATTAGGTCACCTGAACCAAATCGGGTGTCAACCGTAAGAACGGTGGTTGCATAGCATGGTCAAAGACAGGACCTTGTGCCAGACCGAAAAACTATATGGTGATCTTTACTATTGCTCCTACAAAGGATAGTAATTGCATCCGACACGTTATAAACCATAATTAAATGCATGTCACGGGACATTGCCTTAACAGTTGCTTGTTCAACGCTTTCCTTTACAACCGGACGGTAGTTTACCGAAAGGTAATATACGGAGCAAGTATACTGGATGTGTTGCTTTCCCAATACAAGGTTAGCAAGTGGGTGACACAAAATCGCAAGTTTTGAGCTAAAATTTTCAAATCTAAAACCCACACAACCCACAAAAACAATTTGCAAACACCGATGAAGGGTTATTCCGGAAAACTTATCTAGGGTAAAAGCTAGATTTAATTTTCAAAAGATCAAATGTTTTCATAAAGATCCAATTTCCTTAAGGATCTAAATTTTTATAGTCATGTGAGACTGTAAACCACATCGTTACTACCATTGTTCATACCACCGTATAGAAATTACTGATGTACAAAGTGTGAAGAATAAAGAAGTGATTCTAGTATTTGTGTTTCAAGACTATATCGCTTGAGGACAAGCAATGCTCAAGTGTGGGAATATTTGATAATACTAAAAACGAACATATATTTCATAGCATTATCCCTCAAGAAAGACAAGCTTTTAGTTGCAATTGTTCTATTTACAAGTGATATTCGTTTAAATAATAAAAGGTGAAGACAAAAGACAGATTTGACGAATTGAAGACGCAAACGACCAAAAAGCTCAAAAGTACAAAGTACAATCAAAGTGGTTCAAATTATTGATGAGAAACGTCTCAAAATTACAAGAGTACAAGACACAAAATGCAAAGTACAAGATATTAAATTGTACGCAAGGACGTTCGAAAATCTGAAACCGGGACCAGAGTCAACTCTCAACGTGCGACGCAACGGACTAAAAATTACAAGTCAACTATGTACATAAATATAATATAATATATAAATAATTCTTAAAATTATTTATATATTATATTTATTTATTAAACCATAGGCAAGCTAGGAAACAAAGTCATGTGAGCTGGAAAAGTAGGCCATGCGATCGAATGGCCAGAAGGCACAAAAGCCATGTGATCGCATGTCAGCAGAAGTCAGGCCACATCTATAAAAGGCAGCGAATTGAAAGAACAAAAACATCTTTTTCTCTCTATCACTCAACGATATATATATATATATATATATATATATATATATATATATATATATATATATATATATATATATATATATATATATATATATATATATATATATATTTATATTTATATTATAATTTTAAATTTAATTTTAATTTAATAATAATAAGGGTATGTTAGCAAATGTTGTAAGTGTGTAAGTCGAAATTCTGTCCGTGTAATGCTACGCTATTATTAATCATTGTAAGTTATGTTCAACCCTTTTAAATTAATGTCTCGTAGCTAAGTTATTATTATGCTTATTTAAGCCGAAGTAATCGTGATGTTGGGCTAAATATTAAAATTGGGTAATTGGGCTTTGGACCATAATTGGGGTTTGGATAAAAGAACGACACTTATAGAAGTTAGACTATGGGCTATTAATGAGTTTTATATTAACTTAACGATACCTCGTTAATTTAATATAAAGGTTATAATTTTACGTATCTATAAATAACCACATACGCTTAATCGGGTACGGTGGGCGGGATATCTATAAATACCAATCATTGTTCATTTTACCGGACACGGAACTGGATTAATAGTTAATAGACTTGTTGAAACAGGGGTGGATTACATTCAAGGGTAATTGGTGTAATTGTTAACAAAGTAGTAAAACCTCGGACTACACGAAGTCGATAACCTGGTGTATTCATTAAACAAAGTATTAAGACCTTGTTACAATTCGAATCCCCAATTAGTTGGAATATTTGACTTCGGGAATAAGAATAATTCAACGAAGACTCTCGCACTTTATATTTATGACTGATGGACTATTATGGACAAAACCGTATGGACATATCAAATAATCCAGGACAAAGGACAATTAATGTAACACCCCGTCAAATCCCTTTAACGGAATGTTAACTCTGGTCCCAGTGCTTGGCTTGACTTCTACATAACAGCAATATTCTACAGCGGAAGCAATTAATACCTGAGAATAAAACATGCAAAACGGGTCAACAACAATGTTGAGTGAATCTACAGGTTTTAGGTAAACAATACAGTATGTTTAAGAAATAACATTTCGAAAACGCTTACCAGTGAAAGACCACCAAAGTTTAATGTTAAAGTTTTTAGACAACACCGTTTCTCGTTTCAAAAGTTTGTTGACACTACCATGTCAAATTTCAATCTTTGTAGGCAACACCCTGTCAATTTTTATCTCATTTGCTAGTAAACCACAGTTTAAATATCGTTGTATAGTATCTGAAAAACTGTTATCAGAAAAATAGTTTAATTTCCTTGACCACGAGATTCTATCGCTGCATACACCGAGCACCTGAATACTAGCATT
Organism: Rutidosis leptorrhynchoides; assembly: GCF_046630445.1. Taxonomy (NCBI): domain Eukaryota; kingdom Viridiplantae; phylum Streptophyta; class Magnoliopsida; order Asterales; family Asteraceae; genus Rutidosis; species Rutidosis leptorrhynchoides. The sequence goes on from NC_092335.1 coordinate 594,840,277, forward strand.
AACCCGAGTATAGATGCCACTATACCCGCCTTTACCTCCTAAAATGTTATACACCTGTACGAGTGTATCTAATGTTCAAAATAAATGCACCACTGCTTTTATAGTGGGTGAGGTTGTCAACCTAACGGATCCGTCCATCTAAATTGTGCTTACACCGATGGTATTAAAAGTATTCAAGCTAGAGGCTTTGTGTACAAACTCAGTATGCATATGTGTAGTACTCATGTCATTAGAAAAGTAATTGAAAATGTAAATATAACAGCGTGTATTCTCATCCCTGAAAACATGTAAAAAGCGGGACTGTAGACTCACCTTTGAATAAAGCTCGGAATGAAAGACAAACGACTCGTACGGTTTAGACCCGAGTAATGTAACCTAAGTATATGTATTTAGGTTGATCAATATATGTATCTTAAACAAGTGTGGTTTCATAGCATACATTGTCTTATTGCTCGACTCGACGCGATTTAAAGTAAAAGTCAACTATATCATGCAAGTCAAACAAAGTCAACTGAAGTCAAACCGAAAGTCAAACTTGGTCAATGTGGTCAACTAAAGTCAAAATCAGTAGGTTCATGTCAAATATTGGTCAACATGTCAAACCTAAGTCATACAATACGTTTTAGGTCATGAATAATCATTTTCACAATTTCAGTTTATCGTTGTGCACCAAATCCATGAACACGTAGCATACTTAGCGAATTATCTCATAGTACAAAATTCACATAAACATGGAAAACTCCAGATCATAAATATACTTAAATTCGATTCCAAAAAGTCTAGCTAGGGACTCATACGACAATTAAAAGTCAGGAATCAGAAGGGATACATTTGGGGTTTGCCAGGTCAGTTTCTGACCGCACACTGATTTCATTTTGGCTATAACCGGAGTTAGGAACATGAAATTGATACAAGACCAGAGGCCATAGTTCAAGGACAAATCAAAGTAACACATATAAAAAAGCCAATTTGTACAGTTTATTCGTGCAAGTTAAACATTCAGTTTTCAGCTCAAATCAGAATTCACATAAATTATGGCTCCATTGTGCCCAATGCATAAGGTTTTAGAGATTGACATAAACTAACAATAAGTAACATATCAAGTTAAGTTTCATTTCCCATAAGTATACATGCTCAAACAGTTCACATAATCCACAGAGTACAAAACCGTGTTCAATTTACAGATTCGATTCTCATTTAGTTAGTCACATTCGCACGCGATTATCCGAAGATCTAGATACAATTAGCCTATGATATCCACATGAAAGATGAATTAATTTTTGTCTAATTTTCAAATATACAAAGCTTTAATCACAGAAGTTAACACATTTTATCATACAAGGTTATTTTCATGCAAGTGCTGTATAAAACTACTTTTACACTAATTCTAGCATATCTCAGGCTATACATAAGCAAACGACATGATACCCTAGTCTAACTTGAGTGTTTTTAAATTATATTTCCAGTGGTATAAGTCTCACATGCCAATACGTTTTCTATCAATACCAGATTTCTGATCAAGCAACAAAAACACAACGATAATTCAAATCGACATAACTTAATCATACGGACACGAAATCAAGCGAATCCAAAGCCTAAACTCAATAGTTTTTCGCAAGGAATCTGATTATAACATAATAATTAATATTTGAAAAACTTAATTTTTCTGATCAAACAAATACAACTTCATTTTTAAACCCTAGCGCATCAAACAATCAAAATAACGATAACGATTAACACGTACGCGTATAGACTTGAGCAATTGACAACATAACTATGAAACTTTATTAAAAATCAGAGTTTTATTATTAGGGTTCATGTAAATATACCTTTGATTGCGAAAAGAATTATATCAACGCGTAGAGCACGAAGGGAATTGCAAGTTTGATGTTGAACACTTAAGCTAAAAAGCAAAAATTGATGGTGGATTGATATGTGTGTGTGTCGACGTGAAAGAGGAGAAGGGAGGGAAGAAGGCTGCGTTTTTTAGCTACTAATTAGGTTTAGGGATAAAGTAAGGCAGTGTTTTATTTACATACAACTTCCATAAAAAGCCCTAAACACTAGTAATTAACAAAAAGGCCACAAAAAGAAATAAAAAGGGGGGAGTGGGGGTGGCAATCGGCCAAGAGGCCCATTGGGGTATTTCCGGGCTCGTGTTTTGCAATTCCGTGTAATCGTGGTCCGTTTTAAGTGTCGTTTAGTTGTGCCGAAGGCCCGGAACGCTAAACCGATCGTTAAACGCAACCAATCGTTTAATTTATTAAAAATTCAATAAATTAAATATTTTAAAAATTTAATAATTTATAAAATGAATTATTAAAATAAACCCGAGCGTTTCGTTGCTCAAAAAGCTTTTATCAAAATTGTATCGTTTTTATCGTATTTCATTATCCGAAATATTTATTTGAATTAATATCAACCCATATCAATTATTAAAACCCTCCGAAGATCAAGTACGCATTTAATACACGTAAACCCATAAAAGTTAAATAATCGCCATTAAATTAACTAACGGAAGGTTAACGAAAGTAACGGAAAAATCAGGGTTGTTACATTACCCACTCGTTATTGAAAATTTCATCCCGAAATTTTAGTGATCGTCCGCTGAAGTGGTTTCCACGGGAAACAATTGCGGATACTTCAGCCTCATCTGGTCTTCACGCTCCCACGTGAACTCTGGTCCTCTTCTCGCGTTTCACCGAACTTTAACGATAGGAATTCTGCTTTGCTTCAACTGCTTGACCTCACGGCCCAAGATTTCAACAGGTTCCTCAATGAAATGAAGTTTGTCATCGATACGTAGTTCCTCTAGAGGAATAATCAAATTATCATCGGCTAGGCACTTCTTTAGATTAGATACATGGAAAACGTCATGAATACCACTGAGGGTTTGTGGCAGTTCCAATCTGTAAGCTACTGGTCCAACTCTTTCAGTTATCTCAAACGGTCCAACATATCTAGGACTCAGTTTACCTCGTTTTCCAAATCCTACAACACCCTTTTAAGGTGATACCTTAAACATAACCTTGTCACCAACTTGGAACTCTCTGTCCTTCCGTCTAACATCGACGTAACTCTTTTGACGACTTCGAGCCGTTCTCAATCGTTCCTGAATCTGTAGAACCTTCTCAGTTGTCTCCTGAATAATCTCAGGACCTGTCAACTGACTATCTCCCAACTCGCTCCAACAAACGGGAGATCTACACTTCCTCCCATACAATGCCTCGAAAGGTGCAGCTTTAATACTCGCATGGTAGCTGTTATTGTATGAGAACTCAGCTAGTGGTAAATACTTATCCCATCCGTTTCCAAAAACAATGACACACGCTCTCAACATGTCCTCAAATGTTTGAATAGTTCGTTCGCTCTGGCCATCTGTCTGGGGGTGATATGTTGTACTCATATCTAGAAGGGTCCCCATTGCTTTCTGTAATGATTGCCAAAACCTGGAAGTAAATCTGCTGTCGCGGTCGGATATAATGGATATAGACACTCCATGCCTAGAGACGACTTCCTTAATGTAGATCTGAGCCAACTTCTTCATTTTATCAGTTTCTCTTATCGGTAAGAAGTGTGCGGACTTAGTGAGACGATCCACGATAACCCAAATAGTATCGTGACCTCCCGCCGTTCTCGGCAGTTTTGTAATGAAGTCCATGGAAATACCTTCCCACTTCCACTGGGGAATCTCTGGTTGAGTTAATAATCCTGATGGCTTCTGATGTTCAGCCTTGACTTTAGCGCAAGTCAAGCACTTCCCGACATAAGTAGCAATGTCAGCTTTCAAATTTGGCCACCAATAAAATGCCTTCAAATCCTGATACATCTTATCTGATCCCGGATGAATTGAGTATCTCGACTTGTGTGCTTCCTCCAACACTAGTTCTCTCAATCCACCAAACTTTGGTACCCAAATTTGGTTAGCAAAGTACCGTGTTCCGTCCTCCTTGATCTCAAACTTCTTATCCATCCCTTTGAGAAATTCAACATCAACATTCTCTTGTTTCATGGCTTCTTGTTGTGCTTCGCGGATTTGCGATGTGAGATTCGTATGGACAACTATGTTAAGCGTTTTAACCCTAAGAGGTTTTTCTCGCTCCTTTCTGCTTAAGGCATCTGCCACAACATTCGCCTTGCCCGAATGGTATTGAAGTTCGCAGTTATAATCGTTAAGTAGTTCCATCCAATGTCGTTGTCTCATGTTGAGTTGCTTCTGATCGAATATGTGCTGTAAACTCTTATGGTCGGTGAAGATAGTGAACTTAGTTCCAAACAGGTAGTGTCTCCACATTTTAAGTGCAAAGACAACAGCTCCTAACTCAAGGTCATGCGTAGTGTAGTTCTGCTCGTGAATCTTTAGCTGACACGATCCATAAGCAATAACTTTGTTTCGTTGCATAAGCACGCAACCCATTCCTTGACGTGAGGCATCACAATAAACAACAAAATCTTCACTTCCCTCGGGTAGAGACAATACTGGTGCAGTTGTTAACTTCTCCTTCAACAACTGAAATGCAGTCTCTTACGGTTCTGACCACTCAAACTTCTTGCCCTTATGAGTCAATGCGGTTAATGGTCGGGCGATCTTAGAGAATCCTTCGATGAATCTCCAGTAGTAACCCGCTAGACCCAAAAATTGCCTAATCTGCGTTGGCGTCTTTGGAGTTTTCCAATTCTTAACCGACTCAATTTTTACTGAATCGACCTGTATTCCATTGGCCCCTACAACATGGCCAAGAAATTGTACCTCTGGTAACCAAAAGTCACACTTAGAGAATTTTGCATACAACTGCTCTTCTCTAAGCATAGTCAATATCGAACGTAGATGCTGCTCGTGCTCTTCTCTGTTCTTGGAGTACACCAATATATCATCAATGAACACAATGACGAATTTATCTAGGTATGGCTTACACACATGGTTCATGAGGTCCATGAACACTGCTGGTGCGTTCTTCAAACCAAACGACATCACTGTAATCTCATAATGCCCATAACGTGTTCTAAACGCTGTCTTCGGGACATCAGCTCCTTTGGCTCTCAATTGGTGATACTCGGATCTCAAATCAATCTTCGAATAATAACTAGATCCTTGTAGTTGATCAAATAAGTCATCAATTCTCGGTAGCGAATTCCAATTCTTGATTGTCAACTTGTTCAATTTTCTGTTGTCGATACACAACCTCATCGACCCATCCTTCTTCTTAACAAACAAGACTGGAGCTCCAACTTGGGAATTCGTGGTTATGTGACCCACCTTCTAGTACCAGTCGCAAATTAGGGCATTACAACTCTGATGTTCTTCACCACGGGAAGCTCTTGTAGTTCTAAAGGTGCAAGTCCGTATATTGTACGCGTAACGGGTGCAGCTGCTGGCACCAAATCAATCTGAAATTCGACCTCACGGTGGGGTGGACGTGTAACTTCAGGGAAATCTCTAATAGTCGAGACATATTCGGGTCTCTTAAATGTCGATTCATCTTTACTCATATGTGTCAGAGTTGTGAGACATTCTCATTGATGTTATGCGAGGTGTATATAAAATAGCTTTATATTTTACAAGGAAATACTATTAAATGCGATACAATTTTACACAAGATATTTATTTATTTATAGAATGGTTATACTTAAACCTTGCTACGACACTTATAGGCAGTGTACCTAATCGTACAGTAGTGTAGTTTTTAGTAAGTCCGGTTCATTCCACAGGGAAAAATCTTTAAACAAAGCTTAACGCTATATTAGTTTAATTTATAAAAATACAAATATATATATAAGTAATATTATTATTTTAAAGGGGGGTTTTTTACCGTTTAACGACCGGTTTGTCAATTTTTAAAACTTTAGTCGCAGTTAAAACCTAATGTAAAATATTAAAAATAAATAAAAGACTAAATTTAAAGCGTAAAGTAAATAACGATAATAAAAGTGCGATAAAATAAAATTGCGATAATTAAAAAGTACGATAATTAAAAGTGCAATTAAATATAAAATAAAGGAAATTAAATATGAAATAAAATAATTATGCTTATTTAAACTTCCGTAATCATGATGTTTGACGTGTTGATTTTAGTTTTATGCCCATGGGTTAATTGTCCCTTGTCCTGGATTATTTAATATGTCCGTCTGGTTTTTGTCCATAACAGTCCATCAGTCATAACTATAAAGTGCGAGTGTCCTCGTCAAATTATCCTTATACCCGAAGTTAAATATTCCAACTAATTGGGGATTTAACTGTAACAAGATTTTAATACTTTGTTTAATAATTACACCAGGTTATCGACTGCATGTAACCCAAGGTTTTAATACTTTGTTAACAATTATGCCAAGTGTCCTTGTACATAATTTCACCCCTGTTTTAATAATTCTAGTGACTATTAATCCATTCCCGTGTCTGGTTAAATGAACGATTATTCGAACATATAAATATCCCGCCCATCGTGTCCGATCGAGTGTATATGGTTATTTATAGGGACGTCCAATTATAAGTCTTTATATTAAAATTAACAAACTATCATTTAGTTAAACAAATATAAAGCCCATTAATAGCCCATAGTCTAATTTCCACAAGTGTCGTTCTTTTGTCCAAACCCCAATTATGGTACAAAGCCCAATTACCCAATTTTAGTAATTAGCCCAACATCATGATTACTTCGTTTTAAATAAGCATAATAATAACTTAGTTACGAGACATTAAATTAAAAAGGTTGAACATAACTTACAATGATTAAAAATAGCGTAGCGTTACACGGACAGAATTTCAACTTACACCCTTACAACATTCGCTAACATACCCTTATTATTAGAATTAAAATTAAAATTAAAATTAAAATATAAATTATAAATATAAATATTACGTATAGATATAGAGAGGATGGATATATTGATTGATGCACCAAACACTCGATTTTATAGGCCTTGTGAACTGGAAAAGATGCTCATGCGATCGCATGGAGTTTCTTCCTCCAGGCCATGCGATCGCATGGCCAGCTGGGGAGGCTCAAAAGTCTTTGTTTTTTTATGCCGACAGTTTTTAAATATAATATAATATATATATTAATTTTAAGAATTAATTATATATTATATTATATTCATGTGCATAGTTGACTTGTAATTTTTAGTCCGTTGCGTCGAGCGTTGAGAGTTGACTCTGGTCCCGGTTCCGGATTTTCGAACGTCCTTGCGTACAATTTAATATCTTGTACTTTGCGTTTTGAATCTTGTACTCTTGTAATTCTGAGACGTTTCTTATCAATAATTGGAACCTCTTTGATTGTATTTTGTACTTTTGAACTTTTTGGTCGTTTGCGTCTTCAATTCGTCGAATCTGTCTTTTGTCTTCACCTTTTATTATTTAAACGAATATCACTTGTAAATAGAACAATCGCAACTAAAAGCTTGTCTTTCTTGAGGGATAATGCTATGAAATATATGTTCGTTTTTAGCATTATCAAATACTCCCACACTTGAGCATTGCTTGTCCTCAAGCAATATAATCTTGAAATACTAGAATCACTTCTTTATTCTTCACACTTTGTACATCGGTGATTTTTTTACGGCGGTATAAACAATGGTAGTAACGATGTGGTTTACAGTCCCACATGACTATAAAATTTAGATCCATTAAGGAAATTGGATCTTTATGAAAACATTTGATCTTTTTGAAAATTAAATCTAGCTTTTACCCTAGATAAGTTTTCCGGAATAACCCTTCACCGGTGTTTGCAAAATATTTTTGTGGGTTTGGTGGGTTTCAGATTTGAAAATTTTAGCTCAAAACTTGCAGTTTTGTGTCACCCACTTGCAAACCTTGTATTTAGAAAGCAACATGTCCAGTTTACTTGTTCCGAATATTACCTTTCGGTAAACTACCGTCCGGTTGTAAAGGAAAGCGTTGAACAAGCAATTGTTAAGGCAATGTCCCCTGACATTCTTTTAATTATGGTCTATAACGTGTCGGACGCAATTACTATCCTTGGTAGGAGCAATAGTAAAGCTCACCCTTATGATTTTTCGGTCTGGCACAAGGTCCTGTCTTTGACCATGCTATGCAACCACCGTTCTTACGGTTGACACTCGATTTGGTTCAGGTGACCTAATGAATTCCAGGTGAATTCCTAGGATTTTACGTTCAATGGTAATGAACGCATTGAAAAATGGGTTTTCAGAAAACAAATCGGTTTGTAATTTTGATCAAAATATTTTCTCGTTCAAGCTCGAGTTTAGATATCATTGAATTCCATGAGTTTGTAATTCTCAATCTTTAAGGTCAATATCTAGGATTGAGTAATATCAGGCTTAAAAGCTGATTTTTGATCTTTTAAGGAGATTATCCTTTCTGGGGGTCTGATTCATTAGTCTTATCAAGCTAATTTGCACGGTGCCCCCCATTGTACGAGATAAATCCTTCTCATGGTTAGGATAAATCTGACCACTTGGCGACCCTATTTTATGCCGAGGTCCGTGGATTTCCTGCTGATTTTAGAGATGCCTTTTCTAGATTTTTCATCAACCTACAGCTGGTCTGGACGACAACTTCATGACCTAAATCAAGAAGCACGTTTTTTTCCCTAAAGACTTTACTTCCTTTTAACGATGGAATTGATTCATCGTGTAGATCCATCTCTTTTTTTCTTTCATCGGGCAAAACAGTTTAGTTTAGTCCAAAGCAAAAGTATCTTCAATTATTTGTTACAGAAATATGTGACATATGTTTAAGATAACTTGGTAATTTTTTCCACACTTGGCTTTTATTTTCCTTTTTATTGTCCTCTATTCCATTTTAAATGAATTTTAACATTTTGGTTTGTTTCTCAATTTATGTCCTTTCCGTGGTAACAATAATTTTGGTGTTAACACCTAGTTTTATCGTTCATAAATATGTATAAACATGATTTTGAGTTCATTTAATTGAAAATTTTGAAAATTTTTACTAGAATTGGGTAGTCAGTATATAAGACTAGGGCTGTTCTTTATTATCAGAGAGCACTAGATTCTAATACAACTACTACTTTACTAGTATTTCTAATGGTAACCAAGTGTATAAAGTAAAAATTTTAAAATCCGAAAGAATTTAACCCCTTCCCACACTTAAGATCTTGCAATGCCCTCATTTGCAAGAAATCAGTAACAATTTAAATTATTGAGGGTGATTAGCGTAAAAATGATTAAATTTTACCAAAGTTTCCAAACATATTGGCGTTTGTTTGCTAAATGATAAATGGTGCATATCATTTGTTCATTCCGTCTGTTGTTACATCACATTTATTTGTCATCTTGTCGTCAAAATTAGCAGCTTTTGCTGAACTTAATGCCAGTCTTTGAAAATGCGCTGTTTTACCCTGTTTTGTACAATTTACAATATACATACATACAAATATAAACATGCATGGCAATTTGAAATGGGACTTAATATCCCACTTTCAAATCCTAAATGTGAAATATTAGTACACAATAATAATAAAAATGATAAAGATTACATAAGTATATTCAATAACATAAGTTTAAACATGAATAAGTAAAAAGATAAAAATATAAAAATCATATAAATAACAAAATGGAACCAAATCAGTCTGGATAGGGGTTCCAGTTCATCTCATCAGGTGGGTTCCATTGTTGGTTATAGGTGTTCTGATAGGCTTGGTTATAGTCATACCGGTTAAAGGGTGGTCGGATATCGGGGCTGTGTGCCGGAAAATGAGCAGGTCGAGTAGGTACATAGTTATTTGGTACCTGATATGATAGCTGGCTCATGATTTGGTGCTGATGAACTAACCAGCTATCGTGTTAGCGTCGCCTATAATCCTCGTATACTCGCTCGGAGTTCCACTGCTCATACATACTATGTCTGGCCACGTTCGTCATTGCTTCCTCATCTATACGAATGTGGACGTCAAGAATAGCATCTCGAAAGACATCCCTAATGTCTTCCGCCTCCTCCATTTCCTCGTCTGAGCCTCTCTCTACCTGAGGATGAGATCCCTCATAGGGTACTGCCTGGTTACGTCTACTTTTCAATACCTTAGCACCCACATAAACTTTCAATCCTAAGGGCTCAACCTGTTCTCTACAAAGCTGTAATGGACCTCCTTGGTTCCTATCAACACCTAAATACTCTCCAATGAGAGTAACAAAAATACCTCCTTCTATTATACTCCCGTCCTGCATTCCCTCTACCATTTTAGATAAATAAAAAGCAACACAGTAAGGGATATTGACAAAGCTTCTAGGATCCCGAATACACTTTAGGTAGAATAAATCATGTAAGGTAATTTTTTCTTTATTATGACCTTTCTGTGTAATCGAGTTAGCCAAAAATCTATGAATAATACAAAGCTCGGCTTTGTCAATATGTGTATAGGAGTGTCCTCCTGCTCGTGTAAAAACATCAAAATGTGACATACGCCTCCAAATGGCGTCAGCGTCAAAGTTGCTATCTACCCTTTCACCATAATGAATCAAGTTTGTACAATCGGGTAGTAGTAACTCACCAGGAGTATATATCTGTAAAGCCCTGGCCATGTCCAGCATGGACATTCTGTACATCCTACCGCCAAGGATAAACCTAAAAAATCTTCTATCATCTATTCTAACTATATTTGTATCAAGTAATACAGTACTCAGCAACTCAACACACCATTCCTTATATACAGGTATATGAATGGTGAAAAGACGTTCCCAATCTGTAAAAGAAGAACTGCCATACCTTTGAACTAAAAGCTGTCTAACACGGTCAGCTAGATGGACCGTTTCCAAAAGAACCCAATCGATTACCCTTGGCACCTCTACATTTTTGTTACCAATTTAAATTTGTTCCTTTGATATGTCTCGTAATCTCTCCATCTCCTATCAAATCTCAGATTAGGATGCAGAGTGTGCTCAGGAATCGTTGGGAATTCTACTGGCGGCCTCATTGGGAATACTATGAATTCATCAACAAACTGTACCGGATCATAATTAGGTATGTGCTGATCAGGCTGTTGTTGTGGTTCTTGTTGGGGTTCTTGTTCGTGTTGCATTTCTGGTTCTGGTTCTGGTGCTGGTCGTCTAGATGATGATGCTCCTGAACCTCTAGTATCGGCTTTCTGCAAAACACATTAAACACAAAATTTGTGCATCCAAATATGCATTAGTGTTAGCAAAATAACAACTTAAAACAATCACTATAACATGTTAAATCAAAATTAAACTTATACACATTTTCACAATTTTTCACAATTCTACACTTTTCAAATAAGTACATATGAAAATGTATACAAAGTTCATAAGCTTTTAACTCAAATAACATGTCAAAATAGTCATTACTAATAATTAAACAAGTCTCAAATGGCAATTACATCAAATTAATCAAGTTCATGAATTTTGGACTTAAAAAGTCCACTTTAATCTCCAAAAATCATGTTTAGGATCAATGTTTGGATCATTTAACTACCTAAACATGTTACACTACTCAATTTAGCAATAATTCATGACGAAAATCGGCCATAAGCTGTTTATATCAAAAAGCCCCAAATTGCTCAAGAACACAAACCCTAGATTTCTAAAAATTTTGAAGTTTTTGGCTTCAAATCATGTTAAATAGCATCAATCTAGGTTATACATGCATAAAATACTAACAATTTAACACTAATTACACTAGAAATTAACAAAATTGCATTAGGTAAAAAAAATTGGTAATTATCACAAAAACTAGGAATTTTTAGAGTTTAGGGGTGTAAGTTTTACCATTTTGCTGAAGAATGAGAATCTAGGCATGATTAGAGCAAGAAAAATGACGAATTACGGTGGAAAATTGGCGAAATTTGGTGAAGATTTGAGAGAGTTTCGTGTTTGTGTGTGTGTTGTGTGGAGAAGACAGCTCCGCTGTCTGTTTTGAGTCTGGCCTGCATTTGGTCCCCATGCGATCGCATGAGTTCCAAGTGCAAACCCCATGCGATCGCATGGGGTGCCGGCTACAGTACTTTCAGCTTTTTTTTTTTTTTTTTTTTTTTTTTTTGTTGTTGTAAAACCTTATACTTTATAAAACATATAATTAATAAAATTCTAAAAATTTTGTTTTCCTTTAGGAGCGAGGGCGTTTCGGATCGTTGTCCTAGTCTGTCCCTCGACAAAATTTTAAAATTTGTCAAATCAAAGCGCGGTTTTAAAAGTAAAGATTTTTGGGTTTTTTTTTTAATGTTTTTGGCATACTTTAGTTCAATAAGATTAAAAATAATGATAATAAAAGTTCTCGTCCCTCCCTCGGGTAAAGCAATTTCGGTTCAACGACCTAGTCTTCAACTCACGACGAATTTTAAAAATCATATTTTTAACTTAGAAAATTAAGTAAATTTTTGTTTTTAAATTCACACAACTTATATTTAAAAATGCATAAAATTAAAAATTCACACCAAACTTAAATAAAAATTCATATTATAAATTCACACCAAACTTATATTATATTTTTGTTTTTATACATACAATCTTATATTAATTATATTAATTTTTCAAATATTTACAATTTTAAATATATTGATTTAATTTAAAAAAGTTTACAATATTATTTTAATATTAATTTTAAAAACAAAGTAAAAATAAAATTAAAAATCTTTTTGGCTTTTATCCCACTTTAATCAATCAAATATTATCAAAAATATGCGCCCCTCTTTTCGGTAAAGTAATTTCGGTTCCATGACCTAATTTAACTCATGACGAATTTTTGAAATATTTTGGGTTAATTGATTAAAGATATTTATACCTTAAGAATAAACGTTACATTTCGCAGTGATGTAATAAATTTTTGAATGATATCAATAATTTCGGTCGCCAAACCTAATTTCATAGAATACCAATTTAATACTTTATAGCGAACAAATTAGCGTTTATTATCAAAAGGTTAAAAATAAAAATAAAAAAATAAAAACTGTACAGACTTACCTGTGAGATAGTATTCTTAGTGATACGATCTATCCCACTCATAAGATAGTCGGTTTAATTGGTTTTCCATAGCTACATAGGCGTAACCTCGAGCATTCAGTGTTTTTTCTTCTAAACATATGAACGGTCCGTCTCTGCATAAAGTAACAAATTTGGTGTTTGAATAGGTTTGATTATTTGAACATTTACCTCCATGTGACCATTTTCCGCATTTGTGACATCTTTCTAGGTGTCGTGCTCTTCTTTTCGCTGCGGATTTTAATTTTCCTTTACCAAATTGTAACTTATTATCTTCGCATCTGGATTCTTTTCTTACTCTGTCCAATCTTTCTCTGATTACTGATACTAGTTCACTCGGAAGTGTGTCATTATTACGTTTAGTGATCAAAGCGTGTAGCATTAGACCATGGTTTAGTTCACAGGAAGTCTTCATTTCCTAAAAAAAATAAAAATTCAGAATGGGGGGAGAAGACTAGTTCTTTAAGGTCTGCTAGGGAAAGACCATTCGGGTTCCATTTTCGAGAACTACACGAAAACAGAAAATCTAACTCTAACAGAAATACATATTATCCTTTAAAGACTTGATTCTCCCCACACTTAGTTAGCTATGGTATCGAAATTGTGATTAACTTCGTTGTCGACTTCCATCGGACTATCTATGTAATGTTTAACTCTGTGACCATTAACTTTAAATTCAATTCCATTTGAATTTATTAATTCTATCATTCCGTATAGGAAAACTCTTTTGACTATGAATGGTCCAGACCATCTTGATTTCAATTTTCCAGGAAATAGCTTGAATCGTGAATTGAAAAGAAGAACTCTGTCTCCTTCTTTAAATTCTTTTAAACTTCTGATTCTTTTATCATGCCATTTCTTTGTTCTTTCTTTATAGATTAACGAATTTTCGTATGCTTCATGTCTTAATTCTTCTAATTCGTTTAGTTGACTTAACCGTAGACGTCCAGCTTCATGTAAATCAAGATTACATGTCTTCAAAGCCCAAAATGCTTTGTGTTCAATTTCTACTGGAAGATGACATGCTTTTCCATAAACGAGTCTGAAAGGTGTGGTTCCAATTGGAGTTTTGTAGGCTGTTCTAAAAGCCCAGAGTGCATCCTCCAATTTAATGGACCATTCCTTCGGATTTGATCCTACAGTTTTTTCTAGAATACGTTTTAAAGCTCGGTTAGTATTTTCAACTTGTCCACTTGTTTGTGGATGATATGCAGTGGAGATTTTATGAGTTACTCCATATCTTTTAAGAACTTTCTTAAGTTGATTATGACAGAAATGAGTTCCCCGATCACTTATTAAAGCTTTCGGTTGGTCCAAACCTTGCAAAAAGACGTTTTAAAAAGTTAACTACAACTCGTGCATCGTTAGTTGGGAGAGCTTGTGCTTCCGCCCATTTAGATACATAATCAATAGCTACGAGAATATATAGATTATTATGAGATTTTGGAAATGGACCCATAAAGTCAATACCCCAAATGTCAAATACTTCACATACTTGAATGACATTTTGTGGCATTTCATCACGTTGACATATTTTTTCAGCCCTTTGACAAGCATCACAGGATTTGCAAAGAAGGTGTGCGTCTTTGTAAATTGTAGGCCAATAGAATCCAGCATCATAAACTTTTCTTGCTGTTAGTTGAGGCCCATAATGCCCTCCTGTTGGTCCTGTGTGACAATGGTTTAAGATTTTACTAGCTTCATCTCCGAATACACATCGGCGTATTATTCCATCTGGACAACTTTTAAACAAATGTGGATCTTCCCAAAAATAGTGTTTTATATCACTGAAGAATTTCTTTCGTTTTTGGTACGATAATCCTTTTTCAAGGAATCCACATACTAAGTAGTTTGCATAGTCTACAAACTATGGAATTTCATTATAATCTATCTTCAATAGATATTCATCAGGAAAGTTGTCTTGTATGACCGATTCATTTAGAACTTCTAATTCGGGATTTTCAAGACGAGAAAGATGATCGGCGGTGAGATTTTCTGCTCCTCTTTTATCTCGGATTTCAATATCGAATTCTTGTAAGAGTAAGATCCAACGGATTAATCTTGGTTTGGCATCTTGTTTCGAAAATAGGTATCTAAGAGCAGAATGGTCGGTATAGACCACCGTTTTTGCTAGAACGAGATATGAACGAAATTTGTCAAAAGCAAAGACAATAGCAAGGAGTTCTTTTTTAGTAGTTGTGTAATTTGTTTGTGCTCCTTGTAACGTCTTACTAGCATAATATATAGGTTGAAATCGTTTTTCAATCCTTTGTCCTAAAACGGCTCCCATTGCAAAATCACTTGCATCGCACATTAGTTCAAACGGTAGATTCCAATTTGGTGTTATCATGATCGCCGCATTAGTGAGTTTCTCTTTAAGAATATTAAAAGATTTGATGCATTCATCTGAAAAGATGAATGGAGCTTTTTTTTCTAGGAGTTTATTCATAGGAGTGGCAATTTTAGAAAAATCTTTTATGAAACGTCGGTAAAAACCGGCATGCCCTAGAAAACTCCTAACTCCTCTAACATTGGTGGGATGTGAAAGTTTAGCAATTACATCTACTTTAGCTCTATCCACTTCAATTCCTTCTTTTGAAATTTTATGTCCAAGAACGATGCCTTCTTTAACCATGAAATGGCATTTCTCCCAATTAAGTACTAGATTTGATTATTCGCATCTAATAAGCATTCGTTCAAGATTAACTAGACATGTTTCAAAAGTATCACCGAAGACTGAAAAGTCATCCATGAAAACTTCCATGCATTCTTCTATCATGTCGTGAAAAATTGCCATCATGCACCTTTGAAAGGTTGAAGGGGCGTTACAAAGTTCAAATGGCATGCGTTTGTAAGCAAAAGTACCATAAGGACACGTGAATGTGGTTTTCTCTTGATCTTCGGGTGCTATTGGAATTTGAAAGTATCCGGAAAAACCATCTAGAAAACAATAGTAACTATGTCCGGCTAATCTTTCCAACATTTGATCAATGAAAGGTAAGGGAAAGTGATCTTTTCTGGTGGCGTCATTTAATTTTCTATAATCAATACATACACGCCATCCTGTTACAGTCCTAGTAGGAATAAGCTCATTTTTCTCATTTGTGATGACAGTCATGCCACCCTTCTTAGGCACGCATTGAACTGGGCTTACCCATGGACTATCAAAAATCGGATAAATTAAACCTGCATCAAGAAGTTTAATAATTTCTTTCTTAACAACATCTTGCATATTAGGATTTAGTCTTCGTTGGCGTTGTACATACATTTTATGACCTTCTTCCATAAGGATTTTATGTGTGCAATACAAAGGACTTATTCCTTTAATATCATGAATCTTCCATGCAATGGCTGGTTTATGAGCTTTCAACACAGAAATGAGTTGTGATTTCTCATTTTTAGTAAGAGAAGACGATATTATTACAGGTAATTCAGATTCACCATGTAAATAAGCGTATTCCAAATGGTTTGGAAGTGGCTTTAACTCTAATTTCTGAGGTTCTTCTATCGATGATTTATATCGATATCTGTCTTCTTCTTTTAGCATTTGAATTTCTTCTGTTGTTGGTTCATATCCATTAGCTATTAGTGTAGCTAACATTTCAGCTTCATCAATTGGTTCAGTTCCTTCTCCTAAAGAACATTCTCCTGTTCCTTGTAATTCTAGAAATTCTTCTAACAATTCTGCATGTGAATCTATAGTTTGAATATAATAGCATGTATCATCTACAGATTGCGGTTGTTGCATTGCTCTATCAACTGAAAAGGTAACACTCTCGTCCTATATACTTAGGGTCAGTTTCTTACCAAACACGTCTATCATTGCTTTAGCCGTGTTTAAGAATGGTCTTCCTAATATGAGAGGAACTTGAGAATCTTCTTCCATGTCCAGAACAACAAAATCTACTGGAAATACTAAAGTACCAACTTTAACTAGCATGTTCTCCATTATCACTCTAGGATATTTTATTGATCTATCGGCTAGTTGTATACTTATTCTTGTTGGTTTTAATTCTCCAAGGTCTAGTTTAGCGTATAGTGAATGCGGCATTAAATTTATACTCGCACCTAAGTCTGCCAATGCTTCTATTGAACTAAGACTACCCAGAAAACATGGAATTGTGAAACTTCCTGGATCAGATAGTTATTCTGGTATCTTATTCAACAGCACTGCTGAACAATTAGCATTCATAGTAACAGCCGAGAGTTCTTCCATTTTCTTTCTATTTGTGATCAGATCTTTCAAGAATTTAGCATATCTAGGCATTCCTGAAATCACATCAATGAAAGAAAGATTGACATTTATTTGTTTAAACATATCCAAGAATTTGGATTGCTCGGCTTCAAGTTTTTCTTTTTTCATTTTACTCTGGTAAGGAAGTGGTGGTTGGTATGGTTTAACATAAGGTTTAGCCTTAACTGTGTTATCTTCATTAACCTTTTCAACTACCGGTTCTTTTTCCTTATCTTGTTCAGGTTGTGGTTCTTGTGGAGTAGGAATAGCTTCATCAGAAGTTTCAGGTATTTCAGGTGGTTTAAGTGTTGTACCACTTCTTGTGGTAATGGCTTTAGCTGTTTTATTCCGGGGGTTAGCATTTGTATCACTAGGTAAACTTCCCGGTTTTCTTTCACCTATTAACCTTGCTAGGTTACTTACTTATTGTTCCAGATTTTGAATAGAAGCTTGTTGATTTCTAAATGCTTGAGCATTTTGTTCATTCGTTTGTTTCTGAGATGTGAAAAACTGCGTTTGAGTTTCAACTAGCTTCGTCATCATATCTTCTAAATTTGGCTTTTTATCATCGGTTTGTGGTGGTTTGTTTTGAAAATTAGGTCTTTGCTGATTGTAAGTATTATTGGATACTTGTTGATTGCTAGGACCTTGTTGGTTGTTGTATGGAATATTTCGGTTACAATTCTGATTTTGATTATAAATCGGTCTTGGCGGTTGATAATTATTCTGATAATTATTTCCAGGCCTTTGGTTTATGTATGAAATATTCTCTCTTTGTTCCATTGTTAGTTCAATACTGAGACAATCTTTTGTCAAATGTGGTCCTCCACACTGCTCACAACTAATTCGTATTGAGTGGATATCTTTAGTCATCTTTTCCATTCGTCTCTCGACAGCATCTATCTTTGCAGAAATGGAATCTAAGTCATGGCTAGAATTGGCTCTAGCTGCTTTAGATGATCTAACGATATCTTTTTCTTGGTGCCACTCATGTGAGTGGGAAGCAGTGTTATCAATAATTTTGTAAGCATCAGTTTCGGTTTTCTTCATAATAGAATCACCAGCTGCTATATCGATGTCTTTCCTTGTAGTGATGTCGCATCCTTGGTAGAATATTTGTACTATTTGACAGGTGTCTAAACCATGTTGCGGACATCCTCTTAATAACTTTCCAAATCTTGTCCACGCCTCATATAGAGTTTCATTTGGTTTCTGTGTGAACGTAACAATTTCTCCTTGAAGTCTTACGGCTTTAGATGCCGGAAAGAATTGTTTAAGAAAATTTTCAACTAAAACATCCCATGTATCAATCGCCTCTTCAGGTAACGATTCCAACCAATCTTTGGCTTCTACCTTTAAAGTCCAGGGAAATAACATGAGATATATCTGTTCATCCTCCACTTCTCTTATTTTAAATAGTGTGCAGATCCTATTAAAGGTACGAAGATGTTCGTTTGGATCTTCCTTCGGCGCACCACTAAATTGGCATTGATTAGTTACCATGTGTAGAATTTGTCCTTTGATTTCATAATCTGGCGCATTAATGTCAGGATGAGTAATTGCGTGACCTTGGCCAGTGCGTTTAGCTCTCATTCGGTCTTCCATACTTAAAGGTTCCAGATTCTCCATAGTTGAATTTGTTGAATCTGAATCACTAGAGGATTCTGATTTAATGGTTCGTTCCTCAACAATCTCTGTTTGAATGATTGGTGGTTCCGGAGGAAAAATTAATGGTTCAGGATCTATGAATTGTCCCTGAATATTCTCCGGATTCTCAATTGTGAGGTCGGGTTCAAAAAATGGATTATCGGAAATTTGAATTGGAGTACTTGGTCGACTGGATGACGATTCTAAAGAAAAATCAACGGCGGTAATATTTTCTAAATGTCTTGATCGAGTTACAGGTGGTGAACGTACAAAAGGTGGTGAACGTCTTGCTCGGTGCATTCACTGAATATCCTATTAGTTTTTAAAAAGGAAAGAAAAATTATATAAGTTATCCAATTAATAGACTTTTCTGATTTTGCCCACGTTTCGAATAGCCAAAAGATGCAGCAGAGGGGCAGGATTCGTTTGGTCTCAATATAATTGAGTACTGTTTGGCTCCAATAACCCGGTCCACGTACAAATCCAACTATTACTACGAACCAGAAAATTATGATGTCTATCAATTTAACCACTTAAAATAAATTTTCGTAATTTTAAGAAATTTAGATAAGAAGTAGAATAAAAATCTATCTCCTAAAACTAGAATAGCGAGAAATAAGAAAGAAAAAGAGCGCGTCGAAAAGGTCAAAAAAGAAAAGAGTTGAAAAAGAAAAGGCGTCGAAAAATAAGAAAGAAAGAAAAATGACTATAAAACTTTAAAACACTCGACTAACCCAACCTTATTATTATCACTAACTTAAAATTAAAATTGCAAATTGAGATTACTAATTGGAGTGATAATTGATACATAGGTAAAAGGTGTCGAAAAATAAAAATAAAAATGTAGCGCGTTGAAACTTAAAAAGGAACTAAAAACTAAAAATTAAAAGTTACGTCTAAAAATATTAAAGCTTACAAGTAAAACTATATCCCAAATGGCAATAACTAAAAAAGGTACTAAAACTTAGATAGGCGTCGCAAAATTCTAGAGCACTTAAATCTTAGTCTAAAGAAAAAGCACTTAAGGGATTTTACGGCAAAGCCTGAAAATCTAGAGGTAAAAATAAGCTACGGCAAAAATTATATTTAAAACTAAATACGAGCGAAAAACACAAATATTACGCTAAAACAATTAAAAAGGTACAAAATATAAAAATATACTAAAAGTTGTAAAAAGTACAATTTTTATAAAAATATTATTTATTTTATAAAAGTGTTAATTTTGTAATTTATTTAAATTAATTAAACTAAATATACAAATTAAATAAATAAACTAAATTAACTAATAAAATACTAAACCCTAATTAGGGTTTAAGTATAATTAATAATAATACTCCGTAATGATTACTGAATTGGTCAACCCTGGCGTGTCTGCAGGGCTCATGCGATCGCATGAGTCCTATGTTACCCAGCCATGCGATCGCATGGGCTAGGGTTTCGGGCCACAGAGTGGGCTGCTACAGTACGGGCCGAATAAAATTTTGTTTTTTTTTTCAGTTTTGTTTTTGCTGTATTTATTTTTTTCTATTTTAAATATTTATATAATATATTTATATAAATTAAATAAAACTTATATTTTTGTAAAATAAAGATAAAGAAAATTTTTATATAACTTACAAACTCTTAAAAATATTTATATTTTTTTTTATTTTTATATTTTCGAATATTTAAAACGTATTTTTACAAAAGTGTATTTTTTTTATAAAAGTAAAGTAAAAATAAAAATCTTTTTTTTTTAAATTAGCATTGCGCTTCCGGCTTTTAAGCTAGATGTTCCCCGGCAGCGGCGCCAAAAATACTTGATGTTATGCGAGGTGTATATAAAATAGCTTTATATTTTAAAAGGAAATACTATTAAATGCGATACAATTTTACACAAGATATTTATTTATTTATAGAATAGATATACTTAAACCTTGCTACAACACTTATAGGCAGTGTACCTAATCGTACAGTAGTGTAGTTTTTAGTAAGTCCGGTTTCGTTCCACAGGGAAAAATCTTTAAACAAAGCTTAACGCTATATTAGTTTAATTTATAAAAATACAAATATATATATAAGTAATATTATTATTTTAAAGGGGGTTTTTTACCGTTTAATGACCGGTTTGTCGATTTTTAAAACTTTAGTCGCAGTTAAAACCTAATGTAAAATATTAAAAATAAATAAAAGACTAAATTTAAAGCGTAAAGTAAATAACGATAATGAAATTGCGATAAATAAAAGTGCGATAAAATAAAATTGCGATAATTAAAAAGTACGATAATTAAAAGTGCAATTAAATATAAAATAAAGGAAATTAAATATGAAATAAAATAATTATGCTTATTTAAACTTCCGTAATCATGATGTTTGACGTGTTGATTTTAGTTTTATGCCCATGGGTTAATTGTCCTTTGTCCTGGATTATTTAATATGTCCGTCTGGTTTTTGTCCATAACAGTCCATCAGTCATAACTATAAAGTGTGAGTGTCCTCGTCAAATTATCCTTATACCCGAAGTTAAATATTCTAACTAATTGGGGATTTAACTGTAACAAGATTTTAATACTTTGTTTAATAATTACACCAGGTTATCGACTGCATGTAACCCAAGGTTTTAATACTTTGTTAACAATTATGCCAAGTGTCCTTGTACATAATTTCACCCCTGTTTTAATAATTCTAGTGACTATTAATCCATTTCCGTGTCTGGTTAAATGAACGATTATTCATACATATAAATATCCCGCCCATCGTGTCCGATCGAGTGTATATGGTTATTTATAGGGACGTCCAATTATAAGTCTTTATATTAAAATTAACAAACTATCATTTAGTTAAACAAATATAAAGCCCATTAATAGCCCATAGTCTAATTTCTACAAGTGTCGTTCTTTTGTCCAAACCCCAATTATGGTACAAAGCCCAATTACCCAATTTTAGTAATTAGCCCAACATCATGATTACTTCGTTTTAAATAAGCATAATAATAACTTAGTTACGAGACATTAAATTAAAAAGGTTGAACATAACTTACAATGATTAAAAATAGCGTAGCGTTACACGGACAGAATTTCAACTTACACCCTTACAACATTCGCTAACATACCCTTATTATTAGAATTAAAATTAAAATTAAAATTAAAATATAAATTATAAATATAAATATTACGTATAGATATAGAGAGGATGGATATATTGATTGATGCACCAAACACTCGATTTTATAGGCCTTGTGAACTGGAAAAGATGCTCATGCGATCGCATGGAGTTTCTTCCTCCAGGCCATGCGATCGCATGGCCAGCTGGGGAGGCTCAAAAGTCTTTGTTTTTTTATGCCGACAGTTTTTAAATATAATATAATATATATATTAATTTTAAGAATTAATTATATATTATATTATATTCATGTGCATAGTTGACTTGTAATTTTTAGTCCGTTGCGTCGAGCGTTGAGAGTTGACTCTGGTCCCGGTTCCGGATTTTTGAACGTCCTTGCGTACAATTTAATATCTTGTACTTTGCGTTTTGAATCTTGTACTCTTGTAATTCTGAGACGTTTCTTATCAATAATTGGAACCTCTTTGATTGTATTTTGTACTTTTGAACTTTTTGGTCGTTTGCGTCTTCAATTCGTCGAATCTGTCTTTTGTCTTCACCTTTTATTATTTAAACGAATATCACTTGTAAATAGAACAATCGCAACTAAAAGCTTGTCTTTCTTGAGGGATAATGCTATGAAATATATGTTCGTTTTTAGCATTATCAAATACTCCCACACTTGAGCATTGCTTGTCCTCAAGCAATATAGTCTTGAAATACTAGAATCACTTCTTTATTCTTCACACTTTGTACATCGGTGATTTTTTTACGGCGGTATAAACAATGGTAGTAACGATGTGGTTTACAGTCCCACATGACTATAAAATTTAGATCCATTAAGGAAATTGGATCTTTATGAAAACATTTGATGTTTTTGAAAATTAAATCTAGCTTTTACCCTAGATAAGTTTTCCGGAATAACCCTTCACCGGTGTTTGCAAAATATTTTTGTGGGTTTGGTGGGTTTCAGATTTGAAAATTTTAGTTCAAAACTTGCAGTTTTGTGTCACCCACTTGCAAACCTTGTATTTAGAAAGCAACATGTCCAGTTTACTTGTTCCGAATATTACCTTTCGGTAAACTACCATCCGGTTGTAAAGGAAAGCGTTGAACAAGCAATTGTTAAGGCAATGTCCCCTGACATTCTTTTAATTATGGTCTATAACGTGTCGGACGCAATTACTATCCTTGGTAGGAGCAATAGTAAAGCTCACCCTTATGATTTTTCGGTCTGGCACAAGGTCCTGTCTTTGACCATGCTATGCAACCACCGTTCTTAGGGTTGACACTCGATTTGGTTCAGGTGACCTAATGAATTCCAGGTGAATTCCTAGGATTTTACGTTCAATGGTAATGAACGCATTGAAAAATGGGTTTTCAGAAAACAAATCGGTTTGTAATTTTGATCAAAATATTTTCTCGTTCAAGCTCGAGTTTAGATATCATTGAATTCCATGAGTTTGTAATTCTCAATCTTTAAGGTCAATATCTAGGATTGAGTAATATCAGGCTTAAAAGCTGATTTTTGATCTTTTAAGGAGATTATCCTTTCTGGGGGTCTGATTCATTAGTCTTATCAAGCTAATTTGCACGGTGCCCCCCATTGTACGAGATAAATCCTTCTCATGGTTAGGATAAATCTGACCACTTGGCGACCCTATTTTATGCCGAGGTCCGTGGATTTCCTGCTGATTTTAGAGATGCCTTTTCTAGATTTTTCATCAACCTACAGCTGGTCTGGACGACAACTTCATGACCTAAATCAAGAAGCGCATTTTTTTTCCGAAAGACTTTACTTCCTTTTAACGATGGAATTGATTCATCGTGTAGATCCATCTCTTCTTTTCTTTCATCGGGCAAAACAGTTTAGTTTAGTCCAAAGCAAAAGTATCTTCAATTATTTGTTACAGAAATATGTGACATATGTTTAAGATAACTTGGTAATTTTTTCCACACTTGGCTTTTATTTTCCTTTTTATTGTCCTCTATTCCATTTTAAATGAATTTTAACATTTTGGTTTGTTTCTCAATTTATGTCCTTTCCGTGGTAACAATAATTTTGGTGTTAACACCTAGTTTTATCGTTCATAAATATGTATAAACATGATTTTGAGTTCATTTAATTGAAAATTTTGAAAATTTTTACTAGAATTGGGTAGTCAGTATATAAGACTAGGGCTGTTCTTTATTATCAGAGAGCACTAGATTCTAATACAACTACTACTTTACTAGTATTTCTAATGGTAACCAAGTGTATAAAGTAAAAATTTTAAAATCTGAAAGAATTTAACCCCTTCCCACACTTAAGATCTTGCAATGCCCTCATTTGCAAGAAATCAGTAACAATTTAAATTATTGAGGGTGATTAGCGTAAAAATGATTAAATTTTACCAAATTTTCCAAACATATTGGCGTTTGTTTGCTGAATGATAAATGGTGCATATCATTTGTTCATTCCGTCTGTTGTTACATCACATTTATTTGTCATCTTGTCGTCAAAATTAGCAGCTTTTGCTGAACTTAATGCCAGTCTTTGAAAATGCGCTGTTTTACCCTGTTTTGTACAATTTACAATATACATACATACAAATATAAACATGCATGGCAATTTGAAATGGGACTTAATATCCCACTTTCAAATCCTAAATGTGAAATATTAGTACACAATAATAATAAAAATGATAAAGATTACATAAGTATATTCAATAACATAAGTTTAAACATGAATAAGTAAAAAGATAAAAATATAAAAATCATATAAATAACAAAATGGAACCAAATCAGTCTGGATAGGGGTTCCAGTTCATCTCATCAGGTGGGTTCCATTGTTGGTTATAGGTGTTCTGATAGGCTTGGTTATAGTCATACCGGTTAAAGGGTGGTCGGATATCGGGGCTGTATGCCGAAAAATGAGCAGGTCGAGTAGGTACATAGTTATTTGGTACCTGATATGATAGTTGGCTCATGATTTGGTGCTGATGAACTAACCAGCTATCGTGTTAGCGTCGCCTATAATCCTCGTATACTCGCTCGGAGTTCCACTGCTCATACATACTATGTCTGGCCACGTTCGTCATTGCTTCCTCATCTATACGAACGTGGACGTCAAGAATAGCATCTCGAAAGACATCCCTAATGTCTTCCGCCTCCTCCATTTCCTCGTCTGAGCCTCTCTCTACCTGAGGATGAGATCCCTCATAAGGTACTGCCTGGTTACGTCTACTTTTCAATACCTTAGCACCCACATAAACTTTCAATCCTAAGGGCTCAACCTGTTCTCTACAAAGCTGTAATGGACCTCCTTGGTTCCTATCAACACCTAAATACTCTCCAATGAGAGTAACAAAAATACCTCCTCCTATTATACTCCCGTCCTGCATTCCCTCTACCATTTTAGATAAATAAAAAGCAACACAGTAAGGGATATTGACAAAGCTTCTAGGATCCCGAATACACTTTAGGTAGAATAAATCATGTAAGGTAATTTTTTCTTTATTATGACCTTTCTGTGTAATCGAGTTAGCCAAAAATCTATGAATAATACAAAGCTCGGCTTTGTCAATATGTGTATAGGAGTGTCCTCCTGCTCGTGTAAAAACATCAAAATGTGACATACGCCTCCAAATGGCGTCAGCGTCAAAGTTGCTATCTACCCTTTCACCATAATGAATCAAGTTTGTACAATCGGGTAGTAGTAACTCACCAGGAGTATATATCTGTAAAGCCCTGGCCATGTCCAGCATGGACATTCTGTACATCCTACCGCCAAGGATAAACCTAAAAAATCTTCTATCATCTATTCTAACTATATTTGTATCAAGTAATACAGTACTCATCAACTCAACACACCATTCCTTATATACAGGTCTATGAATGGTGAAAAGACGTTCCCAATCTGTAAAAGAAGAACTGCCATACCTTTGAACTAAAAGCTGTCTAACACGGTCAGCTAGATGGACCGTTTCCAAAGGAACCCAATCGATTACCCTTGGCACCTCTACATTTTTGTTACCAATTTGAATTTGTTCCTTTGATATGTCTCGTAATCTCTCCATCTCCTATCAAATCTCAGATTAGGATGCAGAGTGTGCTCAGGAATCGTTGGGAATTCTACTGGCGGCCTCATTGGGAATACTATGAATTCATCAACAAACTGTACCGGATCATAATTAGGTATGTGCTGATCAGGCTGTTGTTGTGGTTCTTGTTGGGGTTCTTGTTCGTGTTGCATTTCTGGTTCTGGTTCTGGTGCTGGTCGTCTAGATGATGATGCTCCTGAACCTCCAGTATCGGCTTTCTGCAAAACACATTAAACACAAAATTTGTGCATCCAAATATGCATTAGTGTTAGCAAAATAACAACTTAAAACAATCACTATAACATGTTAAATCAAAATTAAACTTATACACATTTTCACAATTTTTCACAATTCTACACTTTTCAAATAAGCACATATGAAAATGTATACAAAGTTCATAAGCTTTTAACTCAAATAACATGTCAAAATAGTCATTACTAATAATTAAACAAGTCTCAAATGGCAATTACATCAAATTAATCAAGTTCATGAATTTTGGACTTAAAAAGTCCACTTTAATCTCCAAAAATCATGTTTAGGATCAATGTTTGGATCATTTAACTACCTAAACATGTTACACTACTCAATTTAGCAATAATTCATGACGAAAATCGGCCATAAGCTGTTTATATCAAAAAGCCCCAAATTGCTCAAGAACAAAAACCCTAGATTTCTAAAAATTTTGAAGTTTTTGGCTTCAAATCATGTTAAATAGCATCAATCTCGGTTATACATGCATAAAATACTAACAATTTAACACTAATTACACTAGAAATTAACAAAATTGCATTAGGTAAAAAAAATTGGTAATTATCACAAAAACTAGGAATTTTTAGAGTTTAGGTGTGTAATTTTTACCATTTTGCTGAAGAATGAGAATCTAGGCATGATTAGAGCAAGAAAAATGACGAATTACGGTGGAAAATTGGCGAAATTTGGTGAAGATTTGAGAGAGTTTCGTGTTTGTGTGTGTGTTGTGTGGAGAAGACAGCTCCGCTGTCTGTTTTGAGTCTGGCCTGCATTTGGTCCCCATGCGATCGCATGAGTTCCAAGTGCAAACCCCATGCGATCGCATGGGGTGCCGGCTACAGTACTTTCAGCTTTTTTTTTTTTTTTTTTTTTTTTTTTTGTAAAACCTTATACTTTATAAAACATATAATTAATAAAATTCTAAAAATTTTGTTTTCCTTTAGGAGCGAGGGCGTTTCGGATCGTTGTCCTAGTCTGTCCCTCGACAAAATTTTAAAATTTGTCAAATCAAAGCGCGGTTTTAAAAGTAAAGATTTTTGGGTTTTTTTTATAATGTTTTTGGCATACTTTAGTTCAATAAGATTAAAAATAATGATAATAAAAGTTCTCGTCCCTCCCTCGGGTAAAGCAATTTCGGTTCAACGACCTAGTCTTCAACTCACGACGAATTTTAAAAATCATATTTTTAACTTAGAAAATTAAGTAAATTTTTGTTTTTAAATTCACACAACTTATATTTAAAAATGCATAAAATTAAAAATTCACACCAAACTTAAATAAAAATTCATATTATAAATTCACACCAAACTTATATTATATTTTTTTTTTATACATACAATCTTATATTAATTATATTAATTTTTCAAATATTTACAATTTTAAATATATTGATTTAATTTAAAAAAGTTTACAATATTATTTTAATATTAATTTTAAAAACAAAGTAAAAATAAAATTAAAAATCTTTTTGGCTTTTATCCCACTTTAATCAATCAAATATTATCAAAAATATGCGCCCCTCTTTTCGGTAAAGTAATTTCGGTTCCATAACCTAATTTAACTCATGACGAATTTTTGAAATATTTTGGGTTAATTGATTAAAGATATTTATACCTTAAGAATAAACGTTACATTTCGCAGTGATGTAATAAATTTTTGAATGATATCAATAATTTCGGTCGCCAAACCTAATTTCATAGAATACCAATTTAATACTTTATAGCGAACAAATTAGCGTTTATTATCAAAAGGTTAAAAATAAAAATAAAAAAATAAAAACTGTACAGACTTACCTGTGAGATAGTATTCTTAGTGATACGATCTATCCCACTCATAAGA
Source organism: Rutidosis leptorrhynchoides (assembly GCF_046630445.1). NCBI lineage: Eukaryota > Viridiplantae > Streptophyta > Magnoliopsida > Asterales > Asteraceae > Rutidosis > Rutidosis leptorrhynchoides. The sequence goes on from NC_092335.1 coordinate 594,868,342, forward strand.
TAGTCGGTTTAATTGGTTTTCCATAGCTACATAGGCGTAACCTCGAGCATTCAGTGTTTTTTCTTCTAAACATATGAACGGTCCGTCTCTGCATAAAGTAACAAATTTGGTGTTTGAATAGGTTTGATTATTTGAACATTTACCTCCATGTGACCATTTTCCGCATTTGTGACATCTTTCTAGGTGTCGTGCTCTTCTTTTCGCTGCGGATTTTAATTTTCCTTTACCAAATTGTAACTTATTATCTTCGCATCTGGATTCTTTTCTTACTCTGTCCAATCTTTCTCTGATTACTGATACTAGTTCACTCGGAAGTGTGTCATTATTACGTTTAGTGATCAAAGCGTGTAGCATTAGACCATGGTTTAGTTCACAGGAAGTCTTCATTTCCTAAAAAAAATAAAAATTCAGAATGGGGGGAGAAGACTAGTTCTTTAATAATTCTAGTGACTATTAATCCATTCCCGTGTCTGGTTAAATGAACGATTATTCGTACATATAAATATCCCGCCCATCGTGTCCGATCGAGTGTATATGGTTATTTATAGGGACATCCAATTATAAGTCTTTATATTAAAATTAACAAACTATCATTTAGTTAAACAAATATAAAGCCCATTAATAGCCCATAGTCTAATTTCCACAAGTGTCGTTCTTTTGTCCAAACCCCAATTATGGTACAAAGCCCAATTACCCAATTTTAGTAATTAGCCCAACTTCATGATTACTTCGTTTTAAATAAGCATAATAATAACTTAGCTACGAGACATTAAATTAAAAAGGTTGAACATAACTTACAATGATTAAAAATAGCGTAGCGTTACACGGACAGAATTTCAACTTACACCCTTACAACATTCGCTAACATACCCTTGTTTTTAGAATTAAAATTAAAATTAAAATTAAAATATAAATATAAATATTACGTATAGATATAGAGAGGATGGATATATTGATTGATGCACCAAACACTCGATTTTATAGACCTTGTGAACTGAAAAAGATGCTCATGCGATCGCATGGAGTTTCTTCCTCCAGGCCATGCGATCGCATGGCCAGCTGGGGAGGCTCAAAAGTCTTTGATTTTTTATGCCGACAGTTTTTAAATATAATATAATATATATATATTAATTTTAAGAATTAATTATATATTATATTATATTCATGTGCATAGTTGACTTGTAATTTTTAGTCCGTTGCGTCGAGCGTTGAGAGTTGACTCTGGTCCCGGTTCTGGATTTTCGAACGTCCTTGCGTACAATTTAATATCTTGTACTTTGCATTTTGAATCTTGTACTCTTGTAATTATGAGACGTTTCTTATCAATAATTGGAACCTCTTTGATTGTATTTTGTACTTTTGAGCTTTTTGGTCGTTTGCGTCTTCAATTCGTCGAATCTGTCTTTTGTCTTCACCTTTTATTATTTAAACGAATATCACTTGTAAATAGAACAATCGCAACTAAAAGCTTGTCTTTCTTGAGGGATAATGCTATGAAATATATGTTCGTTTTTAGCATTATCACTCATCTCCTGTACTTATGGACCTTCGAGTAATTAGTGTGACATGAAGGCGTACTGATCTCCTCTTCGTACACCATTATCATCGGGGAAAGGAATTCGAATAGCCTTCTGGTTGTAGCTGCCTTGGTTGTATCGTCAGATAACCAGTTTGTTTCAACCACTAAGTTAAATCTTCCAAGTTTAATAGTTCTATAAAGTACACGTTGTCTAAGGAAGGTACATGTTTATAAACGTCGTGACCAATTTCTCTAGCGTTAAAGCTTCTCTTAGCACCAGTGTTGACAGCATATATAAACAATATGGTTGATGAGCGAGAACGTGATGATTTTCATGGAAAATGAAAATGAACAAGGTGTAATGGCAACTCAAAAAAAATCTAATATTTAATCGAAAAGGGTTGGTACAAACTCCCAGACGGGTGTGTCTCACAGGAACAGATGAAGTGTAGTTCGCGTCGATGGGTTCAAAGTTGGTTGGTAATGTTTGTGGGTATAATGAAAATGATTGTCGCTTAAGAATAGTATGTTGGAACAAAATGATGAGGGATATGGTAATGAGTAGTATTACTAGTAGCAATGAGTGGTGGTGTTAGGGATAAGTAGCGATGGGTTGTGATAAGCAGTGATGATAGTGTAGGTTTTTCGTATGTCCGAGAGACATATTAAATTAATGTGGCTAATATGTTATGATCCAAGTCGGGTCATACCCAATAACAAGCTTACCGACACTTTATATGTATTTAATCTTAACGATTGGATCGTTAAATAAATACGCGACACTTGAACTTTAGAAAATTGGTTTTCTAAAATATTATCACTTGGGATAAATTATTTGGATAATTTATATTTAATTATTTATAGGTTTAAATAATTAAGATGTGTTATGTTTTATAAATTTGTTTATAAAATGCAAGTAACAAAACTATATGCATGGTCTTTTATTACATGTTTTATAAAAAAATTAAATCTTGTATATATTATTGTGGGGGTGGCGATTTATGGAGAACCAAGGGAAGACCACACATGCTTTTGTTGCTTTCCAGACTACACATACTGTTAAGTACATGTGTACTCATATACTAAGGTATTGACTAGTTCATTAACACATGCAAGTTTTGAAAACTCTCCTACCTCCCAAAAACATTCTGCTGGCCGAAACTTTTAAGGGAGAAAGAGTGAGTTTTACTTGGTAATCTTGGTGATTCAAGTGTCAAAATCCTAACCAAATACAAGGTAGTGTTGGTGTGCAAAAGAGCTTGGGGTATTACACACTTGAGGCTTCAAGTTAGAGGCTTTATTCCATCATCTTTATCATCCATATAGCTATCCAAATTCAGCTCTTAACTCACCATAGAGGAGGTATAATCTTCTTCCGTCTTTGTTATATGTAAGCATTATTTCATAACTTGATAACTATATGGAATTCAATCAATATGGTTATGCACATTAACTTGTTTTCTTAGAAATTATGCTTCCGCTTGTTTTAACACAATATGAATTGGTTTCATGATTTTATTAACATTAAGAAACTTGTTATTATGTTGAATTCCATCAATGGTATCTAGAGCCGAAGTCTATGAAATATGCTTCTTATATATGGTCTTTAAAACCCATCAACTTTGCATTATACTAACATGCATGAAAGTAAAATGCAAAATTAATGGATTTGGGAGGGTTGTATAGGGTTGGCCAATTTTATGGAGTTCCAAAAGGGGTTTTGGAACTTGCAAATTGGTCATATTTGTTGTATGTTGTAGTTCACAATCAATGCCTTGACCTTGTGGTTTAATGAATGTTTGTTTGGTTGATTTGTTAATTTCAATATGGTTGTAATTATTCATTCAATTGGTTTGTAATAATATTCATTTGGTTATGTAATTTATTTTATATTTGGCATGTAAAATAGATTAGGTTGTATTTTCATTTTCTAGACAAAATGTAGTAGGATATATTTTGTAACAAGATGAAGATGCATGAAGATCCAAGGAAGAACACAAGAAGCATATGAATGCAAGGTTAAGTGGGAGGTTAAAACCTCTTACTTTGTGTTTTACCCATTGACCGGTGGCATTTTGTTTTCGGCTAAACAAAATGTCCACCAAAAGGCTTGATTGTGAACATTTGTTTTGCATGCGTGGTTGTTTTATTTCTTGTATGATTGTGGATTGTGTATGTTACTACAACAAGTTATCACACAAGTTAACAACAAGCATAACTATAATTTAATTGGTTAAATTAAAACATTATTAACGACATGCAAAACGTCAATTTAAATGGTTAAATTAAAAATGGCTAAAAGGACATTAATAATCGGTTATTAAGAACATGATACGGATCATATATATAAAATGGTTTATATCAAGTAATTGGCTAAAATTACAAGTCTTGAAAATAGATTTCAAATGAACCATACACTAAATGCATGTTGGTGTATGGCATAAAAGTTTTCTTAAACTAGAAATAATGAAAACTTAAAGTCCCTTTAACAACAAGGTAAACAAGTTTAACGCCATCCTATTGTGTGACACTTAGGCGTATTAGGGAACTCATGATGGGATAAAGGTCATCTAATCGTTATGAGCGAACTAATATGATTAAGGTAAATTTTGCACACTTGTGGGATAAAGGTCACCTAACCACTTGTATGTTAAGTTTACACGTTTACACAAGTAGGACGACTTGATTTTGAAATCATGAACTTAGGGTCACCAAAGCATGATGAACAAATAGGCGTTGATGGGATAATATGCCATGCAAAAGGATTGCATGATCCCATAACTTAGAAGTTGCAAAAGGATTGCAATTGTCATATAATGACTACCTAGCTAAATCAAATGACGGGATAAAGGTCACCTAACCGAAATTTGGTTTACCGTTGGATTCTAAAATTTAATAAATATCAATTGGATTTAAAGGGTATTGATTGTTAAATTAAAATTAATACTTAAACAACTTTGTTAAATTTTGTAGATGGCCGCCAATAACAACAACAACATTCCAAACGCGCCTATCAACTTTAACAACCTATCGTTGAGGTCAATCCTCGAAAAGGAAAAACTCAACCATACGAACTTCATGGATTGGTTCCGCAATCTAAGAATTGTCCTCAAACTTGAGGATAGGACGTATGTGTTGGAAGACCCCATTCCCGATCAACCGGACGAGGATGATACGAAAGGCATGGCTTATTGGGAGAAATATTGCACCGATTCGGTGCAAGTTTCTTGCCTCATGCTTGGGACTATGATACCAGAACTCCAAAAGGATTTCGAGCATCATAGTGCATATGACATGATCACACAGTTGGAGGAGATGTTCCTTCAATAAGCTTGTGTCGAGTGCTTTGAAACGGTCTGAGCGCTTCATGCATGTCGGATGGACGACTCCCAATCGGTTTTATCTTATGTCCTTAAGATGAAAAGCCTAATTGATCGAGCGAACCGTCTAAACTGCAACGTGTCTAATGAATTAGCCACGGACCTTATCCTTAATTCCTTGTCAAAGAGGTTTGACACATTTGTAATGAATTACAACATGAATGGATGGGATAAAAGCATTGGCGAATTACATGCCATGCTTAAGACGGCAGAGGCAAGCATGGGTAAAAGGGCTTCACCCGTGTTTACGATCAATGAAGGCGGGTCCAAAAACAATAACACTTCAATGCCGAAGGTGGCTAAGAGGAAAGGACCATCCTACCAAGGCAAGAGCAAGGGAAAGGGGAAGGTGGTTACCCTAACCAACAACAACAAGAAGCAAAAGGTTGCCGGAAAGGCTAACCCCAAGGAAGATCCGTGCTTCGGTTACGGTGAAATGGGTCACTGGAAACGCAATTGCCCGGTCTACCTTAAGGAGTTGAAGGAAAAGAGGGATGCAGGGCAAACCTCAGGTAATGTATATATGGTATACATTGAGCTTAGTATTACTTCTTCTAATACATGGGTATTAGACGCAGGATGTGGAACTCATATTTGCAATTCTTTGAAGGGGTTCAAAAGAAGTAATCAAGATGAGGGAACAACAAGTCTCTTCATGGGAAATGGAGCAAGGGTGCAAGTGAAAGCTCATGGAGACTTTGTTTGAAAGCTTCCAAGTGGTTTGGAGCTTATTTTGAAAAATGTTTTGTATGCACCCGATTTATCTCGAAACATTATTTCTGTATCCCGTTTAAAACAATATGGTTTTAATCTTAATTTCATTAATGATGATATCCATGTTTCTTTAGATAATGTGTTCTATTTTAAGGCTTCGCCTTCAAATGGTATTTATCAATTGGTTCATGATGACACATCATACAATAGCTCAATATACCATGCAAACACCAAGAAACTCAAAAGGGATTTGAGTGATTCCTACTTATGGCATTGTGCCCTTGGTCACATGCACAAGAATCGAATGCATACACTTCAAAAGAATGGCCTTTTGAAATCAAATGAACTAGACTCGTTTGATGTATGTGAATCTTGTTTACAAGGCAAAATGACTAAAGCACCTTTCAAAGGGACCTATGAAAGGGCTAAGGACTTATTGGGATTAATACATTCGGATGTATGTGGACCCTTTAAGCCCATAACTAGGAATGGTGAAAGATACTTCGTTACCTTCATTGATGACTTCAGTCGTTTCGGATATGTCTACTTGTTAAGACACAAGGACGAACCTTTTGAAGCATTCAAGGAATACCAAAACGAAGTACAAAATCAACTCAATAAGACAATCAAGGTACTTCATACCGATAGAGGAGGTGAATACCTAAGCGATGCTTTCCAAGATCATCTTAGAAGTTGTGGGATAATCTCGCAACTTACTCCTCCTGGAACACCCCAACTGAATGGAGTTTCCGAAAGGAGGAACCGAACCCTAATGGATATGGTTCGATCTATGATGGCTAGAAGCTCGTTACCTCTATCATTTTGGGGTTATTGTCTATGCTCCGCGGCTCGTATTTTAAATATGGCCCCAACCAAGAAAGTGGGACGAACTCCTCATGAGATGTGGTTTGGAAAACCTCCATCTCTATCATACTTAAAGGTATGGGGATGTGAAGCTTATCCTAAGTGTTACGTCCCTAATAAGTTAAATGCTCGATCCACAAAGTGTATCTTCATAGGATATCCCAAGGATAATATGGGATATTATTTCTATGATCCTTCCGAGCAGAATGTATTTGTTGCTCGGAAGGCAGAATTCCTTGAAACTAAGTTCTTAATGGAAGGCGATAGTGAAAGGAAGATAGATCTTGAGGAGGTTCAAGATCAAGTAGATGATACACAATTGGTTGACACTAGCACTCAACATGAAAATGTTGAGAGTGATCAAGTGAATGATCAAAATACACAAGACGTTCGCAGATCTGGTAGGATTAGTAATCCACCTGAGAGATATGGGTTTCTCATGGATGGTTGCTATGTGGTTGATTTGGATGAACCAACAAACTACCAAGATGCTTTATCAAGGATTGATAAAGATAAATGGCAGGAAGCCATGAACGCTGAGATGCAATCCATGTATGACAACCAAGTTTGGGAACTTGTTACACAACCTACTGGCTCAAGGCTAGTTGATTGTAAATGGCTTTTCAAAATGAAAACCGACGTACATGGAAACTTGGATACATATAAAGCTAGACTTGTAGCAAAAGGTTTCACTCAAACTCAAGGGGTTGACTATGATGAAACTTTTTCGCCTGTGGCAATGCTAAAGTCTATTAGGATATTACTTGCCATTGCTGCTCATTATGATTATGAAATATGGCAAATGGATGTCAAGACCGCTTTCCTAAATGGACATCTTGAGGAAGATGTCTATATGGTTCAGCCTGAAGGTTTTGTTGATCCGAAATATCCTAAAAAGGTATGCAAGTTAAAGAAGTCAATCTCCGGATTGAAACAAACATCTAGAATGTGGAATCACCATTTTAATGAGGAGGCCAAGAAATTTGGCTTCATTAAAAATGGTGATGAAGCTTGTGTATACAAGAAAGCTAGTGGGAGAAATATCATGTTCCTTGTACTATATGTGGATGATATATTGTTATTTGGAAATGATATTTCGACTATGGAAGGTGTTAAAACTTGGCTAAGTAAATGCTTCTCCATTAAGGATCTTGGAGAAGCACAATATGTTTTGGGGATTGGGATCTACAGGGATAGATCCAAGAAACTGATAGGTTTGAATCAAAGTGCATACATTGAAAAGATCTTGAAAAGGTTCAAGATGGAGAACTCTAAGAAAGGTTTGGTACCTATTCAAAAGGGAACACTTCTCAGTTCATCTCAGTGCCCCACCACGAAAGATGAACAGGAGAGAATGAAGAAAGTCCCATATGCATCTGCCACTGGGTCAATCATGTATGCAATGATATGCACTAGACCGGATGCGTCATGCGCTCTTAGCCTGACAAGTAGATACCAGAATAACCCAGGCAACAGTCATTGGATTGCTGTCAAAAGTATATTGCAATACCTTAGGAGGACTAAGGATATGTTTCTAATATATGGGTTTGGTGAGGAGGAACTCGCTGTAAAAGGTTACGTGGATGCGAGTTTCCAAACTGATCGAGTTGATTCTCGATCACAGTCCGGTTATGTCTTCACATTAAATGGAGGTGCGGTCTCTTGGAAGAGTTCAAAACAGGATGTTGTTGCATTATCCACTACAGAGTCGGAGTACATTTCCGCCTCATTGACAGCTCAGGAAGCTGCATGGATGAAGAAATTCATCGACGACTTAGGAGTAGTCCCTTCCATTCAGGACCCTCTTGAGATCTTTTGTGACAACGAGGGTGCGATTGCTCAAATCAAGGAACCTCGTGCTCACCAAAAGACCCGTCACATTGAGCGGAGATTCAACTACATAAGGGATGAAGTTGAAAAGGGAAAGATATGTATTCGCAAAGTTCACACAGATCTTAACATACGGATCCACTCACGAAGCTCTTACATGGATCAAAACATGCAGGACATGTTTGTACTTTAGGGCTTCGATATTCTAGTGATTGGTCATGATCTATTTTAAGTATTGTAACGAAACAAAATTGGTTAAACTCATTAATATAATTATGGCATTAATTTATTTTGAGTTATGTTCCTATTTTGCATATTTTATCCATGAATAAGTAATTATTCTAAATTCCGTAGTCGATCACATTTGTGGGAGCAAGTGTGAAGTTTAGACTATTATGAACTTGGATTGGTATACATTCACAGACTGAATGTGGGGCAAGGTTGCTACCAAGGTTCATAGATATTTGTGGGATACAAATATTGGAAGACCCGCTCTCAAGATTCACTAAATGGAGCTTTTGTGGTTGATCACATGTAATCTTGAGTAAAGGTGAATATCATTGTATCCTCTGACCTGAGATACATATTGGGTTCGGATATTTACCAAGTATTGTGCCTTGATTGTTTCCTTCGCTATTCTGAAATATGGTAGTTCACAAGGAAGAGCTCAGGCATAATGCAAGGTACATATTTAGGACGTATGTAGTTAAGATGGAATTTGTCCCTCTTATTCGTTGAGAGTCAGATGTCTAAGGCCTGATAAAGTTAAATCTAGAAGAGAGTGATCACTCTGTATCTCTTGGATTTAACATGACATCTAGGACGAAAGGAAATAATGAAAGATTCACCTAATCATATTCGAGATGGGAACTCGAAAGGGATGATGTTATTGAATGGCACAAAGTCATAACGTGGTATCCATCACTTGCATTAATTTCTTATGTTTCTCGTACAAGTGGGAGATTGTAGGTTTTTCGTATGTCCGAGAGGCATATTAAATTAATGTGGTTAATATGTTATGATCCAAGTCGGGTCATACCCAATAACAAGCTTACCGACACTTTATATGTATTTAATCTTAACGATTGGATCGTTAAATAAATACGCGACACTTGAACTTTAGAAAATTGGTTTTCTAAAATATTATCACTTGGGATAAATTATTTGGATAATTTATATTTAATTATTTATAGGTTTAAATAATTAAGATGTGTTATGTTTTATAAATTTGTTTATAAAATGCAAGTAACAAAACTATATGCATGGTCTTTTATTACATGTTTTATAAAAAAATTAAATCTTGTATATATTATTGTGGGGGTGGCGGTTTTTGGAGAACCAAGGGAAGACCACACATGCTTTTGTTGCTTTCCACACTACACATTCTCTTAAGTACATGTGTACTCATATACCAAGGTATTGACTAGTTCATTAACACATGCAAGTTTTGAAAACTCTCCTCCCTCCCAAAAACATTCTGCTGGTCGAAAATTTTAAGGGAGAAAGAGTGAGTTTTACTTGGTAATCTTGGTGATTCAAGTGTCAAAATCCTAACCAAATACAAGGTAGTGTTGGTGTGCAAAAGAACTTGGGGTATTACACACTTGAGGCTTCAAGTTAGAGGCTTTATTCCATCATCTTTATCATCCATATAGCTGTCCAAATTCAGCTCTTAACTCACCATAGAGGAGGTATAATCTTCTTCCTTCTTTGTTATATGTAAGCATTATTTCATAACTTGATAACTATATGGAATTCAATCAATATGGTTATGCACATTAACTTGTTTTCTTAGAAATTATGCTTCCGCTTGTTTTAACACAATATGAATTGGTTTCATGATTTTATTAACATTAAGAAACTTGTTATTATGTTGAATTCCATCAGATAGTAGTGACGTATAAGTTGTTAGATAGCATGCTCACATTATAAGTATATGCACATGTACTCTAATGCACCCAATAAGGCATAATGGTCTTCAGTTGGTAGGCTCGTGTTGGAAAACAAAATCATGGACGGAAGATGGCTGAATGATAGGTAAGTTGGTAATCGGGTGGACGATATCTACTACGTATTGTGCGGGCGGTTATCAGGAATTCCTCCTCTAAAGACGTATCAGAAATGAGTTGTGATGCACATTAGCGAGTAGTAAAATGCGAAGGTGTTGGTAGTGTCGAGTATTACTTAGTAGTGGTAAGCAGAAATGAGTAGTATTGAGTAGTAGCAAGTCACAAGGGGTAGTAGTAAGTAGTATTTAGTAATGACAAGCAGTGAGAAGCAATGATCAGTCGTGACTAGCAGTGAGAGGCGGCGTTGAGTAGTAGTTATCAGTGATAAATGGTACTGAGTAGTGGTATGAGATGACGAGTGTGTTCGAGTAGTGTCTTAGTAGTGACAAGTAGTGATTGGTGGTGATAGACAGTGTCGAGCAGTGATGAGTTGGGTCAAGATCACAAGTTACTTACAAGCTATATTACCGATTAATTTGCACATGGTAAGTTTCTTCTCACATTCGGAGTTATACCGTTTGTGTTTTTAAACGTTGTCTATCCAGGTAACCTACTTGAATCAACCTCAATTCCTTATTTCGCGATGTCGGAACTTCTATATGAGTTACCGTAATGTAATCTCGGTCATTACATTACGCTATCTCACATATCCATTCGACATCACTCCATAAGTTCAAGATAGTGTAGTCAACTTAATTTAGTTAAATCTGACTTCGTGTGTACGTATGTGTTTCGTGATATAGTATATTTAGTCCAAGTCCATGTTGTATGGTATAAGGCATATATGTATGTGGTGTAATGTGTAGCCCTACATGTAGCATTGTGAAGCAAATAGTGCAGGTATGGTGTATAAAAGTCATCCAAGACACACAGCTATAGACTAGACTTCACTAATGCGCCCTACAGTTAGACACACTAATGTATCCTAGTTCCCTATAGCCAAAGCTCTGATACCAAATGTAACACCCCGTCAAATCCCTTTAACGGAATGTTAACTCTGGTCCCAGTGCTTGGCTTGACTTCTACATAACAGTAATATTCTACAGCGGAAGTAATTAATACCTGAGAATAAAACACGCAAAACGGGTCAACAACAATGTTGAGTGAATCTACAGGTTTTAGGTAAACAATACAGTATGTTTAAGAAATAACATTTCGAAAACGTTTACTAGTGAAAGACCACCAAAGTTTAATGTTAAAGTTTTTAGACAACACCGTTTCTCGTTTCAAAAGTTTGTTGACACTACCATGTCAAATTTCAATCATTTGTAGACAACACCCTATCAAGTTTTATCTCATTTGCTAGTAAACCACAGTTTAAATATCGTTGTATAGTATCTGAAAAACAGTTATCAGAAAAATAGTTTAATTTCCTTGACCACGAGATTCTATCGCTGCATACACCGAGCACCTGAATACTAGCATTAACCCGAGTATAGATGCCACTATACCCGCCTTTACCTCCTAAAATGTTATACACCTGTACGAGTGTATCTAATGTTCAAAATAAATGCACCACTGCTTTTATAGTGGGCGAGGTTGTCAACCTAACGGATCCGTCCATCTAAATTGTGCTTACACCGATGGTATTAAAAGTATTCAAGCTAGAGGCTTTGTGTACAAACTCAGTATGCATATGTGTAGTTAAAAGGACCCGTCCTAATCCACCTAGATGAAGTCATCAACATTTGGTCCCATTGCGATGATCAGCTCCAAGTAATGTCCTTATATTGAGCAAATGCACAGCGGAAGACTTAATTCGTACCGGAGAATAAACATGCTTTAAAGTGTCAACCAAAAGGTTGGTGAGTTCATAGGTTTATCATAACAATCATTTCAATATGTTAATAGACCACAAGATTTCATAATCATAAACATAATACACTCGCAAGTGTATGTAAAGCATTCTAAGTGGTTGAGCACTTGGTAACCATACTTAACATTTAATCAACGTCGCATATTCCCTTTATTATGAAATCTCACTACACCGTACCAAATGTAGTCACCAAAATGAAGTACTGTGCAACCGTTGAATACTGGTCGTCCAGTCCGGTTGGGGTTGTCAGGCCCGATAGATCTATCAACAGGATTCACGTTTACAATACCCATGTAATTAGTAGTTACCATGCTACAGAGAAATATGCCAGTGGTACAACTCAACGTAGAATATATTTTTAAGTACTTGTGTCTATTTTGTAAACATTTATAAAAGCAGCGCATGTATTCTCAGCCCAAAAATATATATTGCAAAAGCAATTAAAAAGGGAGCAAATGAAACTCACTTTTGCCTTGAAGGTATTTAATTCGACTTGGTCTCCGATAGATATCACGAACCTAACCATATATATAATATATCAACATATTTTCTTTTTAAGTAATCGTTACATATATATATACTTTTAATACTTTTAATATTTTCTTAGTCCGTAGTTAGCAGTCCGACGTTAGTGGTCCACAATTAGTTGCTTAAATAAAATAAATAAAGACCCCATCGTATTCGTATTGATTAGAATTAATCTCGACCCATGATACCATGTTGTCAAATGACGTGTTGCGTACATAAAGTACCGTGTTTTCAAATGACGTGTTGCGTACAATCATGAGGTCTTATGATTAATCTTCTCGTGTTGTTTACGGGTGGTCCTGAAATATATAAAATCAAATCATAAGTAATTATATATAAAATATCATGTTAATTAGAAAAGATATGATTAATTTACTTTTTCTTCAAATATTTTCGTAGCTAAACTAGCTTCGGATACCCAATCTTATTTTAGTCGTAGTTTCTTCATTACAACTCCGTTTTTGTTAGTTCAACTTGACACTTCCTTGGATCGAGTTAAATTTTAAGAATATGAACTGAAAATACCTTAGTTTGTATTCTAAATCATATATTATAGGTCAAACTTTGGTGAAACTTATAAAAGTGATCATTTTCCATCATAAAAACAACATTTAATGATCATTTTTCTAAAAATACTTACACTTTGAGTTAAACCATGAAATTTTTATGTGTTAACATATTCATAAGAAATATCATTTTTCCAGAACATGAACTTCCAATTCAAAGTTCAAGATGGTTTTTAATTATCCAACCCAAAACAGCCCCCGGTTGCACTCCGACGACGTAGATTCAGTTTTTAAGATGTTCTTTGTAAAACTAAGTTATATATTGTTAGGTTATCATATCATTATGATATATTACAGGTCTTGAAGTTTTTTAAAAGTTAATTTAGAAGGATCTATTTAGTTTGCGAACAAGTTTGAAATCATTCAAACTATGTTCTTGTTGTTAAAATTTTATACCACAAAATAAGATAGCTATATGAATATGAATTGAATAAGATTATGAACAAGGTTACTACCTCAAGTTACTTGGACAAAGTTACTGCAAAAGATAAGAAATAATCTTGGAATCAAAGATTTGGTGGAGTTAGATCAAAAGGTTGGAAGTAAACTTCTTCAAATGGGTGGTTATTTTGATATGTTCTTGAAAGAGTTTTCTTATGGTGTTTAAGGCTTGTAATTGAAGCTAAATGATGGGGAAAATGCTTGGAGATGATCAAGTATGAAGTTAAGAGTATTTTGAGAGAGAAATAAGGGTGTAGGTATGAGAAAATGGAGTGAAGAAATGGTGTTCATTTATAAAAACGTTTTTAGTTTATAAAGAAAGAAAAGGATTCCTAATTTTGTTTTCTTACTAATAATTCATACTACTTGACAAATCCTAGTTACCTCATATCTAGGGCAGTAATAATGTTAATTAGGATGTTGATTTGATGTTTATATACCAATAGTAAATACGTATAGAAGCTGGGTATGTTACGGGTACATATACCCTAGATATACGTATAGAAATCTTGAGGAAACGGAACGAGAATTCAAATATAGCTATCTTTTATGAATATAATTATATTGTTTTATGCATTTAAGTCCTTAAAAAGTGATTAAATACATTATATATACGATACATGTATAAGCAATATAGATTATAAGTATATATATCAAAGAATGTTACGTATAGTTATCGTTTTGAAAACTTAAGTTAGTAGTTTCAAAATATACTTATAACTCATTGTCATTAGTACACAATGAGATGTTAAACCATCCTTAGATCATTTTAAATATATATAAATATATATATATATATATATATATACACAAACGTATAATTATCGTATGTTATATAGTTCGTGATATCATCGGTTATATTGGACGGTCAAACGTTGTGTAAAACTCTTTTCAAAAACACAAGTCTCAACAATTTGGATTGCTTATCATGTTGGTATGATTTAATTTATGTAAATATTAATCTCATAAGTATAATTTGGTCGGAAAATTCCGGGTCATTACAGTACCTACCCGTTAAAGAAATTTCGTCCCTGAAATTTGATAGAGGTTGTTATGGATAACAATAAGAAGGTTTTCATGACAAATATAAGGTGATAATGAAGTTTTATCATCATTGAGTAATGTAGATAAAACGATTCGATTATGCGAAGAATATAAATGAGACTATCATAAAAGAGTGAGATGAGAAAAATATATTCGTCTTAACCGATGACGTAGTTATGATTGATTTCCGGGATTTAAGGGATTTAAAGAGAATCTTACGTAATAAGATTTGGTTCTTTGGTGATTAAGGAAATCAGGATCTTCTTTGATTATATGCAATAATCTGTTTCGATTGCTCTGTTGGATATTTCACTATAAATTCACCCCTTCGTTTCCTTATTTTCCACGACTCACACCTTCTATTCTTTCTCCCTTGATTCTTACTTTAAAGCATTCATCAATATGCTCCATCCAGTCCTGATTCTTGATATACTCCTAACTTTTATATCTGTCATTCTTCTTTTTCATCTAACACCAGAAGAATCTATTTACTTCTACTATACTCTTGTGTTTATAGTGTTTCTAATTCTCCCGTGTCTCTATATTGCTATCTGCATCGATATACACAATTTGTAATTTTGGGGTTATTATCGGAGTTTATATTCTTCATTATTTTTCGGAGCTTCATGCTTTCGTTTTCTCTTCCCGACTTCGAGTCAAGCGAGTAATGGTCCGGAATTCGTAGATATGAAATTCAGAATGAACATAGCTAATGCTCTAAGAAGAAAATGGTAATAGAACGATTTTGATTTGTTAAATTACCAGAATACCCTGGAGAAGACCGAGTCATCAAGAAAAATATTCTCTTGATATGTTTAGAGATTAGATAGAATGTAAGAGTCGTGTAAATGGCACATGATGACGGTACTGTGAATCATCATGCTTCATTAGAAACTCAGCATGACTTACTGTAATATAATGACATTGATCAAATGTCATTATATTATACTAATCCATGCTTCAGTTCCCAACACTACTTCAAAACATTCATATTTTAAACTCGAAGGTTTCAGAATTTAGAAACTAACACAATTTCTTTTATGTTGCAGATATTACGGAGAGATAAATGATCTCAAATAAGAATAGTTGTGAAAATATCGCCAGAAATATGGAGGATATTTATAATAGAACATACGAGAATATCTTAGAATTTCTAATATCAATGGATGATGAAGAAGATTTGTCTGTGAAGGTTTAGAATGAGAAATAAGATGTTTGCTAACGATTTCAGCAGGCACAGAATCATTTGGATTCTTTGAAGGCAAACTTATTCTTTGTGATTTGTCCACGGCTTTCTTCGTAGTTTCGCATAATCCGCTTTTCGGTACTAAATTTTCTATCGAGCGTTCCTAACACTCCTTTCTTTATCATCAAACTTTTGGCCATTAAGATCATCTACAACATGCTGCTTCGTCAGCATTTTCAAAGTTAACTGATCTGGGTCATCGGTTATCAAACTGAGGTAGTTTCAGAAGAATTGTGTTTTTAGAATGATTAATCGCTGATGGTAATATTGTGGGATATAAAAGGTTCCCCAGTAACAATAAAGAGTACGCATATATATCGCGGTTATAATAAAGTTGTTTCGGATGAAAAGTTGGAGTTGACTTGCTGGAGATGTGACAAAATTAGCTACTTTGGAAAGGGATTACAAAATGATCTTCGGTAATAACAATGTCAAAGGAACTAGAACAGATACGTGTCAAACGTTTACTCAGTTTCCGAGGGTTTTTCAGGTGCATAACTATATGCATCAATCTTTTCTTCCGTAGATGAAGTGCGGTTGGTTTATCCTCTCGATTGAGGTGTTTTTAAGAATCATGATAGATTTGAACGCTGATTGTAATCGTCGAGATACAATGAGGTTTAAGATGAAATCAAGTGGCAATCTTGAAGAAATGTTTAGTTTCATATGTTATAATCAGTATTTTAATTCATTTTAATTGTCCAATGTCATTAGTCCACAGTAACAGTCCAATAATTCATATATAGTTTAATATATAATATACGAATTAATTAATGCGTTTCGTGACCCGTATACGTCTCAGACTCGATCACAACTCAAACTATATATATTATTGTAGAATCAACCTCAACTCTGTATAGAGAACTCGATCATTACTGCATATAGAGTGTCTATGGTGATTCCAAATAATATATATAGATGCGTCGATATGATATGTCAAAATATTGTATACGTGTCCCGATATTTAAAGTGCGTAAAATAATTACAGAAATTAAATGAAGATAAATAAAAGTGCGATAATTAAATTGCGATAAATAAACTACGATAAATAAAATATAATCAGTTAGCTAGGAACAGTTAGTTGGAACAGTTAGCGTGGATTCTTAACAAAATTTTTCATAGTTAATTTGTTTGTTTCTAACAGATTTTATTTTGTCATATGTTTTCTTCATATGCCACTTGTTGGATTCTGGGAAGTCAAAATCCAAATATGAAATTGAATGAAAATGGTTATTCTGCGATGAACGGATACGTATATCGGTGGTTGTAAGTAGGATAGTAAATGACTGTTGAATCAGCTTCGACGAATGTACAATGTAACTTATTAAGATGAAATCTAATTATTCCTCGGGTATTACCTACCCGTTAAAAAAAAAATTCACCATTAATATTTTGTACAAAAGAACTTTTAATTACAATCTTTATGAAAACATATATACATATATATTTTCTTCATATGAAATTATGAATTTAATGAGTTAATATGATATTAATCTCATTTGCTTTTCGGTTTGAGCTAGAATAAGAAATCTCTAAAACTTTTTGAAACCACATATTCTTCGCAGAATATCAATGAAGTTATGGATCAATACTTCATCGTTCATTATTGTTGGTACTCCTTGGTATCTATGGTGCGTATGATGTTGATGTTTGTGGGACAGATTATGATGTCGAGACGTGTGATGCGGATGTTGTTTGTTAGTGGTGATGATGGTATTGTTGATGTTATTGATGGTGGTGCTGATTATGCTGCTGGTGCTGCTGCTGGTGTTTGCAACCTTCGCACCATGTTCTCCAAAGCCGTCACGAGGGCGCGAAGTTCGTTAACTTCTGCTAGTACACCGGGATGATTGGCGGTTGGAGCGAGCGAATGAACAAGATTTGTAATATGAGATAGTATATAATCGTGACGAGATACTCTAGAAATGAGAGAGAAAATGGTGTTTCGAATAGGTTCGCCGGTAAGTGCTTCAGGTTCATCGCCAAGAGGGCAATTTGGTGGATGGAATGGATCACCTTCTTCTTGTCTCCAGTGATTTAGTATATTACGAACCCATCCCCAATTCATCCAGAATAGATGATGGGAAATTGGTTGATCCATTCTGGTGACGCTGCTTTCGGAGCCCGAATGGAAATCCATATCGGCATAACTCTCGGAATCTGAAGAATTCGAACTAGATGCGGAATCCATCATGTATAATGGGGAAAATGAATTTTTGGTATGGAATAGATTATAGGAGTTAGATTTGGTACTCTTCAATACTTAATTTACATATGTATATATAATACCAAAATCCCGTAAATTACGGAGAATCTTTGAAAAGATATCAGTCAAAGTTCGCAATAACAGATATGCTAAGATAAGAATTCGTCTATACACTATCAATGCAGTAAATGCAGTAAAACGTGTCTATACTTATGAATGATAAGCAGGTAATTTCCTAAGGATGATAAGCAGATGATTTCCGACTAGAAATGATAAGCAAAACTTTTGACATGTAGACACGGTCGAAGTCCAGACTCATTAATGCATCCTAAGAACTACTAGTTAGACACACTAATGCAAGACCTGGTTCGCTACGACCATCGCTCTGATACCAACTGAAAGGACCCGTCCTAATCCACCTGGACGAAGTCATCAACATTTGGTCCCATTGCGATGATCAGCTCCAAGTAATGTCCTTATATTGAGCAAATGCACAGCGGAAGACTTAATTCGTACCTGAGAATAATCATGCTTTAAAGTGTCAACCAAAAGGTTGGTAAGTTCATAGGTTTATCATAACAATCATTTCAATATGTTAATAGACCACAAGATTTCATAATCATAAACATAATACACTCGCAAGTGTATGTAAAGCATTCTAAGTGGTTGAGCACTTGGTAACCATACTTAACATTTAATCAACGTCGCATATTCCCTTTATTATGAAATCTCACTACACCGTACCAAATGTAGTCACCAAAATGAAGTACTGTGCAACCGTTGAATACTGGTCGTCCAGTCCGGTTGGGGTTATCAGGCCCGATAGATCTATCAACAGGATTCGCGTTTACAATACCCATGTAATTAGTAGTTACCAAGCTACAGAGAAATATGCCAGTGGTAAAACTCAACGTAGAATATATTTTTAAGTACTTGTGTCTATTTTGTAAACATTTATAAAAGCAGCGCATGTATTCTCAGCCCAAAAATATATATTGCAAAAGCAATTAAAAAGGGAGCAAATGAAACTCACTTTTGCCTTGAAGGTATTTAATTCGACTTGGTCTCCGATAGATATCACGAACCTAACCATATATATAATATATCAACATATTTTCTTTTTAAGTAATCGTTACATATATATATATATATATATACTTTTAATACTTTTAATATTTTCTTAGTCCGTAGTTAGCAGTCCGATGTTAGTGGTCCACAATTAGTTGCTTAAATAAAATAAATTAAGACCCCATCGTATTCGTATTGATCAGAATTAATCTCGACCCATGGTACCATGTTGTCAATTGACTAGTTGCGTACATAAAGTACCGTGTTGTCAAATGACGTGTTGCGTACAATCATGAGGTCTTATGATTAATCTTCGCGTGTTCTTTACGGGTGGTACTGAAATATATAAAATCAAATCATAAGTAATTATATATAAAATATCATATTAATTAGAAAAGATATGATTAATTTACTTTTTCTCCAAATATTTTCGTAGCTAAACTAGCTTCGGATACCCAATCTTGTTTTAGTCGTAGTTTCTTCATTACAACTCCGTTTTTGTTGGTTCAACTTGCCACTTCCTTGGATCGAGTTAAATTTTAAGAATATGAACTGAAAATACCTTAGTTTGTATTTGAAATCATAGGTTATAGGTCAAACTTTGGTGAAACTTATGAAAGTGATCATTTTCCATCATAAAAACAACATTTAATGATCATTTTTCTAAAAATACTTACACTTTGAGTTAAACCATGAAATTTTTATGTGTTAACATATTCATAAGAAATATCATTTTTCCAGAACATGAACTTCCAATTCAAAGTTCAAGATGGTTTTTAATTATCCAACCCAAAACAGCCCCCGGTTGCACTCCGACGACATAGATTCAGTTTTTAAGATGTTCTTTGTAAAACTAAGTTATATCTTGTTAGGTTAGCATATCATTATGATATATTACAGGTCTTGAAGTATTTTAAAAGTCAAGTTAGAAGGATCTATTTAGTTTGCGAACAAGTTTGAAATCATTCAAACTATGTTCTTGTTGTTAAAATTTTATACCACAAAATAAGATAGCTATATGAATATGAATTGAATAAGATTATGAACAAGGTTACTACCTCAAGTTACTTGGACAAAGTTACTGCAAAAGATAAGAAATAATCTTGGAATCAAAGAGTGGTGGAGTTAGATCAAAAGGTTGGAAGTAAACTTCTTCAAATGGGTGGTTATTTTGATATGTTCTTGAAAGAGTTTTCTTATGGTGTTTAAGGCTTGTAATTGAAGCTAAATGATGGGGAAAATACTTGGAGATGATCAAGTATGAAGTGAGGAGTATTTTGAGAGAGAAATGAGGGTGTAGGTATGAGAAAATGGAGTGAAGAAATGGTGTTCATTTATAAAAACGTTTTTAGTTTATAAAGAAAGAAAAGGATTCCTAATTTTGTTTTCTTACTAATAATTCATACTACTTGACAAATCCTAGTTACCTCATATCTAGGGCAGTAATAATGTTAATTAGGATGTTGATTTGATGTTTATATACCAATAGTAAATACGTATAGAAGCTGGGTATGATACGGGTACATATACCCTAGATATACGTATAGAAATCTTGAGGAAACGGAACGAGAATTCAAATATAGCTATCTTTTATGAATATAATTATATTGTTTTATGCATTTAAGTCCTTAAAAAGTGATTAAATACATTATATATACGATACATGTATAAGCATTATAGATTATAAGTATATATATCAAAGAATGTTACGTATAGTTATCGTTTTGAAAACTTAAGTTAGTAGTTTCAAAATATACTTATAACTCATTGTCATTAGTACACAATGAGATGTTAAACCATCCTCAGATCATGTTAAATATATATAAATACATATATATACACAAACGTATAATTATCGTATGTTATATAGTTCGTGATATCATCGGTCATATTGGACGGTCAAACGTTGTGTAAAACTCTTTTCAAAAACACAAGTCTCAACAATTTGGATTGCTTATCATGTTGGTATGATTTAATTTATGTAAATATTAATCTCATAAGTATAATTTGGTCGGAAAATTCCGGGTCATTACAGTAGTACTCATGTCATTAGAAAAGTAATTGAAAATGTAAATATAACAGCATGTATTCTCATCCCTGAAAACATGTAAAAAGCGGGACTGTAGACTCACCTTTGAATAAAGCTCGGAATGAAAGACAAACGACTCGTACGGTTTAGACCTGAGTAATGTAACCTAAGTATATGTATTTAGGTTGATCAATATATGTATCTTAAACAAGTGTGGTTTCATAGCATACGTTGTCTTATTGCTCGACTCGACGCGATTTAAAGTAAAAGTCAACTATATCATGCAAGTCAAACAAAGTCAACTGAAGTCAAACTGAAAGTCAAACTTGGTCAATGTGGTCAACTAAAGTCAACATCAGTAGGTTCATGTCAAATATTGGTCAACATGTCAAACCTAAGTCATACAATACGTTTTAGGTCATGAATAATCATTTTCACAATTTCAGTTTATCGTTGTGCACCAAATCCATGAACACGTAGCATACTTAGCGAATTATCTCATAGTAAAAAATTCACATAAACATGGAAAACTCCAGATCATAAATATACTTAAAATTGATTCCAAAAAGTCCAGCCAGAGACTCATACGACAATTAAAAGTCAGGAATCAGAAGGGATACATTTGGGGTTTGCCAGGTCAGTTTCTGACCGCACACTGATTTCATTTTGGCTATAATCGGAGTTGGGAACATGCAATTGATACAATACCAGTGGCCATAGTTCAAGTACAAATCAAAGTAACACATATAAAAAATCTAGCAACTTTTGTTTAGCCAATTTGTACAGTTTATTCGTGAAATTTAAACATTCAGTTTTCAGCTCAAATCAGAATTCACATAAAGTATGGCTCCATTGTGCCCAATGCATAAGGTTTCAGAGATTGACATAAACTAACAATAAGTCACATATCAAATTAAGTTTCATTTCTCATAAGTATACATGCTCAAACAATTCACATAATCCACAGAGTACAAAACCGTGTTCAATTTACAGATTCGATTCTCATTTAGTTAGTCACATTCGCACGCGATTATCCGAAGATCTAGATACAATTAGCCTATGATATCTACATGAAAGATGAATTAATTTTTGTCTAATTTTCAAATATGCAAAGCTTTAATCACAGAAGTTAACACATTTTATCATACAAGGTTATTTTCATGCAAGTGCTGTATAAAACTACTTTTACACTAATTCTAGTATATCTCGGGCTATACATAAGTAAACGACATGATACCCTAGTCTAACTTGAGTGTTTTTAAATTATATTTCCAGTGGTATAAGTCTCACATGCCAATTCGTTTTATATCAATACCAGATTTCTGATCAAGCAACAAAAACACAACGATAATTCAAATCGACATAACTTAATCATACGGAAACGAAATCAAGCGAATCCAAAGCCTAAACTCAATAGTTTTTCGCAAGGAATCTGATTATAAAATAATAATTAACATTTGAAAAACTTAATTTTTCTGATCAAACAAATACAACTTCGTTTTTAAACCCTAGCGCATCAAACAATCAAAATAGCGATAACGATTAACACGTACGCGTATAGACTTGAGCAATTGACAACATAACTATGAAACTTTATTAAAAATCAGAGTTTTATTATTAGGATTCATGTAAATATACCTTTGATCGCGAAAAGAATTATATCAACGCGTAGAGCACGAAGGGAATTGCAAGTTTGATGTTGAACACTTAAGCTAAAAAGCAAAAATTGATGGTGGATTGATATGTGTGTGTGTCGACGTGAAAGTGGAGAAGGGAGGGAAGAAGGCTGCATTTTTTAGCTACTAATTAGGTTTAGGGATAAAATAAGGCAATGTTTTATTTACATACAACTTCCATAAAAAGCCCTAAACACTAGTAATTAACAAAAAGGCCACAAAAAGAAATAAAAAAGGGGGGAGTGGGGGTGGCAATCGGCCAAGAGGCCCAATGGGGTATTTCCGGGCTCGTGTTTTGCAATTCTGTGTAATCGTGGTCCATTTTAAGTGTCGTTTAGTCGTGCCGAAGGCCCGGAACGCTAAACCGATCGTTAAACGCAACTAATCGTTTAATTTATTAAAAACCCAATAAATTAAATATTTTAAAAAGTTAATAATTTATAAAATTAATTATTAAAATAAACCCGAGCATTTCATTGCTCAAAAAGCTTTTATCAAAATAGTATCGTTTTTATCGTATTTCATTATCCGAAATATTTATTTGAATTAATATCAACCCATATCAATTATTAAAACCCTCCGAAGATCAAGTACGCATTTAATACACGTAAACCCATAAAAGTTAAATAATCGCCGTTAAATAATCTAACGGAAGGTTAACGAAAGTAACAGAAAAATCAGGGTTGTTACAATTAACCCATGGTACTAAACTAAAAACAACACGTCGAACATCATGATTACGGAAGTTTAAATAAGCATAATTCCTTTATTTCATATTTAATTGCACTTTTAATTATCGCACTTTTATTTACTGTCATTTTATTTAAATGCAATTTTATTTATCGTCATTTTTATTTATCGCAATTTCATTATCGTTATTTACTTTACGCTTAAAATTAAGTTATATTTATTTTTAATATTTTACATTATGTTTTAACTGCGACTTAAGTTTTAAAATCGACAAATCGGTCATTAAACGGTAAAAACCCCCCTTTTATAATAATAATACTACTTATATATATTTATATATCTACAAATATAGTTTTAAAAATATAGCGTTAAACTTGGCGAGTTCCCTGTGGACGAACCGGACTTACTAAAAACTACACTACTGTACGATTAGGTACACTGCCTATAAGTGTTGTAGCAAGGTTTAGGTATATCCACTCTATAAATAAATAAATAACTTGTGTAAAATTGTATCGTATTTAATAGTATTTCCTTGTAAAAATATAACTATTTCGTATACACCTCTACGCACATCAGTCAACCAGAACATCTATGTATTGTTGTCCTTCTTCTTCATTATCGGTATAACTATATTCTAGGAATTCTTCTGATGAACGAGATTCTTCTATAAGTGTCTTACTTCTCTGCTGGCAGGATCAATCTCTATATCCTTTAAATTGGATGGTTTTTCGACTTTCTTTTTGATTTGAATCACCATACTATTACTTTGATCCTTTATCTCTAGCTTCATTGTTTCATCATGATGATTTTGAATTGCTTCTGAGCTGAGAGGGGATATTTTCTTATCAGTCGCTTTATTTTTCTCCATGTCTTCTTCTTCTTCTTCTTCTTCTTCCATCTCCTCTTCAAATTCCTCTTCTTCCTCTATTTCTTCATCGAGATCCTCTTCTTCCATTTTTGGGTTGTCATCAGACTGATACTCGATGTTCATTTCAATTTCATTGTCTAGTTTTGGGCACTCATCATCGGAAGTGATTCGGCTGGTGGAAATATTGAATATCTCTTCCTGTTCAGAAAAACAGGTAAGGCGGTCAATTTTGAAGGTAACGCTCTCCTCATGTGATCGCAAGATCAAGGTTTGATTGTAAACATCAATGACAGTCCTAGCTGTATTCATGAATGGTCTTCCCAAAACAATCGGTGTTCAGGTCTTCCTTAATGTCCATAACTACGAAATCCGTAGGATACAAGAATTTGTCAACTTTCACCAGGATGTTTTCAACTATGCCCTTAGAATATCTGATTGTACGTTCGGCAAGTTGGATAATTATTTTAGTTTGTGTCAAGTCTCCTAGCTTCAATCTCCTATAAAGAGAATAGAGCACGAGGTTAATACTTACTCCTAAATCAGCTAAAACATGAACTGTTCCAGATTGGTAGATTGAGCACGGGAAAGTGAATCGACCCGCATCTCCGAGTTTTTTAGGTAGAGAGTTCTTGAGCAACGCCAAACATTCTGCACTCAGTGGAATTTTGTTAGAATCTGGCATTCTTTCGTTGGTAGAGAGAAGTCTATATATATATATATATATATATATATATATATATATATATATATATATATATATATATATATATATATATATATATTCTGGTTTGGGACTTTGGACATGGTATCCGGGAATTTACCATCAAGCTTATAGGTACCAAGCTTTAATGGTTCATCCGTAAGTCTTCTATGACAGGGTACACGAACTGGATTCTGCGCGAGCAGCTTCTGAATGTTAGTTGATTTCTTTTATAGCCTGGCTGACCTTCTCCGAGTGGTTGGTTCTTCATTCGGAATGATTGAATCCATTTTTTTACTTCTTCTATGTTGGGATTTTGGATAGTATTACTAGAAAATCTTCCTTGCGGTCAGGTTTTAAGGCGTTGGGATAACTGTTCGAGCTACGTTTCTAGACTTTTGAGCAGAGCCAATTGATTTCTCATTAGTATCTCTGTCTGCTCTTGTCTAGATGCAGTTCTCTGATTTAACTGTTGTTATCCTTGAATGAACTGACTTAACTGATCGTTAGCTCTGAGGATTGGGTTGGTTACTTTTATTTAGGTGGTTGGAGAGTTTTCCTCAGTTGGGGGTCCAGCGAGTGGAAGTGGTTGGTCGAATGCTAACTGAGGTTGTTGTTGTGGATAAGGTGGATATCTATAGCGAGGTTGAAAAGGTAGATTGTTTCTTTGAAACTGGTTAACTCTGAATTGCTGATTAAATCCAGGGTTTTGTTGATGAGTAGGGTACTGAACGTAACATAATGAACCGTCAGAATTCTCGTACTCAACTTGGTATTCTTCTATGGGTTACGGGTTGGTACAGTTATTACAGGACTGGACCTAATTAACCTGCCGTGGTTGTGTCTTCAGCTCTCTGAGTTATTTTACAAGAGACTCCATTTTGTCCGTAAGGGTTTTGACGGCCACTAGGACAGATGATGAAGGTTGTTGACCATTGTTCCAGTCATGATGATGTATCATCATGTTTTTGAGTAGTTCTCATGCTTCGTCTGCGATTTGGTTCATCATATTTCCTTGAGCTGCTGCATCGATCGTCATCCTATGGTTTATCGTAAACCATTGTAGAAGGTACAGATTTGTGCTGAACGTTCTAACTAGTGATTAGGGCATTTCTTCAAAAGGGTTTTGAATCTCTCCCATGCGGTGTACATAGATTCATCATAACTTTGTTTGAAGTTAATGATGACATTTTTGAGTATGGTTTTCTTGGAAGGAGGGAAGCATTTGGTTAAGAATTTTCGAGCCATCTCCGTCCATGAAGTGATGGAGTCATTTTCCAGTCCTTCGAATCATGTCTGCGCAAAATGAGCACGGCATACCATTCTCAAGCGGACGGTCAAGCTGAACGTACGAATCAAACATTGGAGGATATGTTACGAGCGTGTGTTATTGATTTTGGTGGTAGTTGGGATGAGCACTTTCCTTTGGTGAAATTCTCGTACAACAATAGTTAACATACTAGTATCGGGATGCCACCTTATGAGATGCTTTATGGACGTAGGTGTCGAACCCAATTTGTTGGGGTGAAGTGGGTCAAAAGGAGGTCGGGAGTACCGACTTGGTGCTAGAGATGAATAGAAAATTTGAAATGATTCGAGCTCGACTTAAGGCTGCACAAGATAGACAGAAATCGTATGCCGATAAGCATAGGCGACCAATTGAGTTTCAAGAAGGTGACATGGTGATGCTTAAGGTTTCGCCATGGAAGGGTATTATTCGGTTTCAGAAGCGGGGAAAGTTAGCCCCTCGGTTTGTTGGACCATTCAAAATTTTAGCGCGTGTTGGTGAAGTTGCTTATCGGGTAGAGTTACCCTAAGAACTTGCGGGGATCCATAATACATTTCATGTTTCCCATCTTCGTAGGTGTCTTGCGAATGACTCGGCGTAGGTACCCTTAGATGAGAATGTTTTTTACAATAAGTTGGATTATGTTGAAGAACCGATTGCTATACTTGACGAAAAAGTGAAAATGTTGCGAAATAAGGAATTGAGAACTTTTAAAGTTCAATGGAAACATAGAAAGGGTTCCGAGTTTATGTGGGAGCTCGAAGAGTTTGTGTTGGTGTATCTTCCTTCTTGTCATGCGGCTTGGATCCCGAGGACGCGCTCCGATTCAAGTGGGGGAGAGTTGTAAGACCCGAAAACCATAAGTACAACTCGTACAATGTAAATAATAAACTTTTGAGAATTTTGCACTATGGCACGCCGTGCCACTTAATAGGCACGCCGTGCTAACACCTGATTCAGCAATCCTTGTTTCAATTAAAAATTAGACGAGGGAATTTTTGTAATTTCACAATAGAACGAGTATGGGAGCATTAAAAGCATATTTTTGACTCATTTATCTCCATTCACCAACCTTATCTTCATCTCCTTCAAGTAGAGAGAGAGAGAGTAGAGAGAGAAAGGTGCTTTGTGAAGCTTTTCAAGTGGGTTTTGCTAGATCGGGTTTAATCTTTCGTGTTTCTACCTTCTAGCACCTTTTTAAGTGTTGTGATAAGTCTCTAACTTGGATTTTTTGAATTAAATGTGTTTAGTGTTCATAATTGAGACTTGTAAGTAACTAAACCCTATATTGTGTAAAATTGGGGGTTTATGGGTTGGTTGAAAGTGTAAGAAACCCACTAATGGTGATTTTGATGAAATTGCTAGTATTATGAGTTAAAATTTGTTAAGTTCACTAATAAACTTGATTACCTAGTGATTTGGGGGTGTAAGACTTGAAAGTTAGTGTGTGACCCATTGTTAGGTCAAAATGGGTTTTTGGGTCAAAAGTGCACTAGTATGAATTTTATAGACTTAATGAAGTATAATTGGGTGGGAGGACCGTGGTCACTAATTTTGGTGATTATTGGTGGTTTAGGCCTAAGATTGGCGTTGTGGGTGCAAATGGTGAACATTTGCACCAAGTGTCTAGTTGGGCGGGTCAGAAGCTCTATTTAGATGTGTGTTGATTTTATGTTAATGTAATAGGTGAATTTCATTGACGGTTGTGGAGCTTATTTTGCTTACTTCTATTTTCGACTAAAAGGTGAGTGGAATAATTATGCGTGTATGTATATGATGTATTTACTTGTGTAGCGTGAGATGTGAAGTGTCGACGTGTTAAGACACAACATTTCACGTGACGAGTGAAGTGTCGACGTGTTAAAGCACCACTCCGGGAAATATGATGGGTGAAGTGTTGACGTGTTAAGACACCACCCGTAGGGTTAGTGATACGACGTGTTAAGTACACTAACGGTTGTTGTGAACACCGATGGTCTTTCGCGAGTTCCATTCTCTTGTACGATTGGTTAACCATGGTTGTGTGTTGATTTACTATTAGCATATTATATTGTATGGGTTATATGATATTGATTGTGCTAGCTTTTAGTATTGGAGATATAGCATTTTACTTTGAGATCGTATGCTAACTAAATTGCTAACGTGTATGCGGTATCTGTGTAAGTGTTTGCAGGTAAGTAGATTATATATGTAGATGTGTAATTATTACATTCACTAAGCATTTTGCTTACCCTCTCGTTGTTTACTCTTTTTAGGCTCTGGCGTAGATAAAGGCAAGGGTATACGTTTAGACTAACGAACTCCCTATTTGATTATGCTAGTGGATTGCTTTTGAAGTTCGACCTAGTTTTTGGGTAGTTTAATCCCAAACCCATGCTCGAGTGTCGTTTGGTATTTAAACTTTTTGGGTCGAAACTTGTATTCAAATTTATTAAACGGGCCGAGATGGTCCTGGGGTCGTAAAACTTATTTTGTTGTGAAAATGTATTTGGTACAACATTTATAACAATGTAATATGGTTGGTTTGCCTTAATTGTGATTATGGGTGTTAATTATGGTGTACGAATATAAAACTTTAAACAAAATTGGGAGATTCAGAGTGGCACGTCGTGCCAACTTGAAGGCACGTCGTGCCATGGCTCGAAAGCATTGGCAGAATCAAAGTGGCATGCCGTGCCAAATTGATGGCACTCCTTGCCAGGTGCAGTATGTAAAAAAAAAATTCGTGTCGAGTTTTATGAAACGAAGTCGGGTTGTTACAAGTGGTATCAGAGCATGGTCTAAGGGATTTAGGCGACTTGAGATAGGTGCCTAGACTTAGACTTTATTGTGTATGTGTTTTATGCGGGACTTGTAGGATGCGGGTCGGACCGAGATTTGTTAGTGCCTTAGCATAGGTTAACTAACTATGTGATAATTGTATTGTATTGTGTTTGCAATCGTCGAGCAATATAGTCATTATACTAGCAAGTTGATGCGACGTGCTCGCGTAACAATGACTAGCTACCATTGTTACGAGTTCAAATCGTGTCAAACAAGCGATGTACGATGAGTGTTGAGCAAGATGAGGTGGTGTGGTGTGTGAATTGTTTTCATGTGTATCGTTGTTTAACCTATTCCATTTTATAGCATGAAGATGAGAAACGGTCACGATAATGGAACGAGTGAAGAGAGTGATTTCACGGCTAAGGTGGAGGCCATCTTGAAAAACCACAACGCGGAATTTCTCGCGAACGTCAAGAAGGTTTTCCAATACTCAGTCGACGAGCAAGTGACCAACATGATAAAAGAACAAATGGGTGCTATCATCCAAGAAGAGTTCGATAAGAGGTTCCCTAAACCTGAAGGGGTGTATGTTGAGAATGATACGGGTGATGTGGGAAGGAGGGACTTCCTCTACAAAAATTTTAAGGTTTCACAACCTCCCACCTTTGATGGTGAAAGAGATCCACTCAAAAGTACCCGTTGGATCTCAGACTTGGAGGGGGATTTCTGCACTAGTGAATACCATCCCGATAAGAAGATGAGGTACGGAAGTATCATGTTGAGGGGTGATGCAAAGTTGTGGTGGGACGTGAAAATCTGAGTTTATGGTGAGGAGTGGCACGCCGTGCCAACTTAATTGTGATTGGGGGTGTTAATTGTGGTGTACAAATATAAAAAGTTAATCAAAATTGGCAAATTCAGAGTGGCACTCCGTGCCAACTTGAAGGCACGCCGTGCCATGGCTCAAAAGCATTGGCAGAATCAAAGTGGCACGACGTTCTGTATGTAAAAAAAATTTCGTGTCGAGTTTTATGAAACGAAGTCGGGTTGTTACAGGTGTCGTTAGGCCACGGCCATCTATCAAGGGTATTAGTAAGAGGACAGTGTTTTAAATTTATAATATGTGGGGCCAAATCTACTACTCCTTCCTATTGGTAAGTAAGGGAAGTATGACCTAGGGTCGTTCGTTTAAGAACATAACAGAATCGAACCTTATCCGCAGAATTGTCTTAGTAATTAATTAGATTGATGAGTAGTTTTGGGTTAACTTTTAGGTTTTCTTAGATCTAAGGTTGATAAATAAGAAAGTAAATACGATAAAATTTGTAATTCATATAAGGTTAAAGTGAGTGTGTGTTATGATTTCATCAGTTATTTGGCTGAGATTGTGAAATATTGACTCATGAATAGGTAGTAACCTTGTATGCGTTATTCTGTACCTAGACGTCCCTATCACGTTTAATGATATGACACTACGTAATTACGTTAGGTTTGGTGATTCTGAATATACAGGAATGCCCTCAAACCCCGACGTCCATCAAACACGAGTACGTCTGGGCATGGGCGGCTCATGAGTAAGAGGCTCGGAAAAGACAGCATATTAACATTCCCACAAGGTCTAAACTTTCTTATGCATAACGCAAGACAAGGTATTCCTGATTCGAGAGACGCGATATGTTTTAATGCTTTCGTTAACGATTGGGTAATACAAGGTAGTTAGGCCCTTAAAAGAGTTCAACCACAAAAGAACATCATGGCCAAGCTACTGAGTAGCTTCCATGAACACGTTCGGTTATCCTAACAATCCAATCTTCTATGGCTTTTAAATAAACAATTTCTTAATTAACTAAGAATCCCTCAAGTGGGGTGCAATGCTTGAGATCGCGTTATGATGTAGTGTATTGGTCAACAATAGACTATTTCCATGGCTTTACGTAGCAGATATATAGCTTACAACAACAGTTGTGCTTCAGCATTATATGCTTAGTGACTGCCACCAGCATGGTTCAGGATCGAAAATGTTCTCCTAGTCTAATTAGATATTCCACTATGAAAGGGACCTCTGCCGGAATCCATAGCATAAGTTGACATACTACAATCGGTGTGCCTCTGTCAAACTTGCTTTGTATTCAACAGAGTTCTCTTACTAAGGGTTGACACATATATTGTACTATGAATCGGGGTTCGCGACTTCCCAATATCAGATCCGATAACTATGTTCTATTAGTTGGAAAAGCGATTGAGTTCAAAACTTAATCAGAAAAGCCTCTCACAACATACACAGTTCCCAATATAATTTTAGCAGCGTAACTGACTACGTTATAACATACACTAAAGATAACTACTCGCTAATCATGGTAACAATATCATAAATCATAGTTTATATAAAGATAAAGGGTAGAAGAACCAGTAGATTAATCGAGTTCTGAAAGTAAAAAAGTGACAACTTCAGACTCCAGACCGCTCCTAATACAATCTTAGGCGTCCGCCTCCGGGTACTAAATTTCTCGATCGGAGGAGAGGCCTTGAAAGTACGACTTTCTAAATTTGTAGTGAGAGAGAAGTGAAGTGTGATGTGTGTTGAAAATGGGTGACAAAATGGCCTTTAAATAGGCAATCCCAGGCACTGGAAGGCCGTGTGACAAGCACTAACAGGCCGTGTGCCATGCCTGTGTACACTGGAAGCTGTGTGACCAGGCCATATTGCTTGAACCTGGGCAAGCTGTATGGCTCATGGAAGGCAGTGTGACAAGGTCGTGTGCCATGGCTATATGGCTTGGCCAGTCTTGCTTGTTTTCGGGATCGTAACTTGGTTTTTGAGGTCGTAGCTTAACTTTCACCGTTTTCGCTCTAGATTTCTTTGTTTTAATTCTGTTTTCTTCAATTCTTCTTGCATCATTTTCTTAATCACTTGATCTACCAAATAAAGCAAACCAACGCTTATTTCTTCGATAAAGTTAAAGACTTTATTGATTTGCGGCTTAATATCGGGGATAAAAACGTGAGACCATAACATATAACCCAAACCATAACCAACTCGATGTTGCTGATTCAAACAGAGATGGGAATCAGTCATTTGATGCGGTTATACGGTATGAATTATTTTTATTTGCAGTTTTGATTGTGTAAATAGAAAATTCAATTGTTAAAATTTGTATTTCAATTGAGATGAATATTTTATTTAGTTTTCTTATATTCACTCTTATTTTGCAGGTCGATAACCATCATTGGTTACCTAAAAATTATATCATGGTGGTACATTGATTGTACCACCATGCATTGAATATTTGAATGGTAAGGTAATGTCATATGATGGTATTGACAATTTTAGGTTTTATGTGCATAGAATTGATGAAGAATTAGAGGAGTTGGAGTATGATATGTCTAAGAAAATGACTTACATCCTTTTGGTAAAGATGAATATGTGAATATATTAAGGGGTTATGTTATTAATCATAAGGAGGTTAGCATGTTTATTGAATATCGGGAAGCAGTAGAAGGATCAAGTCTGGTCGGAATAAGTCAGATCAGTTATCTAGATGAATTATCAAGTAAGATGTCTAGTGTAGTTGATCATGAAGAAGAATATCATAACTGAAGGGATAACAATGAAGAAGATGATAGTGAAGATGAGGAGTACATAGTAGATTATGATAACAATTTTGAAGTTATTCATATAGACATGAGTGACTTTTATTTTCTCAATAGATAAGGATTGTGAGTAAATAGGTAATGCTGGCATGAAAATTCAATAAGTGGACCTAAATGAAAAATTTGGTGAAGTTGAGGAGTTGAACAATGATGAATTTGATAGTGATCCAGAGTGTGGAGATGATGATAAGAAAATAAGAAAGAAAAGGATTAGAGAGGTTAAGACATCAAGAAAGAGATGAAGCACATCTTAGCAAGACTTTTTTATGTTGGACAAGAGTTTGATACCACAGATGAAGTTAAAGAGCTTGTCAAATGCATGAAGTTGAATTGGTTAGAATTGATACCAAAGATGAAGTTAAAGAGCTTATCAACATAGTTAGAATTGGTTATGTAGGAGATTTATCTATTTTTTTATGAAGAATTAAATGGAGAGAAACACAAAGTTCTCAATGTCACTAGAGAACAAAATTTCACAAGTGGTTGAAAAAAACAACAAAGGAAATGGTAAAAAGGTTATTAATAGTGATGAAAAAGAGAAGACATGGAGAAAAAAGATTTTAAGCTTGATTATCCCTGAGGCTATATGTATCAGATTTTATAAATAAAAAAACATGGAAAGTTAAAACATTCATATCTGAACATAAGTGCCTTACTTCAAGAAAATCAAACAATGTACAAATTTGCATCTAAATTGGTTGACCAGATTCTTACAAACCTGAATCTCACCAAAGAGTCAAATCAAGGTTTGAGTTTGAACTTGAGTTGGATATTTCAAAGACTAAGGCTTAAACAGCTCTAAAAGCTATCAAGGAAATTGTACAAAGTGATTAAGCAATGCAATTTAGTGAGTTAAGGGATTATTTGAAAGACCTCATGAAAAGTAATTCTGGTACTACTGTCAAAGTGAACTAGATCATGTGACCCAGATTCGCCCACAAGGATTTTTAAATGGCTATATGTTTGTTTAAGGCCAACTAAAGATGGATTTAAAGCATTATCTAGGGATTTACTAGGTTTAGATGGACATTCATGAGAGCACCAACTACTAGACAGACTTCAAATGTTGTTGGAATAAATACAAAGGTATATACCTTTTGGCTTATGCTACGGTTGAAAAAAAAAAAAAAAAAAAAAAACTATAACTCTTGAAGTTGGTTCTTAGATTTTTTGGGTGATGACTTGAATCAAACCAGAATGTCCGGTTTCACTTTCATCGATGACAGACAAAAGCTAAATAATTTATTGTTATTAATTGTGTTTAATCTAATTTGTTAATATTAGTTGTGTTACATGTATTTTGCTATGGACTTTTACAAGTTGTGCGAAGGTTGTATCTATCTACAGAACACGCGTTTCGTTTGAGGCATTTGTATGAAAACATGAAATCAAAGTGGATGGGACTTTCATACAAGCAACATCTTTGGAAGTGTGCTACTGCTACAACAATACCACAATTTGAAAAGTATATGTTGGTTCTTAAAGTTTTTGATGCAACTTGTGGAAGTGATTGGCAGATATTTCATTACAACAATGGACACATCATTTTACCAATATTGTTTCATCTATTTTACAACTTATTAATGTTTCAAATAATGTAGGTAAACATATAGACATTAATAAATGATGAATATAACATGTAGAGCAGTTTTTGATGTGTTGTTAAGCAATATCTGTGAAGTATTTAGTAGGTGGTTCTGGGTGGCAAAAAATTCACTCGTATTTGTGAAAAAAGAATGAAATTCAGTAAACTTGATCGGTTTTGATTTCCAATGACATCCTAAATATATGGCCTAACATCACATCCAAAACACTCGACCGAGATCTCTCCGACCATTGTCCCATCATCCTTAATAACACATTTATTGATTCTGGCCCAAAACCCATTAGGGTCTTTAACACTTGGTTTGATTTAAAAGACGCAGAAAACATAATAATAATGGCATGGTCAACTCCTACTAATGGCAACCGTCCCGATTGTATCCTCCGTAATAAGCTAAAAAACATTAAAATGGAATATAAAAAAAAATAACTAGAAAATCTCGACACCCAAATTCACGATCACTTAGCAGCCTCAAACGATTGGGTAACAATAGCAGAAAATAGACCCCTAACCGAAGATGAAAGACTAAAATGGGTAGAAGAAAAAATGTTACATAACGAAAAAGAAAAAAAGAAATCAAAAATGTTAAAACAAAAATCTCGTATTAAATGGGCACTTGAAGGTGACGAAAACTCTAAATATTTTCATAATTTTATTAAACGTCGTGCAAACAAATACAACATTCATGGTATGGCTATAAATGGCACTTGGACCGAAGATCCCAACACAATTAAAATCGAAGCTTATAACTATTTTAAATCCATATTCAAAACAAAGGAGCTCAAAAATAAATATCCTTTCGACAATGCTCCACATCTCGAATACATTTCTCCCCAAGACAATACCATTCTTGAATCACCTTTCTCTGAAAAAGAAATCTGGGAGGCTCTAAACGACTGCGAAAGGTCAAAAGCTCTGGGCCCTGACAGCATTAACATGAAGTTTTTCAAAAAATACTGGATAATAATTAAATTCGACCTTATAAAATCCCTCGAATGGTTTTGGTGCTACTCCGAAATTTCGAAAGGATGCAATGCATCATTTTTCACTCTCATTCCCAAAAAACCTAACCCCATAGGTTTCAACGAATATAGAACTATTTGCCTCATTGATAGCTATTACAAGATTCTTACCAAAATCCTCTCTAACTGACTCGCTAAAGTCATCCATAAAGTTATCGGATATGAACAAACCGCTTTCCTTAAAGGCCGGAACATACTTGATAGTGTTCTTATCGCCAACGAAATAATTGATGAACTAAAACATAAAAAACAAAAAGGCCTCATATTCAAAGTGGACTTTGAGAAGGCATTTGATTGCATTAAATGGTACTTCCTATTTGACACCATGCGATGCATGGGTTTTGGCTCAAAATGGATCAGTTTTATTCGTGCATGCCTTTCATCGTCCTCCATCTCCGTGCTCATAAACGGCTCCCCAACACAAGAATTCCTCCCAGAAAGAGGTATCAAACTAGGCGATCCATTATCTCCCTTCCTTTTCATTATCGTCGCTGAAGGCCTCAACATCCTAACCAAACGTGCTTTAGAAAACGAACACCTCCATGGCCTAAACATTGGTCACGATAACATTACTATCACCCACCTATAATATGTTGATGACACGATCTTCTTTGGTAAGTGGAGCAAAAGAAATGCAAAACACATTTCCAAACTCCTTAAATGCTTTGAAAAAATTTCAGGTCTTAAGGCAAACTTTAACAAAAGTAAATTATATGGTATCGGCGTCTCAAACTTTGAAAGAGAACAAATGGCTAACTATATTAATTATTCCATCGGCACCACGCCCTTCACTTATCTCGGACTACCCATTGGTGTCCCCACGTCTCATGCCTCCTCCTGGCGTCCTATTGTTGAAAATTAGACAAAAGGCTCTCTGATTGGAAAGCTAAATCTATCTCTTTTGGTGGACGACTTACTCTATCCAAATCCATCCTTAGTAGCATACCATTATACTACTTTTCCCTATTCCATGCACCTATTTCCATTGTTAAAATTCTTGAAGCCAAAAGACGCAAATTTTTTTGGGGTGGATCAACTAATGAAAATAAAATCAATTGGGTAAAATGGGATCAAATACTTCTTCCTTACAATAAAGGTGGATTAAACATAGGTTCTCTTTTTAGCAAAAACATTTCACTACTTTGCAATTGGTGGTGGCGTTTTAAAAATGAAAAAAGTGCATTATGGGTAAAAATCATCACTAGTATTTATGGGGCGGAGGCGGGTTTGATACAAACAGTTTATGTTGTAACATTTCAGGACGTACCGTTTGGAAAGAAATCATTAAAGCTGGAAAGATTGCGGATAACACAGGGCATCCTTCTCTTCCTCGATAACCAAATGCTTGGGTAAGGGTGATTCAATCCAATTTTGGAATGACACTTGGTGCGGTTCGGACCGCTTTTGCACCTTATTCCATAGACTCTACATGTTGGAAACAAATAAATGGTCTTGGTTAGCAAACGGCCTGCCAAACGGCCTACCAGCCGTTTGCAGGCAAAAATCTTGTTTATTTAAAGGGTTTTTGTCATTCATTCCAACACACACTTCAATTCACTTCTTTCCCTCTCTTTTATAATATTAGTCATACTCTCAAGGCCTTCGACTCCGTGCGAGAAACCTAGTACCCGGAGAAGAACGCCGAAGATTGTATTAGGAGCGGTCCGGAGTCTTGAAGTTGTCACTTTTGTATTCGGAACTTGTTTAATCTACTGGTACTTCTATCCCTTATCTTTATGTCTTCTATTATTATGTTATGTGATATTGTTACCATGGTTAGCGAGTAGTTATCTTTAGTGTATGCTATGATGTAAGCAGTTATAATGCCGAAAAAATATTATGGTCTGTGTATGCTGTTGAAATGCTTTCCGATTATGCTTTAAACTCAATTGCTTTTCCAACTAATAGAACATAGTTATAGGTTCTGTTATTGGGAAGTCACGAACCCCGATTCAGAGTACACTATCAGTCTCACCCCTTGGTAAGAGAAGTCTATCGGATACAACGTAAGATCGACTGAGGCACACCGGTTGTAGTAAGTCTATCAAGCCTTGGATTCTGACCGAGGACTCTTTCGTAGTGAAACATCTGACTAGACCCTTATGTACATTATTGGTCCCAGACCATGCTAGTGTAGTCACCAAGCATATAAACTTCGTACGTGCACGCTGAAGCACAACGGTTGTTGTAAGCTGTACCTCTGCTAAGTAAGGCCATGGAACCTGGTCAGTGTTGATTAGTACACTGCACCATAACGCGGTCTCAAGCATTACACCCCGCTTGAGGGATTCTTAGCTAATTAAGGAACTGTTTGTTTAGACACATAAAGGATTGGACCGTTGGGATAATCGAACGTGTTCATGGAAATCAGCTTGACTTAGCCATGGTGTTCTTCATGGATGAACTCTTTTTAAGGGCCTAACTATTTTTAAACCCAATCATTAACGAAAGCATTGAAACACATCACGTCTCTCGGATATGGTAAACCATGTATTCTATTATACTTAAGAAAGTTTAGACCATTGTGGAATGTTAATACGTCACCTGTAATGACCCGCACTTTTTCGATCATTCTATACTTGTAAGATTAATATTTACATAAATTAAACCTTACCAACATGATAAGCAATCCAAATTGTTGAGATTTATGTTTTTGAAAAGAGTTTTACACAACGTTTGACCGTCTAGTTTGACCGATGATATCACGAACTATATAACATATGATAATTATACGTTTGTGTATATATATGTATATATACATATTTAACATGATCTAAGAATGTTTTAATATCTCATTTTGTATTAATAACAATAAGTTATATGTATATTTTGAAACTACTAACTTAAGTTTTCAAAACGATAACCATACGCAACGTTATTTGACTTAAATACTTATGACCTATAATGTTTATACATATATCGTATAAGTAATGAATTTAATCACTTTTAAGAACTTAAATACATAAAACCATATAAGTGTATTCACAAAAGATAGCTATATTTGAATCCTCATTCCATTTTTCACAAAATTTCTATACGTATATCTAGAGTATATGTACTCGTATCATACGCAGCTTCTAGATGTATTTACTATTGGTATATACCAATAAAAATCTGCTCCTTAGCAGCCTTAAATGATTAAGAAATATGTGGAACCAACCATTTGTCAAATAGCATGAATTATTTAGCAAGAAAACAAAGTTAGGTATCTTTTTTTTCCTTTATAACCTAAAAACGTTTTTATGCATGCACACCATTTCTTCACCCCATTTTCTCATACTTACACTTCCATTTCTCTCTCAAAATACTCTTAACTTCATACTTGATCATCTCCAAGCATTTTCTCCATCATTTAGCTTCAAAAACAACACTTAAATCTCATAAGAAAACCTTACAAAAACACTTCAAGAAATCCTTCCAAGAACACAAACTTACTTCCAATCTTTCATCCAATTCCATCACCCTTTTGGTTCTAGGTTCTTACTCCTCTTTTACAGAAACCTTGTCCAAGGAACTTGAGGTAGTATCTATGTTCATAACCTTATTCGATTCATATATATATAGCTATCATATTTTGTGGTATACAATTTTAACAACAAGAACATAGTTTGAATGTTTTCAAACTTGTTTGCAAACTAAATAGATCCTTCTAACTTAACTTTTAAAATACTTCAAGACCTGTAATATAACTTAAATATATGCTAATTTAACAAGGTATAACATGGTTTTTCAAAGAACACCTTAAAAACTGTTTTTACGACGTCGGAGTGTAACCGGGGGCTGTTTTGGGTTGGATAATTAAAAACCATCTTAAACTTTGAATTGAAGGTTTATGTTCTGGAAAAATGATTTTTACTATGAATATGGTAACACATAAAAATTTCATGATTTAATTCAAAGTATAAGTATTTTTAGAAAAATAATCATTTAAGGTTGCCTACATAAAGGAAAAGGTTTAACTTCATAAGTTTCACTAAAGTTTTATGTATGCCGTGTGATTTTGAATACAAACTAAGATATTTACAGTTCATAGTCTTAAAGAGGAACTCGATCCAAGGAGATGGCAAGTTGAATCAACGAAAACGGAGTTGTAACGAAGAAACTATGACCGAAACAAAATTGGCTATCCAAGACTAGTTTAACTTCGGGATTAATTGGAGAAAATTAAAATAAATCACATCTTTTTAAGATAACATGATATTTTATATATATGTACTCATAATTCAATTTTATATGGTTCAGGATCACCCGTAAACAACACGAGAAGATTAATCATAAGATCTCATGTTTGTACGCAACACGTCATTTGACAACACCGGTACTTTATGTACGCAACACGTCATTTGACAACACCGGTACCGTGGGTCAAGATTAATCTCGACCAATACATATACGTTGGGGGTTTTATTTATTTCGTTGGGGGTTTATTAAACATCTAAATATGAACCATTAAAATTGAATTACTAACAACGAACTGCTAACTACGGACTAAGGAATTATAAAAAGTATTAAAAGTATAACAAGAATATATATGTGACGTTGTTTAAAAAGAAAAGGTATTGATATATTATATATGGATAGGTTCGTGATATCAACCGGGAGACCAAGTCAAAATATATATATCTTCAAGACGAAAGTGAGTATATAGTCCCACTTTTAAACTCTAAATATTTCGGGATGAGAATACATGTATTTTATGTTTTACGTTATGGACACAAGTAACTGAAAAATATATTCTACGTTGAGTTGTACCACTGGCATACTTCCCTGTAGCTTGGTAACTAATATTTATAGCGGTATTGTAAACGCGAATCCTGTTGATAGATCTATCGGGCTTGACAACCCCAGCCGGACTGGACGACCAGTATTCAACGGTTGCACAGTACTTCGTTTCGTGACTACACTTGGTACAGTGTAGTAAGATTTCATATTAAAGGGAATATGCGACGTGATTAATTGTTAAGTATGGTTACCAAGTGCTCAACCACTTAGAATATTTTTATTAAACTGTTTATATACGAAATCTTGTGGTCTATATATATATTGCTGCCGGCACTAAACCTATATCTCACCAACTTTATGTTGACGTTTTAAACATGTTTATTCTCAGGTGATAATTAGAAGTTTCCGCTGCATTATGTTGAATTTGAGCAGGATCTTGCGTACGCATATTTGTGTCAAAAATAAGGCTGCATATCCAAGAACTTGTGTTGTAAAATATGCTAGAAATCGTGTTGTTATCATCATTTGTAAAGTTTGTAAGTCGAAGATTATCGCTAAACGATAATCATCTTTATTTCGTCCAAAGCTTGTATCAAAAATAAGAATCATGGTTTGTAATGTATAATATATGCAGTTTTTCTTTTAAAAATGTCGCATATAGAGGTCAATACCTCGCAATGAAATCATACGTTATCTAACACGTTCTTACGGTTAAGGACGGGTTATGACATGTGGTATCAGAGCGGTGGTCTTAGCGAACCATGTTTGCATTAGTGTGTCTAACTGATAAGTCGTTAGGATACATTAGTAAGTCTGGACTTTGACCGGGTCTGATTTAAAAACCATTGCTTATCATTGTTGGTTAAAATTTATATGTAAATATTATGTAGTACTAATGGGTTAGTTGTTGTGTGATAGATGTCGGGCTCAAAACTTGTTATCACATTCAGCGACTCCGAACCAGAATCTTCAGATGGTGTTCCAGTCATTAACCTATCCGATGACGAAAATAATATCTTTGGGGAAGACTCACAAATTCCGGATGAACCGACTATAGAGAACCCGGAAAGTGAACCCGAGGAGGAAAGTGAACCCGAGGAGGAAAGTGAACCCGAGGAGGAAAGTGAACCCGAGGAGGAAAGTGAACCCGAGGAAGAAATACAGGAAATTACAAAAGAAGAGTTCGAACTAGGAAAGAAACGAAAGGCTAATGAATTAGAAAATTCAAATCCTGAGTTTAATAAGGATGATGTGGCACCAACTCCACTAGACACTACCACCCCTATTCCCGCTATTCCTATTCGTTCTATCCCGGCATCCAGTTCTTCAGTCCCACAGCCAAAATATAGGCAGACAGCCAGGATAAGCGTTAAGCGATTCTTTGAACCTAAACGTCCTAGAAAATAGACCAAACGATGCGCTGCCGTATTAAACCATGGGATCATATAATGTTTTGTATAATATTATTAGTGTGGTTTGCTTAATGTTCGATGTAAGATAAGCAAATGTAAAATAGTGAAGTGTGAAATGCAATAATTTTCCATGGTTAAGTATTATTTAGATGGTAGTAATTGATTCTGTACTAAGCTATTAAGTATGGACATTAACGGGTAGGTACTACCCTAGATATAATTATAAAACGCTAATAAGAAGAAAAGGCTTTTATAATAATACCTGGTTCATATTATTAATAAGCTATAATGTACTGTAAATATACACTACATCTATAATATTCCATGTGAATAATTATTTTCTTTTCATTCTTATAGAAGAATATGGCGCGATTGAACCGAATGACGGAACAAGAAATCCAGGAACTCATCAATCAGCGAGTGAACGACAGAATGTTATGGGTCGAGGCTGCAAGAGGTGCTGCAGTTAACCCAAATCCTCGTGTGGGGTGCACTTACAAAACTTTTCAAGCTTGCAAGCCCTCATCATTCAGTGGAACAGAAGGACCGATCGGTTTAACCCGGTGGATAGAAAAGATGGAAACTGTGTTCAAAATCAGTGGTTGTGTTGAAAAGGACATGACCAAATACGCATCGTGCACTTTACAAGATAGTGCACTCACGTGGTGGAAAAATTATGTGAAGGCTGTAGGAGGAGATGTAGCTTATGATACTCCGTGGGAAGAATTCAAAACAATGTTAATCAATGAATATTGTCCAAGGAACGAGGTTAGGAAGTTGGAAGATGAGTTACGAAGTCTGAAGGTTATTGGTACTGAAATCACCAACTACAATCAGCGATTCATGGAATTAGTTTTGCTATGTCCTGAATTGGTTCCAACCGAAGAACGGAAGATTGAAATGTACAAAGATGGTTTGCCCAAAAAGGTCAAAGCAAATGTTACAGCATCGAAACCTAAGACAATTCATGAAGCTATAACCATGGCAAACGAGCTAATGGATCAGGTCATCATGGATAAGAAAGTATCCAATACTGATGTGAAGGTATCAGGTAACAAAAGAAAGTGGAATGGAAATTATGATCGAGGTAACCAACAACAATCTTTTAAGAAACAAGAAAACACGCAAGGTACGGGTAGTGGTTTAAGCTTTGGTTATAAAGGACAAAATCCTTTATGCAACCGATGCCACAAACATCACTCTGGTTACTGTAATGTGGTATGCAACAAATGTAATTGAAAGGGTCATCTTGCTGAAGATTGTAGGGCTCTCGTTACAAATACAAATGGTACCAAGACTCCTGCCACCAATGCAAATAGAACTGCTTTGGCTACCATTACTTGTTTTGGGTGTGGAAAACAAGGTCACTATAAGAGCCAGTGCCCGAATCCAGAGAAGAATATCGGACCTGCACGTGGAAGAGCATTTGTTATTAATGCTAAAGAGGCATGTGAAGACCCGGAGCTTGTTACGGGTACGTTTACCATTAATAACTTATCCGCATCTATTATATTTGATACTGGTGCTGATAGAAGTTACGTGTGTAGAGACTTTCACGCTAAATTGAATTGTTCATCATTACCTCTCGATGCTAAGTACATGATTGAGTTAGCTAATGGTAAACTAATTAAAGCCGATAAAATTTGCCGTGATTGTAAATAAATTTAGCCGGAGAAACGTTTAAAATTGACTTGATACCCGTAGAATTAGGAAGTTTTGATGTAATAGTCGGCATGGACTGGATGTCCAAAATAGGAGCTGAAGTTGTGTGCGCCAAGAAGGCAATTCGCATTCCTCGTAAGGATAAAACGCCAGTAATGATTTATGGAGAGAAGGGTAACTCAAAGCTAAAACTCATTAGTTATTTGAAAGCTCAAAAGTGCTTGAAGAAAGGGTTCTATGCTATCTTAGCACATGTTAATAAAGTCGAAACAAAGGAAAAAGTAAAGAACATCAATGACGTGCCTGTGGCAAGAGATTTTCCTGAAGTCTTTCCGGAAAAGTTGCCGGGATTACCTCCATTTAGATCTGTAGAATTTCAAATAGATTTAGTACCAGGAGCTGCACCAGTGGCTCGTGCTCCATATAGACTTGCACCGTCCGAGTTAAAAGAACTTCAGAGTCAGTTAAAAGAATTACTGGATCATGGATTCATACGACCAAGTACTTCACCGTGGGGAGCTCCGATTCTATTTGTTAAAAAGAAAGATGGATCTTTTAGGATGTGTATAGATTATCGTGAATTAAATAAGTTAACTATCAAGAATCGGTATCCACTACCGAGAATTGACGACTTATTTGATCAACTCCAAGGATCATGTGTGTACTCAAAAATTGACTTAAGGTCGGGCTATCATCAATTACGTGTCAAAGAAGAGGACA
Source organism: Rutidosis leptorrhynchoides (assembly GCF_046630445.1). Classification (NCBI taxonomy): domain Eukaryota; kingdom Viridiplantae; phylum Streptophyta; class Magnoliopsida; order Asterales; family Asteraceae; genus Rutidosis; species Rutidosis leptorrhynchoides. The sequence continues at coordinate 594,912,382 of NC_092335.1, forward strand.
TTCCGAAAACTGCTTTTCGGACACGTTATGGTCATTACGAATTTTTGGTCATGCCGTTTGGGTTGACAAATGCGCCAGCTGTATTCATGGACCTCATGAATCGAGTTTGTAGTCCATATTTAGATAAGTTTGTTATCGTTTTCATTGATGATATTCTTATCTATTCCAAGAGTGAGCAAGAGCATGAGCAGCATTTAAGGTTGATATTAGAGTTGTTGAGAAAAGAACAGCTATATGCTAAATTTTCTAAATGTGCTTTCTGGTTGAAAGAAGTGCAATTTCTTGGCCACGTTGTTAGTAGCAAAGGAATTCAGGTTGATCCAGCAAAAATTGAAGCCATTGAAAAATGGGAGACTCCTAAGACACCAACGCAGATACGTCAATTTTTGGGTTTAGCCGGTTATTATAGAAGGTTTATTCAAGATTTTTCCCGAATAGCTAAGCCGTTGACAGCGTTAATGCAAAAAGGGAAGAAATATGAATGGACTTCTGAGCAGGAGAGTGCATTTCAATTACTAAAGAAGAAGTTAACTACGGCGCCTATTTTATCGTTACCAGAAGGGAACGATGATTTTGAAATATATTGTGACGCTTCGCGACAAGGTTTTGGTTGCGTTCTTATGCAACGAAAGAAAGTTATTGCATACGCATCCCGACAATTGAAGATTCACGAGCGGAATTATACGACGCATGATCTAGAACTGGGAGCAGTCGTGTTTGCATTAAAGATATGGAGACACTACTTGTATGGGGTTAAATGCACTGTGTTTACTGATCATAAAAGCCTTCAACATATTTTTGATCAGAAACAGCTGAACATGAGACAACGTAGGTGGGTCGAGTTAATAAACGACTATGATTGTGAAATTCGTTATCATCCCGGGAAGGCGAACGTGGTGGCCGATGCTTTAAGCAGAAAGGAACGAGAACCAATTCGAGTACGAGCGATGAACATAAAAATTCGCATGAATCTCAACTCACAAATCAAAGAAGTTCAACGAGAAGCACTTACTAAAGAAAATATAGGAAATGAAATAATGAAGAAGTATGAGAAGCAACTCGTTATGCGGGAAGATGGAATTCAATATTTTGCAAATCGTATTTGGGTACCGAAGTTGGGTGGATTAAGGAAGTTGATATTAAATGAGGCACATAAGACAAGATACTCGATACATCCTGGAGTTGGAAAGATGTACCAAGATCTTAAGACACATTATTGGTGGCCTAATTTAAAGACAGACATTGCAACATATGTTGGGGAATGTTTAACTTGTTCCAAAGTCAAAGCTGAACACCAGAAGCCGTCAGGGTTACTTCAACAACCAGAAATCCCAGAATGGAAATGGGATGGTATTACCATGGATTTCATCATGAAGTTACCAAAGACTGCCTGGGGATACGACACCATTTGGGTGATTGTTGATCGTCTCACCAAGTCTGCACACTTCTTGCCTATAAAGGAAACGGATAGAATGGAGAAACTATTACGATTGTATATAAAGGAAGTTGTTTCAAGGCATGGAATACCTATTTCCATTATATCTGATCGTGATAGTAGATTTACATCAAAGTTCTGGCAATCACTACAGGAGGCCCTAGGAACTCGTTTGGATATGAGTACCGCGTATCATCCGCAAACCGACGGGCAGCGTGAAAGAACGATTCAGACTCTTGAAGACATGCTCAGGGCATGTGTGATCGATTTTGGAAACGGATGGGATAAATATCTACCATTAGCAGAATTCTCGTATAATAATAGTTATCATGCGAGCATTAAAGCTGCGCCATTCGAAGCATTGTACGGAAGGAAGTGTAGATCTCCTATTTGTTGGAATGAAGTAGGAGATCGACAATTAACTGGTCCCGAGATCATACACGAAACGACTGAGAAGATAGTACAAATCAAGGAGAGATTGAAAACAGCCCGTAGTCGCCAAAAGAGCTACGCCGATGTTCGAAGGAAACCATTAGAGTTTCAGATCGGTGACATGGTTATGTTAAAGGTGTCACCTTGGAAAGGTGTAATACGTTTTGGAAAAAGGGGTAAACTAAACCCAAGGTATGTAGGCCCGTTCAAGATCATCGAACGCATTGGACCGGTAGCTTATCGACTCGAGTTACCGCAACAACTCGCCGGAGTACATAATACCTTTCACGTCTCAAACCTTAAGAAGTGTCTTGCAAAGGAAGACCTCACCATTCCTCTTGAAGAAATCCATGTCGACGAGAAACTACAATTCATCGAAGAACCAATCGAAATCATGGATCGTGAAGTTAAACGGCTCAAGCAGAGCAACATACCGATCGTTAAGGTTCGTTGGAATGCTCGAAGGGGTCCTGAGTTTACTTGGGAACGAGAGGATCAAATGAAACAAAAGTATCCACACTTGTTTCCCGATGACGCAAAATAGGTACAATTTTAAAATTTCGGGACGAAATTTATTTAACGGGTAGGTACTGTAATGACCCGCACTTTTTCGATCATTCTATACTTGTAAGATTAATATTTACATAAATTAAACCTTACCAACATGATAAGAAATCCAAATTGTTGAGATTTATGTTTTTGAAAAGAGTTTTTCACAACGTTTGACCGTCTAGTTTGACCGATGATATCACGAACTATATAACATATGATAATTATACGTTTGTGTATATATATGTATATATACATATTTAACATGATCTAAGAATGTTTTAATATCTCATTTTGTATTAATAACAATAAGTTATATGTATATTTTGAAACTACTAACTTAAGTTTTCAAAACGATAACCATACGCAACGTTATTTGACTTAAATACTTATGACCTATAATGTTTATACATATATCGTATAAGTAATGAATTTAATCACTTTTAAGAACTTAAATACATAAAACCATATAAGTGTATTCACAAAAGATAGCTATATTTGAATCCTCATTCCATTTTTCACAAAATTTCTATACGTATATCTAGAGTATATGTACTCGTATCATACGCAGCTTCTAGATGTATTTACTATTGGTATATACCAATAAAAATCTGCTCCTTAGCAGCCTTAAATGATTAAGAAACATGTGGAACCAACCATTTGTCAAGTAGCATGAATTATTTAGCAAGAAAACAAAGTTAGGTATCTTTTTTTTCCTTTATAACCTAAAAACGTTTTTATGCATGCACACCATTTCTTCACCCCATTTTCTCATACTTACACTTCCATTTCTCTCTCAAAATACTCTTAACTTCATACTTGATCATCTCCAAGCATTTTCTCCATCATTTAGCTTCAAAAACAACACTTAAATCTCATAAGAAAACCTTACAAAAACACTTCAAGAAATCCTTCCAAGAACACAAACTTACTTCCAATCTTTCATCCAATTCCATCACCCTTTTGGTTCTAGGTTCTTACTCCTCTTTTACAGAAACCTTGTCCAAGGAACTTGAGGTAGTATCTATGTTCATAACCTTATTCGATTCATATATATATAGCTATCATATTTTGTGGTATACAATTTTAACAACAAGAACATAGTTTGAATGTTTTCAAACTTGTTTGCAAACTAAATAGATCCTTCTAACTTAACTTTTAAAATACTTCAAGACCTGTAATATAACTTAAATATATGCTAATTTAACAAGGTATAACATGGTTTTTCAAAGAACACCTTAAAAACTGTTTTTACGACGTCGGAGTGTAACCGGGGGCTGTTTTGGGTTGGATAATTAAAAACCATCTTAAACTTTGAATTGAAGGTTTATGTTCTGGAAAAATGATTTTTACTATGAATATGGTAACACATAAAAATTTCATGATTTAATTCAAAGTATAAGTATTTTTAGAAAAATAATCATTTAAGGTTGCCTACATAAAGGAAAAGACTAAAGTTTTACCTATGCCGTGTGATTTTGAATACAAACTAAGATATTTACAGTTCATAGTCTTAAATAGGAACTCGATCCAAGGAGATGGCAAGTTGAATCAACGAAAACGGAGTTGTAACGAAGAAACTATGACCGAAACAAAATTGGCTATCCAAGACTAGTTTAACTTCGGGATTAATTGGAGAAAATTAAAATAAATCACATCTTTTTAAGATAACATGATATTTTATATATATGTACTCATAATTCAATTTTATATGGTTCAGGATCACCCGTAAACAACACGAGAAGATTAATCATAAGATCCCATGTTTGTACGCAACACGTCATTTGACAACACCGGTACTTTATGTACGCAACACGTCATTTGACAACACCGGTACCGTGGGTCAAGATTAATCTCGACCAATACATATACGTTGGGGGTTTTATTTATTTCGTTGGGGGTTTATTAAACATCTAAATATGAACCATTAAAATTGAATTACTAACAACGAACTGCTAACTACGGACTAAGGAATTATAAAAAGTATTAAAAGTATAACAAGAATATATATGTGACGTTGTTTAAAAAGAAAAGGTATTGATATATTATATATGGATAGGTTCGTGATATCAACCGGGAGACCAAGTCAAAATATATATATCTTCAAGACGAAAGTGAGTATATAGTCCCACTTTTAAACTCTAAATATTTCGGGATGAGAATACATGTATTTTATGTTTTACGTTATGGACACAAGTAACTGAAAAATATATTCTACGTTGAGTTGTACCACTGGCATACTTCCCTGTAGCTTGGTAACTAATATTTACAGCGGTATTGTAAACGCGAATCCTGTTGATAGATCTATCGGGCTTGACAACCCCAGCCGGACTGGACGACCAGTATTCAACGGTTGCACAGTACTTCGTTTCGTGACTACACTTGGTACAGTGTAGTAAGATTTCATATTAAAGGGAATATGCGACGTGATTAATTGTTAAGTATGGTTACCAAGTGCTCAACCACTTAGAATATTTTTATTAAACTGTTTATATACGAAATCTTGTGGTCTATATATATATTGCTGCCGGCACTAAACCTATATCTCACCAACTTTATGTTGACGTTTTAAACATGTTTATTCTCAGGTGATAATTAGAAGTTTCCGCTGCATTATGTTGAATTTGAGCAGGATCTTGCGTACGCATATTTGTGTAAAAAATAAGGCTGCATATCCAAGAACTTGTGTTGTAAAATATGCTAGAAATCGTGTTGTTATCATCATTTGTAAAGTTTGTAAGTCGAAGATTATCGCTAAACGATAATCATCTTTATTTCGTCCAAAGCTTGTATCAAAAATAAGAATCATGGTTTGTAATGTATAATATATGCAGTTTTTCTTTTAAAAATGTCGCATATAGAGGTCAATACCTCGCAATGAAATCATACGTTATCTAACACGTTCTTACGGTTAAGGACGGGTTATGACATCACCCAACCGAGTCACTCAATTGGATGAGCCGTCTGAACGTGTATGCCTGTAGTCAGACTGCACGGGCGTCGGGGGTAAGGGACGTTGCTGTCTATTCAGAATCATCAAGCCTAACGCAGTACCCAGTTACATGTCTTATGACAGGGGCGTTTAGGACCAGTGTAATGAATACAAGGCCTCTGCCTATTCATGAGCCAACATTCCATAATCTCGACAGAATAACTGATGAAGTCATAGTATGCACTCACTTTAACCTTATCTGAATTACGAATTTTATCGCATTTACTTTATCTGTCTTATAAACTAGAAAATCCCAAAATTAGGTAACCACTACTCCTTCCTAACTATCTTAGACTTAAATATAGGTTCGATTCTACTGATATCTCAAAAATACGACTCTAGGTCATACTTCCCTTACTCATACTAAGGAGTAGTACGATTTAGGCCCCGCTAAATATAAATTTAAAGCAGTACCTCCCCCTTGGGTGGCTGATCCTGGCGCGCTATGGCCCGACGACACCACACGAATAAAACCGTCCGTTTCGGCCATATCACGGGGGAGTCTAGTTTTTGGCGCCGCTGCCGGGGAACTGGTATCAGGCAATACTGCTCTCTATCAAACTTATTCGCAAACATTTAGTGGTTTCTAAGAAAGACAATTATACACAGACTTGGTTGTTGGATTTTCCGAACAGTCGCCAATTATATTGGGACCAAAATGATCCTGCCTCTCCGTAGTCGGCCTGGCCACTTGGTTTGTTGAATAGTTCGTGTGAAGCTCTGTTACCGAAATACCAGGGAATCAGTAGCCAGAACCAAAAATATATTCAACCATAGGATAGTTAGTTAATTAAATTAGAATTAGATTACCTTAGAATTAGATTACTTTAGATTACTTTAGAATTAGACTACCTTGGACTAGTTTAGCTTACCTTAGATTACTTTAGAAATTTAGTTTATTTGCTAAAAATTAAAAACAGAAAGGCATACCCAGTGTATGACCCAAACCCGATCTAGACCAGGGCCGTTGTTATTCGTACATGATCCAAACGCAATAATCTCTAAAGCAGGCAAGGAAGCACGAATCAGAAATCAAATGGCGTTAAGCGTTACTTTAGCAGAAAATACCAAACCCTCAATTGAAGGTCGGGGAGGACCGATCAGATTTCCAGAGATTCAAGGACACTCATTCGAGTTAAAACATCACATCATCCAGCTCATTCAGAATAGCTGTCAGTTTCATGGATTACCGAATGACGATCCTAATTCTTACCTTGATAAATTCATATCTCTTTCGAACTCCTACAAAGAGCCAGGGATAGGACAAGATATAGTCCGGCTATACTTGTTTCCCTATTCTCTCACTCATCATTCTCAAACTTGGTTCGAAGGACTGGAAAAAGATTCCATCACGTCATAGACGGAGATGGCTACTAAATTCCTAACCAAATATGTGACGACCCAAAAATTTCCGATCAAATTTAAACTTAATCTTTGTATGATTTCGACATGATAAGAAAAGTTTGTAATATTGAGTCTCAAAAACTTTGGAACTATATTCATGTAACCAATTACCCTTTTTACTGTGTTCGACGATTCACGAACATTTATGTGTATGTAGATATGTATATATAATATATAGTTACATTAATTGAAAACGTTAACAAGGTATTAGAGGTATAATACTTTACATGAACATAATTGTTTCAATATATGTGTAATATATTTATCGACGGAATTAAATGATAATATCAAATGATTGAATTATCAGATACATCATGATATGATTACGGGTCTCTGTTGTGAGGTCCACTGTGATTTAAGAAATCTGTTTTTTTAACAATATTCTGAAAATGGTAAAGTGATTTACAAGTAAGAACAAATGTGTCAAAGTCAATTAACGGGAACTAGACAAAAGTTAGTGGAGATTTCTGTTAAATTTTCAATGCATGCTTTACAATAAATTCCTCATGACTCTTGATAAGTTAATTATTTAACTTTCATAAAATTAATAGTAAGAATATGAAATGTAAATGAATGTAGAACAAGATAAGCAAATGGATATGTTGATTTAAAATGATTTCATACGTTTAATTGTCCATTGGACTTAACCCTACGATTCACGAATAAACTGTAAGTAAAAACTAGAAACCATTATGACTTATATATTATATGATTTTACTTTATTAAATGAAAAGGTTTTTGTAACAACCCAAACCAACCCTCGACCAAACCACACGAAAATACAAAAAAAAAATAAAAAATTCCTGTGCAGCATACCCGCGCGGCGCGCCAGGTAGGGGCGCGGCGCGCCAAAGTTGTCTGTCCGAAAAGTTTTAAAATGCGAAAAAGATCGGCTAGTTCCCGACATTTTTAGACGACACGCTTTTAACCACACATTCAAATATGTAAAACTATCACGATTCAAACATAAAAATGATGTTTTACAAGTGGGGCCCACATCGGCTGTTTTACGAGTTTAATACAATTTACGAGTTTCGACCATTAAAAAGTTTAAGTTCCAAACTACACAATGAGCATGGCGTTTGGGATTAAACTACCCAACTATCGGTTAAACTCCAAGAGCTACTAAAGCCAAAAGCGTCCCCTAGCATCAAGCGGGATCTGTAGTCCAAAATGATGCCCTTATCCTTGTCTAAAACCGAACCTATAAAATGGTAAACAACGAGAGGGTAAGCAAAGCTTAGTGAATGCAATAATTATACGAATACATATATAATTATACCTACTTGCATACACTTACACACCAAACCGCAAACACGCTAGCATACACATTTAGCTTACCGTCACAATAACGAGCTATAAATCACCAATACTACAAGCTAGCATAACAACCGCATATGAATATAACTCGAATAATATAATATGCTTACAACACAAATAACCATGGTTAACCAATAGTACAAGGGAACGATACTCGCGAAAACGCCATCGGTGTTCACAACATCCGTTAGGGCACTTAACACCTCGCACCACTAACCCCTAGGGTGGCACCTTAACACCTCAGCACATCACCCCGAGTGGCATCTTAACACCTCGATGCATCACTCATTATTTTATGGAGTGGTGTCTTAACACCTCGACACTACAATCCTAGGTGGCATCTTAACACCTCGATGCTACACCCGAGTGGCATCTTAACACCTCGATGCTACACTCTTCACGTGAAACGTGGTGTCTTAACACCTCGACACTACACCTTTCACGCTACAACAAATAGATACATTATATACATACGCATATAATTATTCCACTCACCTCAAAGTCTTGTGAAAAGATACCCGAGCTTGCAAGACCTCAAAGTAACGTACCTATCATATTATACACATCATCAAACGCAAACTCAAGTCGGTCAACCAAACCCTTTCACCATTTTAAGCCATTTTGACCCAATGGTGCAATTTCAACCCATTTGCACCCTTAACCCTAAATTGGGTCAACACACACCAAAACCCTAATCATTCGTCAAGATGGGTTTAAAACACATTTAGGTCACAAGGCTAACTCGTTTTCATAATTGCTAGGCCACTTAGGTCATTAAAGACTCATTTGACCCATTTCAAGGTCAACACACCCATTTAGGTCATCCATACCCAATAACACCCATTTACATATTATTAAAGTGTTCTAGCACTAACTAACTAAATTTAAGACTCAAAAGTCCAATTAACACATTCAACCCTAGGTTAGTCATCAATGAGCCTTCATAACCCATATTCACCCAAAATCCCCAAAATACTAACAAGATGGGTCTTTGGTTTATCACTAGCCTAAAACCTAACCCTTAAAGCAATTAAAGTACGAAATTGGGTTTTATAACTTACCAACACAATCACCACATAGCTATCGACTAGATGAACGACTTTAAAACTTGCATCAAGACCTGATTCAACCTCTTTCACCCTTTAATGGAGCTCTCTCTCTCAAGGATTGCACTCTCTCACTAAAATTCAATTGGAGGAGATAAGGTTGTTGTAGGAGTAGTAAATGAGCTCCCCAAAACTGATCTAGGGTATTAAATTCGGCCCCAAAGTGAAACTACACAATTGCCCTCAAAATATCTATTTTAAAAGAAGAGGAGAATCTGTCACAGACAGATGGCGCGGCGCACCACCTAGCCGCGCGGCGCGCGACCTCCCAGTTCAGCATCTTTTGTCTTTTTAATTATGTGCAACAAAAACCCCAAACTTGAGTAACTTTTATACACATATGTACAATACAAATATTCGGGTCTTACAACTCTCCCCCACTTATTCGGATTGCGTCCTCGCAATCCAAGCCGCATGACACGAGGGAAGATAAACTAACACGAACTCTTCGGGCTCCTAAGTGAACTCGGAACCTTTACTTCGTCGCCATTGAACCTTAAAGGTCCTCACCTCTTTATTCCTCAACATTTTCACCTTCTCGTCAAGGATAGCAATCGGTTCCTCGACATATTCTAACTTGTTGTTTAGCTCGATCTCGTCTAAAGGCATCCATGAGGAATCATCCGCAAGACACTTACGGAGGTGGGAAACATGAAATGTATTATGGATCCCCGCAAGCTCTTCGGGTAATTCCAATCGATATGCAACTTCACCAACACGAGCTAAAACCTTGAATGGCCCAATAAACCGAGGAGCTAACTTTCCCCGTTTTCGAAATTGAATAATACCCTTCCATGGCGAAACCTTAAGCATTACTATATCGCCTTCTTGGAACTCAATCAATCGCCTACGTCTATCGGCATACGACTTTTGCCTATCTTGAGCCTTCTTCAAATGTTCCTGAATCAACTTGATCTTGCTATTAGTCTCTAAAACCAAATCGGTACTTCCGATCTCTCTTTGACCCACTTCTCCCCAACAAACGGGAGTTCGACACCTACACCCATAAAGCATTTCGTAAGGTGGCATCCTGATACTAGTATGATAACTATTATTGTACGAGAATTCCACCAAAGGCAAATGCTCATCCCAACTACCACCGAAGTCAATGATGCACGCCCGTAGCATATCTTCCAAAGTTTGATTCGTACGTTCGGTTTGACCGTCCGTTTGAGGATGATACGCCGTGCTCAACTTCAATTGGGTACCCATATCTTCATGAAACTTTTCCCAAAACCGAGATGTAAAACGGGTATCTCGATCCGAAATAATAGATATAGGAACCCCATGTCGCGAGACCACTTCCTTGATAAAAAACTTAGCCAAGGTCTCCGACGCTATCGCTTCTTTAATGGGAAGAAACAAAGCGCTTTTTGTCAATCGGTCAACTATAACCCAAATCAAATCAAATTTGGTTCTCGCCGTTTTAGGTAACTTTGTAATGAAATCCATGGTAATGTGCTCCCATTTCCATTTCGGGATTTCTAACGGTTGCAACTTACCATACGGCTTTTGGTGTTCGGCTTTTACTTGTAAACACGTGACACATTGCTCAACATACTTCACAACATCACGTTTCATGCCCGGCCACCAATAATCTTTCTTCAAGTCATGATACATTTTCGTCGCGCCCGGATGAATGGAATATTTTGACTTATGTGCTTCATCAAGTAGCACCCGTCGGTAATTACCCATCTTAGGCACCCACACCCTTCCTTGAAAAGACAACAAACCACGCGGACCCATAGTAATAAACTCCGATTGGCCCACGATTCGCTCCGCATGCTTGTTGTGAACATAAGCCTGAATTTGTATCTCACCAAGCTTCTCAAGAAAATCGTTGGAAATAATCAAACGTAACGATCCTACTTTTATCGCCGGGTGTTGACTCTTTCGACTCAACGCATCCGCGACCACGTTCGCCTTACCCGGATGGTAATGTATCTCACAATCGTAGTCTTTCACCACATCCATCCACCTACGTTGACGATAATTCAAATCTCTTTGAGTGAAAAGATGTTTCAAATTCTTATGATCCGAATATATCATACACTTGACACCATACAAGTAATGGCGCCAAATTTTCAACGCATGTACCACCGCCGCCATTTCAAGATCATGAGTCGGGTACCTCGTTTCGTGTTCCTTTAATTATCGAGAGGCATAAGCAATAACTTTACCCATTTGCATAAGAACACACCCGAGCCCATTTAAGGAAGCATCACAATAAACCACCATGTCTTCTACCCCTTCCGGCAACACTAACACCGGAGCTTGACACAACTTCTCTTTTAACAATTGAAAAGCAATTTCTTGCTCGTTCTCCCAATTAAACTTAGCATTCTTCCTCGTCAATTTCGTCAATGGAGAAGCAATCTTAGAAAAGTCTTGGATAAACCGACGATAATAACCAACCAATCCGAGAAAACTTCAGATTTCCGTAGGCGTAGTCGGTCGTCCCCAACTCTTCACCGTCTCGATCTTCCCCGGATCTACTTGAATACCGTATTCGTTCACAATATGACCAAGGAATTGAACTTCCCTTAGCCAAAATTCACATTTGGAGAACTTTGCATACAATTTCTCCTTTCGTAGCGTCTTCAATACTTCACGCAAATGACGTTCATGCTCGTTCATACTTTTCGAGTAGACTAGTATGTCGTCAATGAACACTATTACCGACTTGTCCAACATAGGTTGGCACACTCAGTTCATAAGATCCATGAATGCCGCCGGTGCATTCGTAAGGCCAAAAGGCATCACCACAAACTCAAAATGCCCATACCGCGTTCTAAAAGCCGTTTTCTCAATATCTTCCTCACGGACCCGCATTTGGTGATAGCCGGACCGTAGGTCGATCTTAGAGAAATACGTTGCACCTTGAAGTTGATCAAATAAATTGTCAATCCTAGGTAATAGATAACGATTCTTGATCGTCACTTTATTCAACTCACGATAATCAATGCACATACGCATACTACCATCTTTCTTCTTCACAAATAACACCGGAACGCCCCACGGTGAAGCACTCGGTCGAATAAAACCCTTCTCGAGCAATTCTTGAATTTGATTTAACAACTCTTGCATCTCCGTTGGCGCTAAACGATAAGGAGTTTTAGCAATGGGGGTAGCCCCCGGAACCAACTCGATGCGAAATTCAACTTGTCTTTCTGCCGGAACACCCGGTAATTCGTCCGAAAAAACGTCTTCGAAATCACTAACAACCGGAATTCCACGAATGGGTGGCGGCTCATTACGAGTATCAACAACATGAGCAAGGAAAGCCATGCCGCCGGTAACAACATGACGATGTGCCCGTGCAAAAGTGCATATCGGCACCGGTCTCCTCCGCCTATCACCATGAATAATCAACTCTTACCCACTTGGGGTCTTCACACGAATAAACTTATCATGGCATGCAATATCGGCTCTATAACGATCAAGCCAATCCATACCAACGACAATATCAAAGTAGCCCAAGGTCATTGGAATAAGATTAATTTTAAAGGTTTCGGCACCAAAAACAACATCACAATTTTCACACACATCAACCACTAGCACCGTCTTGCCGTTCACTATTTCGACTTCTACCGGACGACTTAACTTAGCTAATGGTCTATCAAGTTTAGGCACAAATTTAGGAGACACAAACGACAAATTTGCACCGCTATCAAAAAGAATCCTCGCCGGATTAGAATTAACCATGAAAGTACCTGAGACAACTTCGTTCGATTGTTTGGCTTCATCATTAGTCATCAAGTAGTTGCGACCCCTAGCCGTACCCGCCGCCTTATCTAACCGCTTCACATTATCATTTCGCAAATCGGGACACTCCGACTTCTTATGCCCCTCTTTGCCGCAATTAAAACAAGTGATTTTGTTTCCGGAAGGTGGTTTCGGACACTCACGAGCCATATGACCAGGTTGCCCATAGTTGTAGCACGTATAAGAAAACCCGCCGGTAGTGCCCTTCTTCGCACTATTGACACTTTCGGCCCCCTCTTGCTCTTGCTCTTCTTGCTTGAGGCGTTAGAGTAACTAGAACCTTCAAACTTTCCTTTGGAAAACATGAAATCACTCTTTCTTGGAACCTCCGGCTCAAAACCCCGAGCCAACTCGAACAATTCATCAAAAGACTTAGCCATACCCCGACTAATCTTCCCCTTGTACTCATCATTCAAAGTACGGTAGAAATCCTTCATGAGCTTATGATCATCACCCACATATTCCGGGCAAAAACGAGTCTTTGCCAAGAATGTAGACTTGAGGGTAACCAAATCCATGGAACCTTGTTGCAAATGGTGCAACTCGTCCCAGATTCTATCGAGATCGGATGAAGTTCGGTATTCTCTGAAAAATTCTTTCTTGAACTCCTCCCATGTCAAGCCCATACATTGTTCTTCACCATACAAGTTGATTTTATCGTCCCACCACAACTTAGCTTCTTCGCGTAACATGCTAGAACCATACCTCGTCTTCCTTTCGGGAGGACATTCCGCGGTACGGAAAGCTCCCTCAATATCGGAGATCCAACAAATACTTTTTAAAGGATCCCGCACCCCATTAAACATCGGGGGTTGAGCATCCTTGAAGTTCTTGTAGTGGAAGTCCCGCCTTCCTTCACCTCCTTCACCGCGAGGGTAGATATTCCTAGCGTCAAGGGCCTCTTCGATAGTGGCCTTCATTCGTTCATTAATTAGATCGGTTATTTGCTCATCAACCGAATCTTGGAAGACCTTTAGAACGTCCGCAAGAAAATCCGATTTTAACTTCTTAAAGATGGCCTCGACCTTGGTTGAGAACTCGGCGTCCCCGCTTGTACTTCCGTTATCATGTTCGGGACCGTTTCTCGTCTTCATTCTATAAAACGAATTAGGTTAAACCACAAAACGGAAGGACAGATTACATATATACATACATATACGCCACACTACTCCATCTCGCTCAACAATCATCGTACATTACTTGTTTGACACGATTTGCACTCGTAGTGATGGTAGCTAGTCATTACTACGCGAGCACGTCGCGTTAACTCGCTAGTACAGCGTCCATCTCGCTTGATGATTGCTAAACACAACACAACAAATAGCGCATGATTAGTTCACATAAACCTATGCACTAACCATCCCGATGAAATGTCCCGTTCTTATTGATTAAAAACGTTACATATTAATTGATTTCGTTGCGAGGTTTTGACCTCTATATGAGACATTTTTCAAAGACTGCATTCATTTTTAAAACAAACCATAACCTTTATTTCATAGATAAAGGTTTTAAAAAGCTTTACGTAGATTATCAAATAATGATAATCTAAAATATCCTGTTTACACACGACCATTACATAATGGTTTACAATACAAATATGTTACAACAAAATAAGTTTACACAATATCATACAAGCATGGACTCCAAATCTCGTCCTTATTTAAGTATGCTACAGCGGAAGCTCTTAATAATCACCTGAGAATAAACATGCTTAAAACGTCAACAAAAATGTTGGTGAGTTATAGGTTTAACCTATATATATCAAATCATAATAATAGACCACAAGATTTCATATTTCAATACACATCCCATACATAGAGATAAAAATCATTCATATGGTGAACACCTGGTAACCGACATTAACAAGATGCATATATAAGAATATCCCCATCATTCCGGGACACCCTTCGGATATGATATAAATTTCGAAGTACTAAAGCATCCGGTACTTTGGATGGGGTTTGTTAAGCCCAATAGATCTATCTTTAGGATTCGCGTCAATTAGGGTGTCTGTTCCCTAATTTTTAGATTACCAGACTTAATAAAAAGGGGCATATTCGATTTCGATAATTCAACCATAGAATGTAGTTTCACGTACTTGTGTCTATTTTGTAAATCATTTATAAAACCTGCATGTATTCTCATCCCAAAAATATTAGATTTTAAAAGTGGGACTATAACTCACTTTCACAGATTTTTACTTCGTCGGGAAGTAAGACTTGGCCACTGGTTGATTCACGAACCTATAACAATATATACATATATATCAAAGTATGTTCAAAATATATTTACAACACTTTTAATATATTTTGATGTTTTAAGTTTATTAAGTCAGCTGTCCTCGTTAGTAACCTACAACTAGTTGTCCACAGTTAGATGTACAGAAATAAATCGATAAATATTATCTTGAATCAATCCACGACCCAGTGTATACGTATCTCAGTATTGATCACAACTCAAACTATATATATTTTGGAATCAACCTCAACCCTGTATAGCTAACTCCAACATTCACATATAGAGTGTCTATGGTTGTTCCGAAATATATATAGATGTGTCGACATGATAGGTCGAAACATTGTATACGTGTCTATGGTATCTCAAGATTACATAATATACAATACAAGTTGATTAAGTTATGGTTGGAATAGATTTGTTATCAATTTTCACGTAGCTAAAATGAGAAAAATTATCCAATCTTGTTTTACCCATAACTTCTTCATTTTAAATCCGTTTTGAGTGAATCAAATTGCTATGTTTTCATATTGAACTCTATTTTATGAATCTAAACAGAAAAAGTATAGGTTTATAGTCAGAAAAATAAGTTACAAGTCATTTTTGTAAAGGTAGTCATTTCAGTCGAAAGAACGACGTCTAGATGACCATTTTAGAAAACATACTTCCACTTTGAGTTTAACCATAATTTTTGGATATAGTTTCATGTTCATAATAAAAATCATTTTCTCATAATAACAACTTTTAAATCAAAGTTTATCATAGTTTTTAATTAACTAACCCAAAACAGCCCGCGGTGTTACTACGACGGCGTAAATCCGGTTTTACGGTGTTTTTCGTGTTTCCAGGTTTTAAATCATTAAGTTAGCATATCATATAGATATAGAACATGTGTTTAGTTGATTTTAAAATTCAAGTTAGAAGGATTAACTTTTGTTTGCGAACAAGTTTAGAATTAACTAAACTATGTTCTAGTGATTACAAGTTTAAACCTTCGAATAAGATAGCTTTATATGTATGAATCGAATGATGTTATGAACATCATTACTATCTTAAGTTCCTTGGATAAACCTACTGGAAAAGGGAAAAATGGATCTAGCTTCAACGGATCCTTGGATGGCTCGAAGTTCTTGAAGCAGAATCATGACACGAAAACAAGTTCAAGTAAGATCATCACTTGAAATAAGATTGTTATAGTTATAGAAATTGAACCAAAGTTTGAATATGATTATTACCTTGTATTAGAATGATAACCTACTGTAAGAAACAAAGATTTGTTGAGGTTGGATGATCACCTTACAAGATTGGAAGTGAGCTAGCAAACTTGAAAGTATTATTGATTTTATGTAACTAGAACTTGTAAAATATATGAAGAACACTTAGAACTTGAAGATAGAACTTGAGAGAGATCAATTAGATGAAGAAAATTGAAGAATGAAAGTGTTTGTAGGTGTTTTTGGTCGTTGGTGTATGGATTAGATATAAAGGATATGTAATTTTGTTTTCATGTAAATAAGTCATGAATGATTACTCATATTTTTGTAATTTTATGAGATATTTCATGCTAGTTGCCAAATGATGGTTCCCACATGTGTTAGGTGACTCACATGGGCTGCTAAGAGCTAATCATTGGAGTGTATATACCAATAGTACATACATCTAAAAGCTGTGTATTGTACGAGTACGAATACGGGTGCATACGAGTAGAATTGTTGATGAAACTGAACGAGGATGTAATTGTAAGCATTTTTGTTAAGTAGAAGTATTTTGATAAGTGTATTGAAGTCTTTCAAAAGTGTATAAATACATATTAAAACACTACATGTATATACATTTTAACTGAGTCGTTAAGTCATCGTTAGTCGTTACATGTAAGTGTTGTTTTGAAACCTTTAGGTTAACGATCTTGTTAAATGTTGTTAACCCAATGTTTATAATATCAAATGAGATTTTAAATTATTATATTATCATTATATTATCATGTATGAATATCTCTTAATATGATATATATACATTAAATATCTTTACAACGATAATCGTTACATATATGTCTCGTTTAAAAATCATTAAGTTAGTAGTCTTATTTTTACATATGTATTTCATTGTTAATACACTTAATAATATATTTACTTATCATTTAACATAATTAACCAAGTGTATCAATATCTTAATATGATTCATATGTACCTAGTAAGACGTTGTTATAACGATAATCGTTATATATATCGTTTTCGAGTTTCTTAAATTAATAGTCTCATTTTTATGTATATAACTCATTGTTAAAATACCTAATGAGATACATACTTATAATAAAAACATGTTAACTATATATATAACCATATTTATGTCATTGTATAGTTTTTACAAGTTTTAACGTTCGTGAATCACCGGTCAACTTGGGTGGTCAATTGTCTATATGAAACATATTTCAATTAATCAAGTCTTAACAAGTTTGATTGCTTAACATGTTGGAAACATTTAATCATGTAAATATCAATCTCAATTAATATATATAAACATGGAAAAGTTCGGGTCACTACAGTACCTACCCGTTAAATAAATTTCGTCCCGAAATTTTAAGCTGTTGAAGGTGTTGACGAATCTTCTGGAAATAGATGCGGGTATTTCTTCTTCATCTGATCTTCATGCTCCTAGGTGAACTCGGGTCCTCTACGAGCATTCCATCGAACCTTAACAATTGGTATCTTGTTTTGCTTAAGTCTTTTAACCTCACGATCCATTATTTCGACGGGTTCTTCGATGAATTGAAGTTTTTCGTTGATTTGGATTTCATCTAACGGAATAGTGAGATCTTCTTTAGCAAAACATTTCTTCAAATTCGAGACGTGGAAAGTGTTATGTACAGCCGCGAGTTGTTGAGGTAACTCAAGTCGGTAAGCTACTGGTCCGACACGATCAATAATCTTGAATGGTCCAATATACCTTGGATTTAATTTCCCTCGTTTACCAAATCGAACAACGCCTTTCCAAGGTGCAACTTTAAGCATGACCATCTCTCTAATTTCAAATTCTATATCTTTTCTTTTAATGTCAGCGTAGCTCTTTTGTCGACTTTGGGCGGTTTTCAACCGTTGTTGAATTTGGATGATCTTCTCGGTAGTTTCTTGTATAATCTCCGGACCCGTAATCTGTCTATCCCCCACTTCACTCCAACAAATCGGAGACCTGCACTTTCTACCATAAAGTGCTTCAAACGGCGCCATCTCAATGCTTGAATGATAGCTGTTGTTGTAGGAAAATTCTGCTAACGGTAGATGTCGATCCCAACTGTTTCCGAAATCAATAACACATGCTCGTAGCATGTCTTCAAGCGTTTGTATCGTCCTTTCGCTCTGCCCATCAGTTTGTGGATGATAGGCAGTACTCATGTCTAGACGAGTTCCTAATGTTTGCTGTAATGTCTGCCAGAATCTTGAAATAAATCTACCATCCCTATCAGAGATAATAGAGATTGGTATTCCATGTCTGGAGATGACTTCCTTCAAATACAGTCGTGCTAACTTCTCCATCTTGTCATCTTCTCTTATTGGCAGGAAGTGTGCTGATTTGGTGAGACGATCAACTATTACCCAAATAGTATCAAAACCACTTGCAGTCCTTGGCAATTTAGTGATGAAATCCATGGTAATGTTTTCCCATTTCCATTCCGGGATTTCGGGTTGTTGAAGTAGACCTGATGGTTTCTGATGCTCAGCTTTGACCTTAGAACACGTCAAACATTCTCCTACGTATTTAGCAACATCGGCTTTCATACCCGGCCACCAAAAATGTTTCTTGAGATCCTTGTACATCTTCCCCGTTCCAGGATGTATTGAGTATCTGGTTTTATGAGCTTCTCTAAGTACCATTTCTCTCATATCTCCAAATTTTGGTACCCAAATCCTTTCAGCCCTATACCGGGTTCCGTCTTCCCGAATATTAAGATGCTTCTCCGATCCTTTGGGTATTTCATCCTTTAAATTTCCTTCTTTTAAAACTCCTTGTTGCGCCTCCTTTATTTGAGTAGTAAGGTTATTATGAATCATTATATTCATAGATTTTACTCGAATGGGTTCTCTGTCCTTCCTGCTCAAGGCATCGGCTACCCAATTTGCCTTCCCCGAGTGGTAACGAATCTCAAAGTCGTAATCATTCAATAATTCAATCCACCTACGCTGCCTCATATTCAGTTGTTTCTGGTTAAATATGTGTTGAAGACTTTTGTGGTCGGTACATATAATACTTTTGACCCCATATAAGTAGTGCCTCCAAGTCTTTAATGCAAAAACAACCGCGCCTAATTCCAAATCATGCGTCGTATAATTTTGTTCGTGAATCTTCAATTGTCTAGACGCATAAGCAATCACCTTCGTTCGTTGCATTAATACACAACCGAGACCTTGCTTTGATGCATCACAATAAATCACAAAATCATCATTCCCTTCAGGCAATGACAATATAGGTGCCGTAGTTAGCTTTTTCTTCAATAACTGAAATGCTTTCTCTTGTTCATCATTCCATTCAAATTTCTTCCCTTTATGCGTTAATGCAGTCAAGGGTTTTGCTATTCTGGAAAAGTCTTGGATGAACCTTCTGTAGTAACCAGCTAGTCCTAAAAACTGGCGTATGTGTTTCGGAGTTTTCGGGGTTTCCCACTTTTCAACAGTTTCTATCTTTGCCGGATCCACCTTAATACCTTCTTTGTTCACTATGTGACCGAGGAATTGAACTTCTTCCAACCAAAATGCACACTTTGAAAACTTAGCGTACAATTCTTCCTTCCTCAATACTTCTAACACCTTTCTCAAATGTTCAACGTGTTCTTGGTCATTCTTTGAGTAAATAAGTATGTCATCAATGAAAACAATGACAAACTTGTCAAGGTATGGTCCACACACTCGGTTCATAAGGTCCATGAACACAGCTGGTGCATTAGTTAAACCAAATGGCATGACCATAAACTCGTAATGACCATAACGTGTTCTGAAAGCAGTCTTTGGAATATCATCTTCTTTCACCCGCATTTGATGGTACCCGGAACGTAAGTCAATCTTTGAATAAACAGACGAGCCTTGTAGTTGATCAAATAAGTCGTCGATTCTCGGTAGTGGGTAGCGGTTCTTTATGGTAAGTTTGTTCAACTCTCGGTAGTCGATACACAACCTGAATGTACCATCTTTCTTCTTGACAAACAAAACAGGAGCTCCCCACGGTGATGTGCTTGGTCGAATGAAACCACGCTCTAAAAGTTCTTGTAATTGGCTTTGCAGTTCTTTCATCTCGCTGGGTGCGAGTCTGTAAGGAGCACGAGCTATTGGTGCAGCTCCTGGTACAAGATCTATTTGAAATTCAACGGATCGATGTAGGGGTAATCCCGGTAATTCTTTTGGAAATACATCGGGAAATTCTTTTGCAATGGGAACATCATTGATGCTCTTTTCTTCAGTTTGTACTTTCTCGACGTGTGCTAGAACAGCATAGCAACCTTTTCTTATTAGTTTTTGTGCCTTAAAATTACTAATAAGATGTAGCTTCGTGTTGCCCTTTTCTCCGTACACCATTAAGGGTTTTCCTTTTTCTCGTATAATGCGAATTGCATTTTTGTAACAAACGATCTCTGCTTTCACTTCTTTCAACCAGTCCATACCGATTATCACATCAAAACTCCCTAACTTTACTGGTATCAAATCAATCTTAAATGTTTCGCTAACCAGTTTAATTTCTCGATTCCGACATATATTATCTGCTGAAATTAATTTACCATTTGCTAATTCGAGTAAAAATTTACTATCCAAAGGCGTCAATGGACAACTTAATTTAGCACAAAAATCTCTACTCATATAGCTTCTATCCGCACCCGAATCAAATAAAACGTAAGCAGATTTATTGTCAATAAGAAACGTACCCGTAACAAGCTCCGGGTCTTCCTGTGCCTCTGCCGCATTAATATTGAAAACTCTTCCGCGGCCTTGTCCATTCGTGTTCTCCTGGTTCGGGCAATTTCTAATAATATGGCCCGGTTTTCCACATTTATAACAAACTACATTGGCATAACTTGCTCTGACACTACTTGCTCCGACACTACTTGCTCCACCATTACTCGTTCCGACACCATTTGTTCCTTTCGTTCTGTTAACCCCTGGTCCGTAGACCTCACACTTC
Organism: Rutidosis leptorrhynchoides; assembly: GCF_046630445.1. Lineage (NCBI taxonomy): Eukaryota > Viridiplantae > Streptophyta > Magnoliopsida > Asterales > Asteraceae > Rutidosis > Rutidosis leptorrhynchoides. The sequence continues at coordinate 594,933,782 of NC_092335.1, forward strand.
GCCGCGCTATGACCATTTCTTTTACACTTGTTGCAAAATTTGGTGCAGAACCCCGAGTGATACTTTTCACACCTTTGGCATAGCTGCTTCTGATTGTTGTTGTTGTTGCGGTTGTTATTGTTGTTGAGATGATTGTTGTAGTTGCTGTTGTTGTTGTTGTTATTGTTGTTGTTGTTGTTGTTGTTGTTGTTGTTGTTGTTGGGCCGTTTGTTGTAGTTGCGATTGATGTTGCGATTGTTGGGATAATTGTTGCGATTATTGTTGTAATTGCTGTTGTTGTTGTATTGGTGATTCTTATCACCGTTTTCGTCCCACTTTCTTTTGACTTGCTTCACATTGGCCTCTTCAGCAGTCTGTTCTTTAATTCTTTCTTCAATCTGGTTCACTAGTTTGTGAGCCATTCTACATGCCTGTTGTATGGAGGCGGGCTCGTGTGAACTTATATCTTCTTGGATTCTTTCCGGTAATCCTTTCACAAACGCGTCGATCTTCTCTTCCTCATCTTCGAATGCTCCCGGACACAATAGGCACAATTCTGTGAATCGTCTTTCGTACGTGGTAATATCAAATCCTTGGGTTCGTAACCCTCTAAGTTCTGTCTTGAGCTTATTGACCTCGGTTCTGGGACGGTACTTCTCGTTCATCAAGTGCTTGAATGCTGACCACGGTAGTGCGTACGCATCATCTTGTCCCACTTGCTCTAGATAGGTATTCCACCATGTTAACGCAGAACCTGTGAAGGTATGCGTAGCGTACTTCACTTTGTCCTCTTCAGTACACTTACTTATGGCAAACACCGATTCGACCTTCTCGGTCCACCGTTTCAATCCGATCGGTCCTTCGGTTCCATCAAATTCCAAAGGTTTGCAGGCAGTGAATTCTTTGTAGGTGCATCCTACACGATTTCCTGTACTGCCAGATCCAAGGTTATTGTTGGTATGTAGCGCAGCCTGTACTGCGGCTATGTTTGAAGCTAGAAAAGTACGGAATTCCTCTTCATTCATATTTACGGTGTGTAGAGTAGTCGGTGCCATTTCCTTCAAAATAGTCAAATGGAACAAGTTAATCATACAGAATATTAAGAGTAGTTAATAGTATTTCGTAGCATAATATGAACTCATTTATAAAAGCTTTTTCTTCATATTAGCGTTTTATAAGTTTAAATTCGGGTAGTACCTACCCGTTAAGTTCATACTTAGTAGCTAATATACAATTCAACTACTACAATTCTATATGAAAAACTGATTATAATAATATTTCGCGTTCAAACTTTTACACAATATTTTACAAACTTACAATACCGCTTATTTTACATATAGCATGAAATATAGCACACAATAACTTTGATACAAGATAGTTGTGAAGATAATTCTAGCTAGTACACAAGTCGTTCAGCAAAGGCAATAAAGACACGTAATTCATACGTCCAGAAACAAGTCATGCATTCTGGTTTTACTAGGATTACTTCCCATCCTTGGTCTTGTGGAACATAACCGTTATGGCCGTTGATAAGACAGCGTGTTGTAACGTCGTCAAAGGAACGAGGGTTACGTAATGTCCAACAGTCCCGTAACAATCTAAAAACCTCACTTCTTACCCCAATTACCGACTCCGTAACTTGTGGGAACGTTTTGTTTAATAGTTGTAGCCCGATGTTCTTGTTCTCACTTTGGTGAGAAGCGAACATTACTAATCCGTAAGCATAACATGCTTCTTTATGTTGCATGTTAGCCGCTTTTTCTAAATCACGAAGTCCAATATTCGGATATATTGAGTCAAAATAATTTCTTAACCCGTTGCGTAAAATAGCATTTGGGTTCCCCGCAATATATGCGTCAAAGTAAACACATCGTAACTTATGGGTTTCCCAATGTGATATCCCCCATCTTTCAAACGAAAGTCTCTTATAAACCAAGACATTCTTGGAACGTTCTTCGAATGTCTTACAAACTGATCTCGCCTTAAATAGTTGTGCCGAGGAATTCTGACCGACTCTAGACAAGATTTCATCAATCATGTCTCCGGGTAGGTCTCTTAAAATATTGGGTTGTCTATCCATTTTGTGTTTTTAAACTGTAAAATAGACAAGCGTTAGATTCATAAAAAAATACTTATTAATACAAGCAATTTTTACATATATCATAAAGCATAAGAACACTATATTACATATATTACACCACACGAATACAACTATCTTATTCCGACTCGCTCGTTTCTTCTTCTTCGGTTTTGGTTCGTTTTGCCAAGTTTCTAGGGATATATGATGTTCCCCTAATACTAACTGTCGTTTTCCACAACTGTTTAGAAAAACCTGGTGGTTTAGAGGTTCCCGGGTCATTGTTACAACTTAAGGACTTCGGGGGTTGACGATACATATAAAGTTCATCGTGGTTGGAATTAGATTTCTCTATTTTTATGCCCTTTCCCTTATTATTTTCTTTTGCCTTTTTAAATTCAGTTGGGGTAATTTCTATAACATCATCGGAATTCTCGTCGGAATCCGATTCATCGGAGAATTGGTAATCCTCCCAATATTTTGCTTCCTTAGCGGAAACACCATTGACCATAATTAACCTTGGTCGGTTGGTTGAGGATTTTCTTTTACTTAACCGTTTTATTATTTCCCCCACGGTTCTACTTCTTCATCCGGTTCCGATTCTTCTTCCGGTTCCGACTCTTCTTCCGGTTCCTCTTCGGGAACTTGTGAATCAGTCCACGAATCATTCCAATTTACATTTGACTCTTCATTATTATTAGGTGAGTCAATGGGACTTGTTCTAGAGGTAGACATCTATCAAATAATATCAAACGCGTTAAGATATTAATATATCACATAATATTCACATGTTAAAAATATATAGTTTCCAACAAAATTTGTTAAGCAATCATTTTCCAAGTAAACACGGTCGAAGTCCAGACTCACTAATGCATCCTAACAAACTCGATAAGACACACTAATGCAAAATTCTGGTTCTCTAAGACCAACGCTCGGATACCAACTGAAATGTCCCGTTCTTATTGATTAAAAACGTTCCATATTAATTGATTTCGTTGCGAGGTTTTGACCTCTATATGAGACATTTTTCAAATACTGCATTCATTTTTAAAACAAACCATAACCTTTATTTCATAGATAAAGGTTTTAAAAAGCTTTACGTAGATTATCAAATAATGATAATCTAAAATATCCTGTTTACACACGACCATTACATAATGGTTTACAATACAAATATGTTACAACAAAATAAGTTTCTTGAATGCAGTTTTTACACAATATCATACAAGCATGGACTCCAAATCTCGTCCTTATTTAAGTATGCTACAGCGGAAGCTCTTAATAATCACCTGAGAATAAACATGCTTAAAACGTCAACAAAAATGTTGGTGAGTTATAGGTTTAACCTATATATATCAAATCATAATAATAGACCACAAGATTTCATATTTCAATACACATCCCATACATAGAGATAAAAATCATTCATATGGTGAACACCTGGTAACCGACATTAACAAGATGCATATATAAGAATATCCCCATCATTCCGGGACACCCTTCGGATATGATATAAATTTCGAAGTACTAAAGCATCCGGTACTTTGGATGGGGTTTGTTAAGCCCAATAGATCTATCTTTAGGATTCGCGTCAATTAGGGTGTCTGTTCCCTAATTCTTAGATTACCAGACTTAATAAAAAGGGGCATATTCGATTTCGATAATTCAACCATAGAATGTAGTTTCACGTACTTGTGTCTATTTTGTAAATCATTTATAAAACCTGCATGTATTCTCATCCCAAAAATATTAGATTTTAAAAGTGGGACTATAACTCACTTTCACAGATTTTTACTTCGTCGGGAAGTAAGACTTGGCCACTGGTTGATTCACGAACCTATAACAATATATACATATATATATCAAAGTATGTTCAAAATATATTTACAACACTTTTAATATATTTTGATGTTTTAAGTTTATTAAGTCAGCTGTCCTCGTTAGTAACCTACAACTAGTTGTCCACAGTTAGATGTACAGAAATAAATCGATAAATATTATCTTGAATCAATCCACGACCCAGTGTATACGTATCTCAGTATTGATCACAACTCAAACTATATATATTTTGGAATCAACCTCAACCCTGTATAGCTAACTCCAACATTCACATATAGAGTGTCTATGGTTGTTCCGAAATATATATAGATGTGTCGACATGATAGGTTGAAACATTGTATACGTGTCTATGGTATCTCAAGATTACATAATATACAATACAAGTTGATTAAGTTATGGTTGGAATAGATTTGTTATCAATTTTCACGTAGCTAAAATGAGAAAAATTATCCAATCTTGTTTTACCCATAACTTCTTCATTTTAAATCCGTTTTGAGTGAATCAAATTGCTATGTTTTCATATTGAACTCTATTTTATGAATCTAAACAGAAAAAGTATAGGTTTATAGTCGGAAAAATAAGTTACAAGTCATTTTTGTAATGGTAGTCATTTCAGTCGAAAGAACGACGTCTAGATGACCATTTTAGAAAACATACTTCCACTTTGAGTTTAACCATAATTTTTGGATATAGTTTCATGTTCATAATAAAAATCATTTTCTCATAATAACAACTTTTAAATCAAAGTTTATCATAGTTTTTAATTAACTAACCCAAAACAGCCCGCGGTGTTACTACGACGGCGTAAATCCGGTTTTACGGTGTTTTTCGTGTTTCCAGGTTTTAAATCATTAAGTTAGCATATCATATAGATATAGAACATGTGTTTAGTTGATTTTAAAATTCAAGTTAGAAGGATTAACTTTTGTTTGCGAACAAGTTTAGAATTAACTAAACTATGTTCTAGTGATTACAAGTTTAAACCTTCGAATAAGATAGCTTTATATGTATGAATCGAATGATGTTATGAACATCATTACTACCTTAAGTTCCTTGGATAAACCTACTGGAAAAGGGAAAAATGGATCTAGCTTCAACGGATCATTGGATGGCTCGAAGTTCTTGAAGCAGAATCATGACACGAAAACAAGTTCAAGTAAGATCATCACTTGAAATAAGATTGTTATAGTTATAGAAATTGAACCAAAGTTTGAATATGATTATTACCTTGTATTAGAATGATAACCTACTGTAAGAAACAAAGATTTGTTGAGGTTGGATGATCACCTTACAAGATTGGAAGTGAGCTAGCAAACTTGAAAGTATTCTTGATTTTATGTAACTAGAACTTGTAAAATATATGAAGAACACTTAGAACTTGAAGATAGAACTTGAGAGAGATCAATTAGATGAAGAAAATTGAAGAATGAAAGTGTTTGTAGGTGTTTTTGGTCGTTGGTGTATGGATTAGATATAAAGGATATGTAATTTTGTTTTCATGTAAGTAAGTCATGAATGATTACTCATATTTTTGTAATTTTATGAGATATTTCATGCTAGTTGCCAAATGATGGTTCCCACATGTGTTAGGTGACTCACATGGGCTGCTAAGAGCTGATCATTGGAGTGTATATACCAATAGTACATACATCTAAAAGCTGTGTATTGTACGAGTATGAATACGGGTGCATACGAGTAGAATTGTTGATGAAACTGAACGAGGATGTAATTGTAAGCATTTTTGTTAAGTAGAAGTATTTTGATAAGTGTATTGAAGTCTTTCAAAAGTGTATAAATACATATTAAAACACTACATGTATATACATTTTAACTGAGTCGTTAAGTCATCGTTAGTCGTTACATGTAAGTGTTGTTTTGAAACCTTTAGGTTAACGATCTTGTTAAATGTTGTTAACCCAATGTTTATAATATCAAATGAGATTTTAAATTATTATATTATCATTATATTATCATGTATGAATATCTCTTAATATGATATATATACATTAAATATCTTTACAACGATAATCGTTACATATATGTCTCGTTTAAAAATCATTAAGTTAGTAGTCTTATTTTTACATATGTATTTCATTGTTAATACACTTAATAATATATTTACTTATCATTTAACATAATTAACCAAGTGTATCAATATCTTAATATGATTCATATGTACCTAGTAAGACGTTGTTATAACGATAATCGTTATATATATCGTTTTCGAGTTTCTTAAATTAATAGTCTCATTTTTATGTATATAACTCATTGTTAAAATACCTAATGAGATACATACTTATAATAAAAACATGTTAACTATATATATAACCATATTTATGTCATTGTATAGTTTTTACAAGTTTTAACGTTCGTGAATCACCGGTCAACTTGGGTGGTCAATTGTCTATATGAAACATATTTCAATTAATCAAGTCTTAACAAGTTTGATTGCTTAACATGTTGGAAACATTTAATCATGTAAATATCAATCTCAATTAATATATATAAACATGGAAAAGTTCGGGTCACTACACCCGATCCGACCCAAAGTCCTACAAGTCCCGCATAAACGCGCACACAAAAAGTCTAAGTCTAGGCGCCTATCTCAAGTCACCTAAATCCCTTAGACCATGCTCTGATACCACTTGTAACAACCCAAACCAACCCTCGCCCAAACCACGCGAAAATACAAAAAAAAAAAAAATTCCTGTGCAGCATACCCGCGCGGCGCGCCAGGTAGGGGCGCGGCGCGCCAAAGTGGTTTGTCCGGAAAGTTTTAAAATGCAAAAAAGATCGGCTAGTTCCCGACATTTTTAGACGACACACTTTTAACCACACATTCAAATATGTAAAACTATCACGATTCAAACATAAAAATGATGTTTTACAAGTGGGGCCCACATCGGTCGTTTTACGAGTTTAATACAATTTACGAGTTTCGACCACCAAAAAGTTTAAGTTCCAAACTACACAATGAGCATGGCATTTGGGATTAAACTACCCAACTATCGGTCAAACTCCAAGAGCTACTAAAGCCAAAAGCGTCCCCTAGCATCAAGCGGGATCTCTAGTCCAAAACGATGCCCTTACCCTTATCCAAAACCGAACCTATAAAATGGTAAACAACGAGAGGGTAAGCAAAGCTTAGTGAATGCAATAATTATATGAATACATATATAATTATACCTACTTGCATACACTTACACACCAAACTGCAAACACGCTAGCATACACATTTAGCTTACCGTCACAATAACGAGCTATAAATCACCAATACTACAAGCTAGCATAACAACCGCATATGAATATAACTCGAATAATATAATATGCTTACAACACAAATAACCATGGTTAACCAATAGTACAAGGGAACGACGCTCGCGAAAACGCCATCGGTGTTCACAACATCCGTTAGGGCACTTAACACCTCGCACCACTAACCCTTAGGGTGGCACCTTAACACCTCGGCACATCACCCCGAGTGGCATCTTAACACCTCGATGCATCACTCATTATTTTACGGAGTGGTGTCTTAACACCTCGACACTACACTCCTAGGTGGCATCTTAACACCTCGATGCTACACCCGAGTGGCATCTTAACACCTCGATGCTACACTCTTCACGTGAAACGTGGTGTCTTAACACCTCGACACTACACCTTTCACGCTACAACAAATAGATACATTATATACATACGCATATAATTATTCCACTCACCTCAAAGTCTTGTGAAAAGATACCCGAGCTTGCAAGACCTCAAAGTAACGTATCTATCATATTATACACATCATCAAACGCAAACTCAAGTCAGTCAACCAAACCCTTTCACCATTCTAAGCCATTTTGACCCAATGGTGCAATTTCAACCCATTTGCACCCTTAACCCTAAATTGTGTCAACACACACCAAAACCCTAATCATTCGTCAAGATGGGTTTAAAACACATTTAGGTCACAAGGCTAACTCGTTTTCATAATTGCTAGGCCACTTAGGTCATTAAAGACTCATTTGACCCATTTCAAGGTCAACACACCCATTTGGGTCATCCATACCCAATAACACCCATTTACATATTATTAAAATGTTCTAGCACTAACTAACTAAATTTAAGACTCAAAAGTCCAATTAACACATTCAACCCTAGGTTAGTCATCAATGAGCCTTCATAACCCATATTCACCCAAAATCCCCAAAATACTAACAAGATGGGTCTTTGGTTTATCACTAGCCCAAAACCTAACCCTTAAAGCAATTAAAGTACGAAATTGGGTTTTATAACTTACCAACACAATCACCACGTAGCTATCGACTAGATGAACGACTTTAAAACTTGCATCAAGACCCGATTCAACCTCTTTCACCCTTTAATGGAGCTCTCTCTCTCTCAAGGATTGCACTCTCTCACTAAAATTCAATTGGAGGAGATAAGGTTGTTGTAGGAGTAGTAAATGAGCTCCGCTAAACTGATCTAGGGTATTAAATTCGGCCCCAAAGTGAAATTACACAATTGCCCTCAAAATATCTTTTTTAAAAGAAGAGGAGAATCTGTCACAGACAGATGGCGCGACGCGCCACCTAGCCGCGCGGCGCGCGACCTCCCCGTTCAGCATCTTTTGTCTTTTTAATTATGTGCAACAAAAACCCCAAACTTGAGTAACTTTTATACACATATGTACAATACAAATATTCGGGTCTTACAGTTTTATGATATGACAATTTCTATTATTTAAACCTTTTAAAGAATGATTTTGAATATAACTAATTCTGGAAAACTAAATTATATTTATTCGATTTAGTACGAATACGTTTTTCGATATAATAGAATTTAATTATAAAATGTTTTTATGGATTTTGAATGATATGAAAATAAAAATAAAGATAAAATAAAGATTTCTAATGAGCACCAAAAGACTACAACATTTCATCTCAAGATTGCAAGTTAAAATGATGGAAATCACTAAACCTGCGCACTTTCACGAGAAAAATCATAACTAAATCATACTAACTCAAAAAAGGGTGATTCCGGTGTCCAGACATCCGTAACTCAAAAATCTACAACTTTCGTGAAGACACCATACGCGGATCGCGTACCCATCTACGCAAAACGCGTAATGTTTGTCGACATAAAAAGTGATGGCGCCTTTTAATTTAACACGTTTATTATTATTATATTATCTTATCATATGAGACGACCCGTCCTAATCCATCTGGACGAATACATTACATTTGGTTACATCGCGAGGTACTTGACCTCTATATGATACATTTTACAAACATTGCATTCGTTTTTAAAAAGACAAACTTCCATTACATCGAAAGTTGACGGCATGCATACCATTTCATAATATATCCAACTATAATTGACTTACTAATAATCTTGGTGAACTCGATGACTCGAATGCAACGTCTTTTGAAATATGTCATGAATGACTCCAAGTAATATCTCTAATATGAGCAAATGCACAGTGGAAGTTTCTTTCATACCTGAGAATAAACATGCTTTCAAGTGTCAACCAAAAGGTTGGTGAGTTCATTAGATTAACATAAATAATCATTTCCATCATTTTAATAGACCAAAAGATTTTCATTTTTCATTTCTCATAAATATACGTCCCATGCATAGAGACAAAAATAATCATTCATATGGTGAACACCTGGTAACCGACATTAAAAAGATGCATATAAGAATATCCCCTATCATTCTGGAAAATCCTTCGGACATGATAAAAATGAATTCGAAGTACTAAAGCATTCGGTACTTTGGATGGGGTTCGTTAGGCCCAATAGATCTATCTTTAGGATTCGCGTCAATTAGTAGATCGGTTTACTAATTCTTAGGTTACCAAGCAAAAGGGGCATATTGGGCTTCGATCATTCACCCATATAATGTAGTTTCAATTACTTGTGTCTATATCGTAAAACATTTATAAAAGCAGCGCATGTATTCTCAGTCCCAAAAATATATATTGCAAAAGCATTTAAAAAGGGAGTAATGAAACTCACGATACGATATTTTGTAGTAAAAATATTCATACGATGATACGGAACAATGCAGGGTTGGCCTCGGATTCACGAACCTATATCATTTGTATTTTCATTAATACATATAATCGTAATCGAACAAAATTGTATATATATTTATTATAATTTGTTATTAAATTGTAACTTATTGTTACGTATATATAATGTTTTTAAAATTAATATTTATATTTTTATACGTGTTTATATTATTATTTATAATATCTTAAAATATTTTATATACTATATGTAATTTAGTTATTATTATAATTAATAATATTTCATATAAAAATATAGTATGTAATATACTTTTATATATAAATCTCTTTCGTTTGTAAAATTAATAATTATAATAATGTTAAAGTAATGATAATAATACGAATACTAAGATATAAAAAATGAAACATAATAGTTTTACAAATAATGATTCTTTAAATAATAATATAGTTGTAAAAATAATAGTTTGTATTAATAACAATACTAATAATGATAATATCAGTAGTTTTTAATATAATAAAGGATTTAATAATAATAATGATGATAAAAATAATAATTTTGATATTAATACTTAATATTTAATAATAATAATAATAATAATTATAACAATCTTGTTACGAATGGTAACCTTAATAATAATACTTTTGTTACTAATAATAATACGTCTAAAATGTTACTAATACTAATATTAATGATAATAATAATGATTATAATACTTATAATAATTATAATACTAGTAGTAATTATAATGCTAATATTTAGTAGTAATAACAATTAATAACACAACAATAATAATAACAATAATAATAATAATAATAATAATAATAATAATAATAATAATAATAATAATAATAATAATAATAATAATAATAATAATAATAATAATGGAAATGGGAAAAAATGTATACCCTCCTAAAAAGAAATGCTCCATACGGGACTCGAACTCGAGACCTCTCGATCACACCCAACACCCTAACCATCTCTCCGTTCTTTCATTTCCGATTATGACATAACCCATTAATATATATCCAGTATCTATATATGTCTGATTCATCTTCTATATTTAAAAAAAAATTGCTACAGCCCAGGTTCGATCCTGTGACCTCTTGGTTAACCCCAAACATCACCAAACCACTACTCTGTGATTACATATTTGAAATAACCATTGATTGAATACTATATAATCCTCATAATAACTGACTTTTCATTTTCTTAACTCAATCATCATCATAATCTATCATCATCGATATCTATCTATATCTATCATATCATTCTTCACGAATGATCATCATCATCATTTTAATAGAGCTTCACCATTATCATCTTTATAATATCGTTTAACAGAACGCGTATCATTATCATTTATCTACATAAAATCATAGCACCCTTACTAAAATATCATCATAAACGTCATGATCATCATAATCAAATCTTCTTAATCCTTATCTGCCATCGTTTATTTATCATGGAAGCCCGACAGAAATACATGGGTTGGGTCACGGCCCATTTAGTCTCACAACAATTTGGCCCAACAACAGTTTTATTTGGATTCAAAGTTAACGGCCCTACAATGTATATGATACATGGCTCGACAGAAAAAAAATATCACAGCCAATTATATAATTAAATGGGTTTCAGTTTTCAAAACATAAAAAGGAGTCTTGCAAGTGGGTAGTTAAATAGATTATCAATCCTTTTTGTTGTGGAGTAGGTAAAAAGCACGAATAGAAGAAAAGAGAAAAAAGAAATCGATGGTTGGGATGTCGGCTTGATGGATCCTCAACAGAAGGAAGAACCAGGGATAATACCGAAATTAATAAAATATGGCAGCAGCCTAATGTGATGTCTGAACTGATCCAGGTGATGGTGATTGTTTGGTTTTGTTGGGCTCGAACTGTAAACAATTATACAAAGGTTGCAGTAGCAGCACACATGTGTTATTCGATGGTGGTTTCAATTATAAAAAAATGGTGGTTTGTAGAGGCTGTAAACAGTAACAACAGCCCTCTTGGTCGAGTAGAGCAGAAGAGATAGTAAGAAGAAGAAACATGCAGTTACTATATTGTTTGTGGTGATAATTGGTGGCTTTGGTTCGTTCAACATAGAAAGAAGAGCAACAGTAGGTGTCGTTTTGTTTCTGGGTTTCACGAAGGTGAGGGGTAGAGAGAGAGATAATGAGAGAGAGAGAGAGAGGGAAGTGTGGGGTGTTGGAGATTGGCGGCTGTAGGTGATGGTTCTAAGTAGGAAACAGACACGATTGTGGGTGTGATTGCCGGACAGAAATAGAAACATATAGATCGTAGCGGTTGGATGGTGATAGATTGTGATGATGGTGAGGGTCGTAGGTGGTGGTTGTTTTCCTTGATAGAAATAGAAAACCTAAACACAACTTTTGAAATCATGGTTTGTTGATGGTTATCGAAGACGGATTCCATGGTGGTTGTCAAGGGTGGTTGATGGTGGTGGAAGAAAGGGTGAAGGTGGTGGCGAAGGATTGATAATCTAGCAGGAAAAGGGTGATGGGTAATTGTATTCCTATATGTGGTGCTATATCTCTCTCCATATAAATATATAGAATACTAGATACTGGAAAGGAAAGTAACAATCCAAAAACAGTAAATAGTTTAGAATTTGAAATAGTAATTGCATAATTCAGCAGCCATGAAGTTTGTTTTTATCGGATATATGTAATGTGGATATATATATATATATATATATATATATATATATATATATATATATATATATATATATATATATATATATATATATATATATATATATATATATATATATGTATATATATATATATATGTGTATATATATATATATATATATATATATATATATATATATATATATAATATCAGTAGGTTGTAAGTTGTAAGTTGTAAGTGGAGAATGAAAACACAACAAACACAGTGATCTCTAATTAATCAATCAAACACAGTTAACATATAATTAAATATAATTTTTGAAATATAAACGTGTGAATTGTTAGCCGTCTTCTACTATTTTATTTACGGACTCAGTGGCGGATAAAAAGTATTCAGAAAAATTCCATAAATTTTAATTAAATTTATCTAGTTACTCTAGTCATTAAATGTTTAAAATTTTTAAATAAAAATTAAATTAATTATTAGCCCCCAATCCCAAGTAAAATATTCAGAGTGTTAAAACTTAACAAATATATTCTAAAGATATTTTTAACAAACTATAATCTATATAACTTATTTTTGGATCACCATTTATTTTAAAATTACATAAGTTTGAATTTAACTTGCTTAATATCAAACGAAACATCGAGTATTACAATCATTAAATATTTATTTTTAATATACTTTATTTATATACAGAGATATATTTTAAATAATAATTATTATAATATCCTATTTTTATTTTTATTAATTTTTAATAACAACAACATATAATACTTCAAATTATATTTTGAATTATTAGTTATATATACATACACACATATATATTTACAATTAATTGTTCGTGAATCGTCGAGAGCAGTCGAAGGTCAATTGGATATATGAAACAGTTCAAAACTTTTGAGACTCAACATTACAGACTTTGCTTATCGTGTTGGAAACATATAAAGATTAAGTTTAAATTTGGTCGGAAATTTCCGGGTCGTCACAGTACCTACCCGTTAAAGAAATTTCGTCCAAATTTGATCGAGATCGTCATGGCTAACCATAAAAATGTTTTCATGACTCATATGAGCTGATAAATAGAGTTTTATTACCATTGAGTAATAAGGATAAAATAATTCGATTATTCGAAGAGTACGAGTGAAGCTATCACATGAGAGTGAAATGAGGACATTAAAGATTTGTCTTAACTTTTGACGTAGTCAGGGTTGAATTCAGAAATTCAAAGGATTTAAATAAAATCTTCGAAGTCTAAAAGATTTGGTTCTTCGACGAATAAGGAAATTAGGATCTCTTTAATTAAATTCGATCATCCGCCTCGATTGCTTTGCCTGATATTTTCACTATAAATTTACCTTTTCCGTTCTATTATTTTCAGCATTCCTATACTTTCTTTCTTAGTTCATGCATCCAAAAGATTGTAAAAATGCTTAATCTCGTTCTAATCCTTGATAATTTTCCTAATTATCATTTCTGTCATCCTTCTTTTCAATCTTCCACCAGAAAAATCTGTTTACTTATACTATTACCTTGGGGTGATACTATTCTTAATTCTACCGTGTCTTTATATTGCTATTCGTATTAATATTCACGGTTTGTAATTTATGTGTTGTTATCGGGCTTTATATTTTCCTTTATATTTTGGAGTCCCATCTTCTGTCTTCTATAGTCATTGTCATCCACAGTTAATGCTTTCTTTCATTTGCTGTGATTTATACCCCTAATTCTATTCCGGAGCTTCATTCTTTCGTTTTCTCTTCTTTCCATTAAGTACCGTATGTAATGGTCCAGAATTCGTAGATATGAATTTCGGAATGAACATAGTTAATGTTCTAAGAAGGAAATTGTAATGGAACGATCTTGATTAGTCAAATTACCAGAATATTCAGAAAATAGAACTATCAAGAATATATGTTCTTAATATGTTTGGAATTTAGGTAGAATGTAAGAGTCGTGTAACATGGCACATGATGACGTTATAATCTGTGAATCATCATGTTTTATTAGAAACTCAGCATGACTTACTGTAATATAATCATGTTGATCAAGTGTCATTATATTATACTAACTCATGCATCAATTCCCAACACTACTTCAAAAATATTCATAAATTAAACTCGAACTTTAAAGAAATTTAGAAACTAAAATAGTTTCCTTTATGATGAAATATAGATAGCACGAAGAGATAAATAATTTTGGACGAGAATATTTATGAAAATATCCTCAGAAATATCGAAGATATTTATGATGATATTTTGGAATTTCTAAGTTCGATGGTTGATGAAGAAAAATTTTCCGCAAGATTTTAACATGAGTACGGAGCTAGATATTCGTTGAAGGTTTCATCGGATCCAGAATTACCTGGTTCCTTTGAATATATGGTATGGTCCTTGTATTTGGCCTTGGTCTCCTTCATGGTTTGCTCGATCTGTTTTTCAGTACCAAATTTTCTATTGAGCGTTCCTAACACTCCTTTTTTATCATCAAACTTTTGGCCGTTTAGACCATCTACAATTTTTCTGTTTCCTCCGCATTTAATGCTACGATATCTGAATCATCGGTTATAAATCCGAGGTGGTTTGAAGAGTATTGTGTTTTTAGATGATTAAACGCTGATAGTAATATGGTGGGATATAAAAGGTTCCCCGATAACAATAAAAGAACACGCATATATATCAAGGTTATAATAAGGTTGTTTCGAACAAAAAGTCGAAGTTGACTTGTTGAAGCTGTGATAAAATTGGTTAATTTGAAAAAGAATTGAGTTAGCACAGATATGTGTTAATCTTTTACTCAGGTTCCGAGTGTTTTCAGGTGCATAACTATATGCATCATCTTTTCTTTCGTAGATGAAATGCGGTTGGTTCATCCTCCTGATTGAGGTGTTTTTAAGATTCGTGAAAGGTTTGAATGTAGATTGGAATTGTCAAGATACAAATGAGGTTTAAGATGAAATCAAGTGGCAAACTTGAAGAAATGTTTAGTTTCATAGGTTATAATCAATATTTTAATTCATTTTAATTGTCCAATATTGGTAGTCCACAGTCGATAGTCCACAGTTAACAGTCCAATAATTCATATGTAGTTTAATATATAATATTCGAATTAATTAATACATATCGTGAGCCGTGTACATGTCTCAGACTCGATCACAACTCAAAGTATATATATTATTATAGAATCAACCTCAACCCTGTATAGCTAACTCTATCATTACTGCATATAGAGTGTCTATGGTTATTCCATATATAGATGCGTCGATATGATATGTTAAAACATTGTATACGTGTCCAGATATTTAAAATGCGTAAAATAAATAACAGAAATTAAATGACGATAAATGAAATTAAGAGAATTAAAATTGCGATAAATAAATGTAATATGGAATTAACAGTTAGCTAGGAACAGTTAGCTAGGATTTTGTTAGCGTGGTTTCTTAACAGAATTTCTCATAGTTAATTCGTTTGTTTCTAATAAATTTTATTTTTGTCCAATGTTTTCTTCATTATGCCACTTGTTGGATTCTAATAAGTCAAAATTCAAATATGAAATTGAATGAAAATGGTTATTCTGTGGTGAACGGATTTGTATATCTGTGAATGTAAGTAGGATAGTAAATGATCGTTGAATCAGATTCGAAGGATGTACAGTGTAACTTATTAATGTGAATTCTAAATATTCCTCGGGTATTACCTACCCGTTAAAATATTTTTACCATTAACCGTTTGTACAAAAGAATTTTTTTCAATTACAATCTTTATGAAAATATATATACATATACATTTTCTTCAGATGTAATCATGGATTTAATGAGTCAATATTATATTAAACTCATTTGTTTTACCGTTAGATCTAGGATACATAATCTCTAAAACATTAGTGATTACATAATCGTCATGAAGAACGAAGATAACCGATGTAGAACAAGATGTAGAACGAAGATTATGTTTGAGGTATAGATTGTGGTGTTGAGGCGTGTAATGCGGATGTTGTTGTTGGTGATACTGGTATTGATGTAGGTGGTACTGTTGGTGCCAGTGATGTTACTGAAGTTGGTACGTTTTGCACCATATTTTCCAAACTGATTACTCGAGCGCGAAATTCGTTGACTTCTTCGATTAATCCGGGATGATTGTCGGTCGGAACGAGTGGATGAATAAGATTCAGAATTTGGGATAGTTTATAATCGTGTCGAGCTACTCTGGAAATGAGGTTGAAAATGGTGTTTCGGATAGGTTCGCCGGTAAGTGCTTAAGGTTCTTCGCCAACATGTGAAGTTGGTTGGTGGAAAGGATCGCCTTCTTCTCGTCTCCATTGATTAAGTAGTTTACGAACTCATTCGATGAATTGAAGATGACTAGTTGGTTGATCCATTTCATTTACACTGCTTTCGCAGCTTAGGTGAATATCCATGTCGGAATAGCTGTCGGAATAACTATCGGAATAACTATCGGAATCTGAGGGACTCGAACTGGTTGAGGGATTCATTTCGTACGATCAGATGAAGGATTTTCGATAAGAAATAGATTATATGATGTAGATTAGTACCCTGCAATACATAATTTACATATGCATATATAATACGAAAATCACATAAGTTACGGAGGAATCCACGGAAGCTGTCAGGCAAAGTTTACAGTAATAGATACGCTAAGATACGAATTTATCTATACACTATCTATGCAATAGAGGCAGTAAGACGTGTCTAGACTTTAAGGATGATAAGCAAATAATTTTTGACACAAAATGATAAGCAAAGCTTTTGACATGCAGAGACGGTCGAAGTCTAGACCCACTAATGCATCTAAACAATTATCAGTTAGACACACTAATGCAAGACCTGGTTAGCTAAGACCACCACTCTGATACCACATGAGATGACCTGTCCTAATCCATCTGGACGAATACATTACATTTGGTTACATCGTGAGGTACTTGACCTCTATATGATACATTTTACAAACATTGCATTCGTTTTTAAAAAGACAAACTTTCATTACATCAAAAGTTGACAGCATGCATACCATTTCATAATATATCCAACTATAATTGACTTAGTAATAATCTTGCTGAACTCGACGACTCGAATGCAACGTCTTTTGAAATATGTCATGAATGACTCCAAGTAATATCTCTAATATGAGCAAATGCACAGTGGAAGATTTCTTTCATACCTGAGAATAAACATGCTTTCAAGTGTCAACCAAAAGGTTAGTGAGTTCATTAGTTTAAAATAAATAATCATTTCCATCATTTTAATAGGCCACGAGATTTTCATTTTTCATTTCTCATAAATATACGTCCCATGCATATAGACAAAAATAATCATTCATATGATGAACACCTGGTAACCGACATTAACAAGATGCATATAAGAATATCCCCTATCATTCCGGAAAATCCTTCGGACATGATAAAAATGAATTCGGACTACTAAAACATCAGGTACTTTGGATGGGGTTCGTTAGGCCCAATAGATCTATCTTTAGGATTCGTGTCAATTAGTAGATCGGTTTACTAATTCTTAAGTTACCAAGCAAAAGGGGCATATTCGGCTTCGATCATTCACCCATATAATGTAGTTTAAATTACTTGTGTCTATTTCGTAAAACATTTATAAAAGCAGCGCAGGTATTCTCAGTCTCAAAAATATATTGCAAAAGCATTTAAAAGGGGAGTAATGAAACTCACGATACGATATTTTGTAGTAAAAATATTCATACGACGATACGGAACAATGCAGGGTTAGCCTCGGATTCACGAACCTATATCATTTGTATTTTCATTAATACATATAATCGTAATCGAACAAAATTGTATATATATTTTTTATAATTTGTTATTAAATTGTAACTTATTGTTACGTATATATAATGTTTTTAAAATTAATATTTATATTTTTATATCTGTTTATATTATTATTTAAAATATCTTAAAATATTTTATATACTATATGTAATTTAGTTATTATTATAATTAATAATATTTCATATAAAAATATAGTATGTAATATACTTTTATATATAAATCTCTTTCGTTGGTAAAATTAACAATTATAATAATGTTAAAGTAAAGATAATAATACTAATACTAAGATATAAAAAATGAAACATAATAGTTTTACAAATAATGATTCTTTAAATAATAATATAGTTGTAAAAATAATAGTTTGTATTAATAACAATACTAATAATGATAATATCAGTAGTTTTTAATATAATAAAGGATTTAATAATAATAGTGATGATAAAAATAATAATTTTGATATTAATACTTAATATTTAATAATAATAATAATTATAACAATCTTGTTACGAATGGTAACCTTAATAATAATACTTTTGTTACTAATAATAATACGTCTAAAATGTTACTAATACTAATATTAATGATTATAATACTTATAATAATTATAATACTAGTAGTAATTATAATGCTAATATTTAGTAGTAATAACAATTAATAACACAACAATAATAATAACAATAATAATAATAATAATAATAATAATAATAATAATAATAATAATAATAATAATAATAATAATAATAATGGAAATGGAAATGGGAAAAAAATGTATACCCTCCTAAAAAGAAATGCTCCATACGGGACTCGAACTCGAGACCTCTCGATCACACCCAACACCCTAACCATCTCTCCGTTCTTTCATTTCTGATTATGACATAACCCATTAATATATATCCAGTATCTATATCTGTCTGATTCATCTTCTATATTTAAAAAAAATTGCTACAGCCCAGGTTCGATCCTGTGACCTCTTGGTTAACCCAAACATCACCAAACCACTACTCTGTGATTACATATTTGAAATAACCATTGATTGAATACTATATAATCCTCATAATAACCGACTTTTCATTTTCTTAACTCAATCATCATCATAATCTATCATCATCGATATCTATCTATATCTATCATATCATTCTTCACGAATGATCATCATCATCATTTTAATAGAGCTTCACCATTATCATCTTATAATATCGTTTAACAGAACGCGTATCATTATCATTTATCTACATAAAATCATAGCACCCTTACTAAAATATCATCATAAACGTCATGATCATCATAATCAAAACTTCTTAATCCTTATCCGCCATCGTTTATTTATCATGGAAGCCCGACAGAAATACATGGGTTGGGTCACGGCCCATTTAGTCTCACAACAATTTGGCCCAACAACAGTTTTATTTGGATTCAAAGTTAACGTCCCTTCAATGTATATGATACATGGCTCGACAGAAAAAAAAAATATCACAGCCAATTATATAATTAAATGGGTTTCAGTTTTCAAAACATAAAAAGGAGTCTTTGCAAGTGGGTAGTTAAATAGATTATCAATCCTTTTTGTTGTTGATAGTGGCTATTTTATATATCTTTTATAGACACTATCGTTGTTATTATATATATATATATATATATATATATATATATATATATATATATATATATATATATATATATATATATATATATATATATATATATATATATATATATATATATATATATATATTTGAATCAATTATGTGAACTTTCGTTACTTATTAAATTATAGTTGATTTCAGATAATTTTGGAGTAATGATGACTTTTTGGAGTAAAACGGATAATCAACTTAAAAGGTCAAGAGATGATTGCTGAAAAAGAAACTGAGTTGCTGGAACGGACAGAAAGCGCCGCATTCGTCTTAAAAAGCACAGATTGGGTGAGCCGGATGAAAAAAATACCTGAATTCAAGTTGGGCCGTAACATTGAGAGTCCATTTGAGAAATATTTTGTGTAGTATGGGCTGCTGATTGTTGGATAAATATTTTAATTGTTGGATGGAGATTAAATGTTGGACCATGGACTTATCAAATTGAAAATACGTTTTAGTATTGGACATCAAGAAAAGAAAACCTAGCCTAGTATTATAAAAAGAGAATAGCACAAAAAGTTTATGTGGGTGTCACGGCTGTAAAAAAAAGCCGACCCCATTCTGGGGTTTTGTTGTCGACGCAGCAAGAAACAAAGAAAGGAGGTGAACTTGTTTGCAATTCATGGGACCCACCTTGTGGGATTTATTTCTTCTAGTCGCTAGCCTAGATCAACAAGGAGATCAAGTTGCAATAAATAATTAATTGTTAGAATTAATTGTTGTTGTCTACTTTTGTCCTTGATGAGCCACGAAGACAGGAAGCAAAAAAGAGAGGTTTTGGGATTCAAGTTTCATTTTTTTTATTATTTGAACTCATATTCATATATTATAATTGTTTATGGACATAAAATTTATTATTGCTACTTTAGTTTAATTATTCATGTCTATGTGGATGATAAATTATTTATGCATTATTAATTTGAGTTTGTGTTCAATTTATATTATGGTCATGAGCTAAAAACTTTTAATGCTTATCTAGATTAATAACTTTGGTGTTGAATGATTTCTTTTATAATAATATGATTTTTTTTGCATGATAAATTAGAGTTTGGATAAAGAACCACACTTGTGGGTGTTGATATATGTTATGAGATTGATTAGTGTACTTGTTTGGACAAAGGGAACCCTGTTTCAATTTAGTACATTAATTTTCAATTGATTTGTCTTAATTAGTTGGGTGCTTACTGGACCAAGGGGGTAAATTGAGTAACATATGTTGAACAAAACAGGGGTGAATTATGTGGAGCGAACGCGTAACCAATTTAATCTAAATCTCTAAATTAATTAATTACTTAGTCACAAGCAAAGAGGTCTTTGGTGAGAGGGGACCCTAAGCCGATAAATCCTAGCTTGAGTGTTCGTAAAAGAGAACTCTAAACGTACCGACTTAGTAATTACATGCATTTTATCAGTATAACTTGTGCTTAATACTATATCATCCGACACTGAGGGTAAAAGATCTAGGTGAGCATTTCTTTGTCTATTGAATTCAAAACTATCTTTAATTTGTTTGTTGAGTCTGCATTTATTTTCTATAAACTTAAAAACACAAAAATATTGTCTTTATATTTAAATCTATCTTGATCGGTTAATCGTTAAATAACCAAAACAAAATATCTCGTTATTTCTTTTATTTCTTGTTTATTAATTACACTTAGTTTATATTCTTGAATTGAGTTGAACTGTCCTTGGAACGATCTTAGATTTTACCAATATCTATACTGCTACACGATCGGGTACACTGCCCGTTAGTGTGTAATCTTTTAATAACTGGTATTTTCATTGATAAATAATATACACGATTTTACACATCAAGTTTTTGGCGCCGCTGCCGGGGACAGTTGTGTGTCAATTTGAGATTGTTGGCTATTTGTGATTTATTTGAGTCTATTTGTTTTTAGTAGTATTATTTTAGATTTAGTTTTACTTTCTATCTTATTTTATTTAATCATTGTTTAGTGTCGGTGCTTTTATTTCTTTCTAGTTTTTGTTAGTTGTAGGTCTGATGGCAAATTCGGAGCTGTTACTGGAATTTCCAGAGTTACATTCATCTTTGCTCATTTTGTGAGGAACAGGTTGTTATGGTTGATGAAGAAGGATTATTGGCCGTGCTCATGGCTAATGGTTATGAGCCTACATCTGAGGAGTTAGAGGAATTGAAGTTGGAGGTTGAGTCTCGTTCCATAGTTGATAATGCTAAAAACGAGCATATATTTCATAGCATTATTCCTCAAGAAAGACAAGCTTTTAGTTGAAATTGTTCTATTTACAAGTGATATTCGTTTAAACAATAAAAGGTGAAGACAAAAGACAGATTCGACGAATTGAAGACGCAAAGGTCCAAAAAGCTCAAAAGTACAAAATACAATCAAAGAGGTTCCAATTATTGATAAGAAACATCTCGAAATTACAAGAGTACAAGATTCAAAACGCAAAGTACAAGATATTAAATTGTACGCAAGGACGTTCGAAAATCCGGAACCGGGACATGAGTCAACTCTCAACGCTCGACGCAATGGACTAAAAATTACAAGTTAACTATGTATATAAATATAATATAATATATAATTAATTATATTAATTATATATATATTATATTTATAAAATAAACCGTCGGCAAAGAAAGAAGCCAAAGTTGTGAGCTAGAATTTCAAACTCCGCGACTCGCGAAGTTTGAAGGAGGAAATGGCTGCGACTCGCGGAGTCCCCCTGGACGAAAATTCCTATAAAAGCCAGCGAATTCTGATCATCAAAATCATCCAAAAAATTGAATCTCTCTATATATGAAATATATATATTTATATTTTAATTTTAATTTTAATTTTAATTTTAATTCCTAATAATAAGGGTATGTTAGCGAATGTTGTAAGGGTATAAGTCGAAATTCTGTCCGTGTAACACTACGTTATTTTTAATCATTGTAAGTTATGTTCAACCTTTTTACATTAATGTCTCGTAGCTAAGTTATTATTATGCTTATTTAATCCGAAGTAATCATGATGTTGGGCTAATTACTAAAATTGGGTAATTGTCCTTTGTCCTGGATTATTTAATATGTCCGTCTGGTTTTTGTCAATAACAGTCCATCAGTCATAAATATAAAGTGCGAGTGTCCTCGTCAAATTATCCTTATACCCGAAGTTAAATATTCCAACTAATTGGGGACTTAAACTGTAACAAGATTTTAATACTTTGTTTAATAATTACACCAGGATGTCGACTGAGTGTAACCCAAGGTTTTAATACTTTGTTATCAATTATGCCAAGTGTCCTTGTACATAATTTCACCCCTGTTTAAATAATTCCATAGACTATTAATTCATTCTCGTGTCCGATTAAATGAACGATTATTCGTACATATAAATACCCCGCCCATCGTGTTCGATCGAGTGTATATGGTAATTTATGGGTATGTTCAATTATAAATCTTTATATTAACATTAACAAACTATCATTTAGTTAAACAAATATAAAGCCCATTAATAGCCCATAGTCTAATTTCCACAAGTGTCGTTCTTTTGTCCAAACCCCAATTATGGTACAAAGCCCAATTACCCAATTTTAGTAATTAGCCCAACTTCATGATTACTTCGGATTAAATAAGCATAATAATAACTTAGCTACGAGACATTAATGTAAAAAGGTTGAACATAACTTTCAATGATTAAAAATAATGTAGTGTTACACGGACAGAATTTTGACTTATACCCTTACAACATTCGCTAACATACCCTTATTATTAGGAATTAAAATTAAAATTAAAATTAAAATTAAAATATAAATATATATATTTTACGTATACATATATAGAGAGATTGAATTTTTTGGATGATTTTGATGATCAGAATTCGCTGGCTTTTATATGAATTTTCGTCCAGGGGGACTCCGCGAGTCGCGGCCATTTCCTCCTTCAAACTCCGCGAGTCGCGGAGTTTGAAATTTCAGCTCACAACTTTGGCTTCTTTCTTTGCCGACGGTTTATTTTATAAATATAATATATATAATTAATATAATTAATTATATATTATATTATATTTATATACATAGTTAACTTGTAATTTTTAGTCCATTGCGTCGAGCGTTGAGAGTTGACTCATGTCCCGGTTCCGGATTTTCGAACGTCCTTGCGTACAATTTAATATCTTGTACTTTGCGTTTTGAATCTTGTACTCTTGTACTTATCAATAATTGGAACCTCTTTGATTGTATTTTGTACTTTTGAGCTTTTTGGACCTTTGCGTCTTCAATTCGTCGAATCTGTCTTTTGTCTTCACCTTTTATTGTTTAAACGAATATCACTTGTAAATAGAACAATTGCAACTAAAAGCTTGTCTTTCTTGAGGAATAATGCTATGAAATATATGTTCGTTTTTAGCATTATCAAATATTCCCACACTTGAGCGTTGCTTGTTCTCAAGCAATATAGTCTTGAAATACTAGAATCACTTATTTATTCTTCACACTTTGTACATCAGTGATTTCTATACGGCGGTATAAACAATGGTAGTAACGATATGGTTTACAGTCCCACATGACTATAAAATTTAGATCCATTAAGGAAATTGGATCTTTATGAAAACATTTGATCTTTTGAAAATTAAATCTAGCTTTTACCCTAGATAAGTTTTTCGGAATAACCCTTCACCGGTGTTTGCAAAATATTTTTGTGGGTTTGGTGGGTTTCAGATTTGAAAATTTTAGCTCAAAACTTGCGGTTTTGTGTCACCCACTTGCTAACCTTGTATTAGGAATGCAACACGTCCAGTATACTTGCTCCGTATATTACCTTTCGGTAAACTACCGTTCGGTTGTAAAGGAAAGAGTTGAACAAGCAACTGTTAAGGCAATGTCCCCTGACATGCTTTTAATTATGGTCTATAACGTGTCGGACGCAATTACTATCCTTGGTAGGAGCAATAGTAAAGCTCACCCTTATGATTTTTCGGTCTGGCACAAGGTCCTGTCTTTGACCATGCAATGCAACCACTGTTCTTATGGTTGACACCCGATTTGGTTCAGGTGACCTAATGAATTCCAGGTGAATTCCTAGGATTTTACGTTCAATGGTAATGAACGCATTGAAAATAGGTTTTCAGAAAACAAATCGGTTTGTAATTTTTGATCAAAATATTTTCTCGTTCAAGCTCGAGGTTAGATATCATTGAATTCCATGAGTTTGTAATTCTCAATCTTTAAGGTCAATCTCTAGGATTGAGTAATATCAGTCTTAAAAGCTGATTTTTGATCTTTAAGGAGATTATCCTTTCTGGAGATCTGATTCATTAGTCTTATCCAGCTAATTTGCACGGTGCCCCCCCATTTTACGAGATAAATCCTTCTCATAGTTATGATAAATCTGACCACTTGGCGACCCTGTTTTATACTGAGGTCCGTGGATTTCCTGCTGATTTTAGTGATGACTTTTCTAGATTTTTCGTCAACCTACAGCTGGTTTGGACGACAACTTCCTGACCTAAATCAAGAAGCGCGTTTCTTTTTCGGAAGACTTTAATTCCTTTTAATGATGGAATTGATTCATCTTGTAGATCCATCTCTTCTTTTCTTTCATCGGGTAAAACAGTTTAGTTTAGTCCAAAGCAAAAGTATTTTCAGTTTTTTGTTACAGAAATATGTGACATATGTTTAAAATATCTTGGTAAATTTTCCCACACTTGGCTTTTATTTTCCTTTTTATTGTCCTCTATTCCATTTTAAATGAATTTTAACATTTTGGTTTGTTTCTCAATTTATGTCCTTTCCGAGGTAACAATAATTTCGGTGTTAAAACCTAGTTTTATCGTTCATAAATATGTATAAACATGATTTTGAGTTCATTTAATTGAAAATTTTGAAAATTTTTACTAGAATTGGGTAGTCAGTATATAAGACTATGGCTGTTCTTTATTATCAGAGAGCACTAGATTCTAATACAACTACTACTTTACTAGTATTTCTAATGGTAACCAAGTGTATAAAGTAAAAGTTTTAAAATCCGAAAGAATTTAACCCCTTCCCACACTTAAGATCTTGCAATGCCCTCATTTGCAAGAAATCAGTAACAATTTAAATTATTGAGGGTGATTTGTGTGAAAATGATTAAATTTTACCAAAGTTTCCAAACATATTGCCGTTTGTTTGCTGAATGATAAATGGTGAATATCATTTGTTCATTCCGTCTTGTTGTTATATCACATTTATTTTGCATCTTATCGTCAAAATTAGTTGCTTTTGCTGAACTTAATGCCAGTCTTTGAAAATGTGTTGTTTTACCCTGTTGTGTACATAAGATAAACTGCAAACATATATACATATTTTTGAAGTTTGGTATATTACCCCACATTCAAAAATTATTAAAATCTAAAAATAAAAATTTGTAAATTATAAAAACTAATACAATTCCAACATAAGTATTAAATGTATCAATATTATAAATTATAAAATAAATAAAACTAAGTAGACTAGGGATGATACTGATACCAGTAGGGGTTCCATGCATAACCATATATGTTATAAAATGCTTCGGCTGGGTTATACGTAGGATACGGTGGTTGGATCTCTATAGACCAGGGAGGAAATACGGGCGATGGAGTAGGAATATAGTTTCTACCTATTTGTTGGCAATAAGCTATGATTTGGTTTTGATGAACTTGCCAATCTTCAAATGCTCGATGTCTAGCATTTTCGTACTCTTGTGAAGCTATAAACCTTTGCATTTCTGTCATTTCATTTCCCCCTCCCACATTACCTGGCTATTGGTTTCTCTCAACCTGTGGATGTCTACCATTATATCGTACTGCGGCGTTATTTCGCCTCTTCAAAACCTTCGTACCATGGTATACATTTAAACCTATTGTATCGCGGGGTTCTGGTTCTTCGAC
Source organism: Rutidosis leptorrhynchoides (assembly GCF_046630445.1). Lineage (NCBI taxonomy): Eukaryota > Viridiplantae > Streptophyta > Magnoliopsida > Asterales > Asteraceae > Rutidosis > Rutidosis leptorrhynchoides. Next base: position 594,960,674 of record NC_092335.1, read on the forward strand.
TAATAATCCCCCCGACTTATATCCACACCGAGATATTCAGCAATCAAAGTAATAAATATACCACCTCCTATTATGCTATGCGGTCTCATCCCCCTAACCATAGCTGATAAATAATAACCCACATAATAAGGTATACTTACAGCGCTTTGTGGGTCTCGAATACACATGTGGTAAAACAAATCCTGTTCATTTACCTTTTCCTTGTTCTTACCTCGTTGTGTAATCGAATTGGCTAAAAACCTATGAAGTACTCTTAATTCAGCTCTATCTATATCCAAATAAGAGTAATTTCCCCCTTTAAATCGGTGATGGCTAGTCATTTGACTCCATACACCATGCGTATCAAAATTTTAGTCTATCTTTCTACCATTTAGTATCAACCCTCTACAATCAGCAGATGCTAACTCCTCGGGCGTATATATACGTAAAGCCTGAGCCATGTCTAGTAAAGACATGTGGCGTATCGAACCTCCTAACAAAAATCTAATAAAAGATCGATCCGTTAAACTAGCTACCCGATCATTTATTTCTATACTACACAACAATTCTTCACACCATACTTTATATACAGGTCTACGCATGTTGAATAAACGTACCCAATCGTTAAAAGTAGAATTACCATACCTCTGTGTAAGTAATTCCCTAATTGGCCCGGCTAATTCTACAGCTTCTAATGGTGCCCATTCTATTACCCTAGGTACTTCAACAGCTTTAGAATGAAGAGTATGCAAACTCCTTTGGTATTTTGGATAATCTATCCAAAGTCTGTCAAATCTCAGGTTCGGGTGCAAATCTTCCAAGTGCATATCAGAAAATGTCATGACTGGATGAGGTATATCTTGTTTGTAGTAGTTATCCACCTCCTGTTGTTCCGTATTCTCAGCAGGAGCATTGCGAGCTTGGGATGAAGATTCACCCCTTTCAGTCTGCAAAACACATCAAACACAATTTTTGTGCATCCAAATATGCATTAGTGTCAGCAAAATCATCAATCAAAATAATTACAATGACATGATCAATTTATATCAAACTTATGCTCATTTTCATATTTTTTATCAAATCTACACTTTTTCAAATAAGCATATACGAAAATGATCACCAAGTTCATAAGCATTCAACTCAAATAATATGTCAAAATAATCATTACTAGCAATTAAACAAGTTTCAAATGGCATTATTTTCCAAAAATCAAGTTCATGAATTTTAGACTTGAAAAAGTCCACTTTAATTCTCAAAATCATGTTTAGGCTCAAAGTTTGGATCATTTAACTACCTAAACATGTTACACTACTTAATTTAGCAACAATTCATGACAAAAATCGGCCATAACCTGTTTATATCAAAAAGCCCCAAATTTGCTCAAGAACATAAACCCTAGATTACTCAAAATTTGAAGTTTAAGGCTTCTAATCATGTTAAATAGCATCAATCTAGGTTATACAAGCATAATACATAAGCAATTTAAGCATAATTACACTAGAAAATATCAAAATTAAATTAGGGAAAAAATTGCTCAAGAACACCAATTTTCGGATTAAATGGTGTTTAGGTGTAGAAATTTACCGTTTTCCTTGAGTAATTCCTTGATAGCATCCTTCTTAACATGATTTTAGTAAAAGATTTGATGATTAACGGTGAAAAATTGTGAATTTGGGAGGTCTTTTTCGGGTTTTTTCGGGTTTTATTTTCGCAGTATATGTGTGTGTGTGGTTGAGGACTGATCAGTTTACGTTTTTATTTTTTTCTGGGTTTTGGTCCCTCCGCGAGTCGCGGCATATTTACCCTTCAAACTCCGCGAGTCGCGGAGTTTGTAATTTTTTTTTTTTTATTAAGCCTTAACTTATAAAACAAATATAAAATAAATTTAAAATTTTGTTTTCCTTTGTTTTAGGATGAGGTCGTTTCGGATCGATGTCCTAGTCCGTCCTTCGACAAAATTTTAAAATTTGTCTTTTTCAAGCGATTGTTTTAAAAGCTTAGATTTTTGGTTTTTTTTTTTATGTTTTTGGTATACTTTAATTCGATAAGATTAAAAATAATGATAATAAAAGTTCTCGTCCCTCCCTCGGGTAAAGCAATTTCGGTTCAACGACCTAGTTTTCAACTTACGACGAATTTTAAAAATCATATTTTTAACTTAATGAGATAAAGTAAATTTTTGTTTTTAAATTCACACCAACTTAAATTAAAAATACATAAAATTCAAAATTAATATTAAAAATTCACACCAAACTTAAAATTTGAAATGCATAAAATTAAAAATTCATATTTTAAATATTAAAAATTCACACCAAACTTAATTTAAAAATTCATATTATAAAATCACACCAAACTTATATTATATTTTTCAAATATTTACAATTTTAAATATATTGTTTTTACAAAGTTTACAATATTAATTTAAGATTTATATATTAATTTTAAAAACATGGTAAAAATAAAATTAAAAATCTTTTTGACTTTTTATCCCACTTTAATCAATCAAATATTATCAAAAATATGCGCCCCTCTTTTCGGTAAAGTAATTTCGATTCCATGACCTAATTTAACTCATGATGAATTTTTGAAATATTTTGGGTTGATTGATTAAAGATATTTATACCTTAAGAATAAACGTTAAATTTCACCGTGATGTAATAAATTTTTGAATGATATCAATAATTTCGGTCGCCAAACCTAATTTTATTTAATACCAATTTAATACTTTATAGCGAACAAATTAGCGTTTATTATCAAAAGGTTAAAAATAAAAATAAAAAAAATAAAAACTGTACAGACTTACCTGTGAGATAGTATTCTTAGTTATATGATCTATCCCATTCATAAGATAGTCGGTTTAATTGATTTTCCATGGCTACATAGGTGTAACCTCGAGCATTCAGTGTTTTTTCTTCTAAACATATGAACGGTCCGTCTCTGCATAAAGTAACAAATTCGGTGTTTGAATAGGTTTGATTATTTGAACATTTACCTCCATGTGACCATTTTCTGCATTTGTGACATTTTTCAAGGTGTCGTGCTCTTCTTTTCGCTGCGGATTTTGATTTTTCTTTACCAAATTGTAACTTATTATCTTCGCATCTGGATTCTTTTCTTACTCCGTCCAATCTTTCTCTGATTACTGATACTATTTCACTCGGAAGTGTGTCATTATTACGTTTAGTGATCAAAGCGTGTAGCATTAGACCATGGTTTAGTTCACAGGCAGTCTTCATTTCCTAAAAAAAATAAAAATTCAGAATGGGGGGAGAAGACTAGTTCTTTAGGGTCTGCTAGGGAAAGACCATTCGGGTTCCATTTTCAAGAACTACACGAAAACAGACAATCAAACTCTAACAGAAATACATAAAATCCTTTAAAGACTTGATTCTCCCCACACTTAGTTAGCTGTGTTATCGAAATTGTGATTAACTTCGTTGTCAACTTCCATTGGACTATCTATGTAATGTTTAACTCTGTGACCATTAACTTTAAATTCAATTCCATTTGAATTTATTAATTCTATTATTCCGTATGGGAAAACTCTTTTGACTATGAATGGTCCAGACCATCTTGATTTCAATTTTCCAGGAAATAGCTTGAATCGTGAATTGAAAAGAAGAACTCTGTCTCCTTCTTTAAATTCTTTTGAACTTCTGATTCTTTTATCATGTCATTTCTTCGTTCTTTCCTTATAGATTAACGAATTTTCGTATGCTTCATGTCATAATTCTTCTAATTCGTTTAGTTGACTTAATCGTAGACTTCCGGCTTCATGTAAATCAAGATTACATGTCTTCAAAGCCCAAAATGCTTTGTGTTCAATTTCTACTGGAAGATGACATGCTTTTTCGTAGACGAGTTTAAAAGGTGTGGTTCCAATTGGAGTTTTGTAGGCTGTTCTAAAAGCCCAGAGTGCATCCTCCAATTTAATGGACCATTCCTTCGGATTTGATCCTACGGTTTTCTATAGAATACGTTTTAAAGCTCGGTTGGTATTTTCAACTTGTCCACTAGTTTGTGGATGATAAGCAGTGGAGATTTTATGAGTTACTCCATATATTTTAAGAACTTTCTCAAGTTGATTATTACAGAAATGAGTACCCCGATCACTTATTAAAGCTTTCGGTGTTCCAAACCTTGCAAAAAGACGTTTTAAAAAGTTGACTACAACTCGTGCATCGTTAGTTGGGAGAGCTTGTGCTTCCACCCATTTAGATACATAATCAATGGCTACGTGAATATAGAGATTATTATGAGATTTTGGAAATGGACCCATAAAGTCAATACCCCAAATGTCAAATACTTCACATACTTGAATGACATTTTGTGGCATTTCATCACGTTGACTTATTTTTCCGGCCCTTTGACAAGCATCACAGGATTTGCAAAGAAGGTGTGCATCTTTGTAAATTGTAGGCCAATAGAATCCAGCTTCATACACTTTTCTTGCTGTTAGTTGTGGCCCATAATGCCCTCCTGTTGGTCCTGTGTGATAATGGTTTAAAATTTTACTAGCTTCATCTCCAAATACACATCGGCGTATTATTTCATCGGGACAACTTTTAAACAGATGTGGATCTTCCCAGAAATAGTGTTTTATATCACTGAAGAATTTCTTTCGTTTTTGGTACGATAATCCTTTTTCAAGGAATCCACATACTAAGTAGTTTGCATAGTCTGCAAACCATGGGATTTCATTATAATCTATCTTCAATAGATATTCATCAGGAAAGTTGTCTTGTATGGCCGATTCATTTAGAACTTCTAATTCGGGATTTTCAAGACGAGAAAGATGATCAGCGACGAGATTTTCTGCTCCTTTTTTATCTCGGATTTCAATATCGAACTCTTGTAAGAGTAAGATCCAACGGATTAATCTTGGTTTGGCATCTTGTTTCGAAAATAGATATCTAAGAGCAGAATGGTCAGTATAGACCACCGTTTTTGCTAGAACGAGATATGAACGAAATTTGTCAAAAGCAAAGACAATAGCAAGGAGTTCTTTTTCAGTAGTTATATAGTTCATTTGTGCTCCTTGTAACGTCTTACTGGCATAATATATAGGTTGAAATCGTTTTTCAATCCTTTGTCCTAAAACGGCTCCCATTGCAAAATCACTTGCATCGCACATTAGTTCGAATGGTAGATTCCAATTTGGTGTTATCATGATCGGCGCATTAGAAAGTTTCTCTTTAAGAATATTAAAAGATTTGATAAATTCATCTGAAAAGATGAATGGAGCATCTTTTTCTAGGAGTTTATTCATAGGAGTGGCAATTTTAGAAAAGTCTTTTATGAAACGTCGGTAAAAACCGGCATGCCCTAGAAAACTCCTAACTCCTCTAACATTGGTGGGATGTGGAAGTTTAGCAATTACATCTACTTTAGCTCTATCCACTTCAATTCCTTCTTTTAAAATTTTATGTCCAAGAACGATGCCTTCTTTAACCATGAAATGGCATTTCTCCCAATTAAGTACTAGATTTGATTGTTCGCATCTAATCAGCATTCGTTCAAGATTAACTAGACATGATTCAAATGTATCACCGAAGACTAAAAAGTCATCCATGAAAACTTCCATGCATTCTTTAATCATGTCGTGAAAAATCGCCATCATACACCTTTGAAAGGTTGCAGGGGCGTTGCAAAGTCCAAATGGCATGCGTTTGTAAGCAAAAGTACCATAAGGGCACGTGAATGTGGTTTTCTCTTGATCTTTGGGTGCTATTGGAATTTGAAAATATCCGTAAAATCCATCAAGAAAACAATAATAACTATTTCCGGCTAGCCTTTCCAACATTTGATCAATGAAAGGTAAGGGAAAGTGATCTTTTCTGGTGGCGTCATTTAATTTTCTATAATCAATACATACACGCCATCCTGTTACAGTCCTAGTAGGAATAAGCTTATTTTTCTCATTTGTAATGACAGTCATGCCACCCTTCTTAGGCACGCATTGAACTGGGTTTACCCATGGACTATCAGATATTGGATAAATTAGACCTGCGTCTAACAGTTTAATAATTTCTTTTTTAACAACATCTTGCATATTAGGATTTAGTCTTCGTTGGCGTTGCACATACGTTTTATGACCTTCTTCCATAAGGATTTTATGTGTGCAATACGAAGGACTTATTCCTTTAATATCATGAATCTTCCATGCAATGGCTGGTTTATGAGCTTTCAACACAGAAATGAGTTGTGATTTCTCATTTTCAGTAAGAGAAGACGATATTATTACAGGTAATTCAGATTCACCTTGTAAATAAGCGTATTCCAAATGGTTTGGAAGTGGCTTTAACTCTAATGTCGGAGGTTTTTCTATCGATGATTTATATCGATATCTGTCTTCTTCTTTTAGCATTTGAATTTCTTCTGTTGTTGGTTCATATCCATTAGCTATAAGTGTAGCTAACATTTCAACTTCATCAATTGGTTCATTACTTTCTCCTAAAGAACATTCTCCTGTTCCTTGTAATTCTGGAAATTCTTCTAACAATTCTGCATGTAAATCTATAGTGTGAATATAATAGCATGTATCATCTGAAGATTGCGGTTGTTGCATTGCTCTATCAACTGAAAAGGTAACACTCTCATCCTCTATACTTAGGGTCAGTTTCTTAACAAACACGTCTATCATTGCTTTAGCCGTGTTTAAGAAAGGTCTTCCTAATATGAGAGGAACATGAGAATCTTCTTCCATGTCCAGAACAACAAAATCTACTGGAAATACTAAAGTACCAACTTTAACTAACATGTTCTCCATTATCCCTCTAGGATATTTTATTGATCGATCGGCTAGTTGTATACTTATTCTGGTTGGTTTCAATTCTCCAAGGTCTAGTTTAGCGTATAGTGAATACGGCATTAAATTTATACTAGCACCTAAGTCTGCCAATGCTTCTATTGAACTAAGACTACCCAGAAAACATGGAATTGTGAAACTTCCTGGATCAGATAATTTTTCTGGTATCTTATTCAACAACACTGCTGAACAATTAGCATTCATAGTAACGGCCGAGAGTTCTTCCATTTTCTTTCTATTTGAGATTAGATCTTTCAAGAATTTAGCATATCTATGCATTCTTGAAATCACATCAATGAAAGGAAGATTTACATTTATCTGTTTAAACATATCCAAGAATTTGGATTGCTCAGCTTCAAGTTTCCCTTTCTTCATTTTACTCGGGTAAGGAAGTGGTGATTGGTATGGTTTAACATAAGGTTTAGCCTTAACTGGGTTATCTTCATTAACCTTTTCAACTACCGATTTTTTTTCCTTATCTTGATCAGGTTGTGGTTCTTGTGGAGTAGGAATAGCTTCATCAGAAGTTACAGATATTTCAGGTAGTTTAAGTGTTGTACCACTTCTTGTGGTAATAGCTTTAGCTGTTTCATTCCTTAAAGTCAAATTTTACACAAGATTATTTTATATTAATTATATATATATTATATTTATAAAATAAACCGTCGGCAAAGAAAGAAGCCAAAGTTGTGAGCTGGAATTTCAAACTCCGCGACTCGCGGAGTTTGAAGGAGGAAATGGCCGCGACTCGCGGAGTCCCCCTGGACGAAAATTCCTATAAAAGCCAGCGAATTCTGATCATCAAAATCATCCAAAAAATTCAATCTCTCTATACGTAAAATATATATATTTATATTTTAATTTTAATTTTAATTTTAATTTTAATTCCTAATAATAAGGGTATGTTAGCGAATGTTGTAAGGGTATAAGTCGAAATTCTGTCCGTGTAACACTACGTTATTTTTAATCATTGTAAGTTATGTTCAACCTTTTTACATTAATGTCTCGTAGCTAAGTTATTATTATGCTTATTTAATCCGAAGTAATCATGATGTTGGGCTAATTACTAAAATTGGGTAATTGGGCTTTGTACCATAATTGGGGTTTGGACAAAAGAACGACACTTGTGGAAATTAGACTATGGGCTATTAATGGGCTTTATATTTGTTTAACTAAATGATAGTTTGTTAATGTTAATATAAAGATTTATAATTGAACGTACCCATAAATTACCATATACACTCGATCGGACACGATGGGCGGGGTATTTATATGTACGAATAATTGTTCATTTAACCGGACACGGGAATGAATTAATAGTCTATGGAATTATTAAAACAGGGGTGAAATTATGTACAAGGACACTTGGCATAATTGATAACAAAGTATTAAAACCTTGGGTTACACTCAGTCGACATCCTGGTGTAATTATTAAACAAAGTATTAAAATCTTGTTACAGTTTAAGTCCCCAATTAGTTGGAATATTTAACTTCGGGTATAAGGATAATTTGACGAGGAAACTCGCACTTTATATTTATGACTGATGGACTGTTATGGACAAAAACCAGACGGACATATTAAATAATCCAGGACAAAGGACAATTAACCCATGGGCATAAAACTAAAATCAACATGTCAAACATCATGATTACGGAAGTTTAAATAAGCATAATTATTTTATTTCATATTTAATTTCCTTTATTTTATATTTAATTGTACTTCTAATTATCGCATTTTATTTTATTGTTATTGTATTTAATTGCACTTTTAATTATTCTACTTTTTAATTATCGCAAGTTTATTTTATCGCACTTTTATTATTCGCAATTTCATTATCGTTATTTACTTTACGCTTTAAATTAAGTCTTTTATTTATTTAATATTTTACATTTTGTTTTAACTGCGACTAAAGTTTTAAAATCGACAAACCGGTCATTAAACGGTAAAAACCCCCCTTTAAAATAATAATATTACTTATATATATATTTGTATTTTTATAAATTAAACTAATATAGCATTAAGCTTTGATTAAAAGATTTTCCCTGTGGAACGAACCGGACTTACTAAAAACTACACTACTGTACGATTAGGTACACTGTCTATAAGTGTTGTAGCAAGGTTTAAGTATATCCATTCTCTAAATAAATAAATATCTTGTGTAAAATTGTATCGTATTTAATAGTATTTCCTAGCAAAATTTAAGCTATTTTATATACACCTAGCATAACATCAAGTATTTTTGACGCCGCTGCCGGGGACAATCTAGCTTAAAAGCCGGAAGCGTAACGCTAAATTTTAAAAAAAAAAATATTTTTAGTTTACTTTTATTAAAATACGCTTTTGTAAAAATACATTTTTAATTATTCGAAAATATAAAAAGAAAAACAAAAATATAAATATTTTTAAGATTTTGTTAAATATTTAAGTTTTATAAAGTTTCTTTATTTTTATTTTATAAAAATTATAAGTTTTATTTAAATATTTTGTGTTTATTTAAAATATAAAATCAAAAACCGAAAAAGAAAAAAAAATTATATATAAATATATAAATCTAGTTTTAAGATTTTTATTTATAAAATTATAAAGTAGTTCTATTTTTATTTTAGTTTTTAAATATAAGTTTTTATTATATAAATATTTTTATTTAAAACAGAAAATATAAAGCATAATACAGAAAATATAAAAAAAAGCAAAAAACGCGTCGAATTAAATCCTGTACCTGAGTTGAATTTTAGAACCCCGCGACTCGCGGAGTTTTCCTGCTTCGGGTACCGCAACTCGCGGAGCAGCCCTGACACACGTGACAGAAAACCTAATCAGCATTAATTACGGGGTTTATATTTATTAATTAACTTTTAACCCTAATTAGGTTTAATTTTAATATATATAAAATAGACTATTGATAACAAGGTTTATATTTCTTTTAAAAATTTAGCATTACGCTTCCGGCTTTTAAGCTAGATTGTCCCCGGCAGCGGCGCCAAAAATACTTGATGTTATGCTAGGTGTATATAAAATAGCTTAAATTTTGCTAGGAAATACTATTAAATACGATACAATTTTACACAAGATATTTATTTATTTAGAGAATGGATATACTTAAACCTTGCTACAACACTTATAGGCAGTGTACCTAATCGTACAGTAGTGTAGTTTTTAGTAAGTCCGGTTCGTTCCACAGGGAAAATCTTTTAATCAAAGCTTAACGCTATATTAGTTTAATTTATAAAAATACGAATATATATATAAGTAATATTATTATTTTAAAGGGGGTTTTTACCGTTTAATGACCCGTTTGTCGATTTTAAAACTTTAGTCGCAGTTAAAACAAAATGTAAAATATTAAATAAATAAAAGACTTAATTTAAAGCGTAAAGTAAATAACGATAATGAAATTGCGAATAATAAAAGTGCGATAAAATAAACTTGCGATAATTAAAAAGTACGATAATTAAAAGTGCAATTAAATACAATAACAATAAAATAAAATGCGATAATTAGAAGTACAATTAAATATAAAATAAAGGAAATTAAATATGAAATAAAATAATTATGCTTATTTAAACTTCCGTAATCATGATGTTTGACGTGTTGATTTTAGTTTTATGCCCATGGGTTAATTGTCCTTTGTCCTGGATTATTTAATATGTCCGTCTGGTTTTTGTCCATAACAGTCCATCAGTCATAAATATAAAGTGCGAGTGTCCTCGTCAAATTATCCTTATACCCGAAGTTAAATATTCCAACTAATTGGGGACTTAAACTGTAACAAGATTTTAATACTTTGTTTAATAATTACACCAGGATGTCGACTGAGTGTAACCCAAGGTTTTAATACTTTGTTATCAATTATGCCAAGTGTCCTTGTACATAATTTCACCCCTGTTTTAATAATTCCATAGACTATTAATTCATTCCCGTGTCCGATTAAATGAACGATTATTCGTACATATAAATACCCCGCCCATCGTGTTCGATCGAGTGTATATGGTAATTTATGGGTACGTTCAATTATAAATCTTTATATTAACATTAACAAACTATCATTTAGTTAAATAAATACAAAGCCCATTAATAGCCCATAGTCTAATTTCCACAAGTGTCGTTCTTTTGTCCAAACCCCAATTATGGTACAAAGCCCAATTACCCAATTTTAGTAATTAGCCCAACATCATGATTACTTTGGATTAAATAAGCATAATAATAACTTAGCTACGAGACATTAATGTAAAAAGGTTGAACATAACTTACAATGATTAAAAATAACGTAGTGTTACACGGACAGAATTTCGACTTATACCCTTACAACATTCGCTAACATACCCTTATTATTAAGAATTAAAATTAAAATTAAAATTAAAATATAAATATATATATTTTACGTATACATATATAGAGAGATTGAATTTTTTGGATGATTTTGATGATCAGAATTCGCTGGCTTTTATAGGAATTTTCGTCCAGGGGGACTCCGCGAGTCGCGGCCATTTCCTCCTTCAAACTCCGCGAGTCGCGGAGTTTGAAATTCCAGCTCACAACTTTGGCTTCTTTCTTTGCCGACGGTTTATTTTATAAATATAATATATATATATATATATAATTAATATAATTAATTATATATTATATTATATTTATATACATAGTTAACTTGTAATTTTTAGTCCATTGCGTCGAGCGTTGAGAGTTGACTCATGTCCCGGTTCCGGATTTTTGAACGTCCTTGCGTACAATTTAATATCTTGTACTTTGCGTTTTGAATCTTGTACTCTTGTAATTTCGAGACATTTCTTATCAATAATTGGAACCTCTTTGATTGAATTTTGTACTTTTGAGCTTTTTGGACCTTTGCGTCTTCAATTCGTCGAATCTGTCTTTTGTCTTCACCTTTTATTGTTTAAACGAATATCACTTGTAAATAGAACAACTGCAACTTAAAGCTTGTCTTTCTTGAGGAATAATGCTATAAAATATATGTTCATTTTTAGCATTATCAATAGTTGAGGTACAGAGCGGGTCCACACTTGTTTTAGAGGATGTTGAAATTGAGGAGAGTGATTGTTTATTATCGGGTGGATATCACGGTGTGTATAGTGTGGAGGAGACGGTGTACCATGACCCATTTGATTTGAACATGACCGTGGGGTACATTTGGGTGTCCCAACCGGATTTTAAGGGTGACACGTCTCCTGACACTCGGGTTATATTAGAGTTCTCCATAAAGAATCTAGGAGAACTTCCAAATTTAATGTTCACAACCCGCAGTGTTAATGATTGGTTGACGTTGCTGATTCGTGGAACATATTCCACCGATTTCACGTATCGTCAGATAAATTTGGAGGAGTTAGGACCCCATTGAAGGCTGATAATGAGGGGTCGAGTCTGGTGCACGACTTAGGAAAAGGGTGCACGACTTAGGAAGTTTTAAAATCGTTGAAGAGACGAGAAGCTTGAAGCTGACTTTTGAAGTTGCAGCTATTTTACTATTTCACGGTCCAACGATTTTTCTTCTAAAACCCCGGGAAGTTTCAGTTCCTTTACTCTTATTGTTTATTATTTTATTTACTCCACTTTTGCTTTGTAGTATAAAATGCTAGTGAGGACATAGCATGAAATAAGTGTGGAGGGGGGTTTACGGTTTATTAACACTTGGTTTTTGTCTATTTGATTGCATGAAAATGGTTGCTTTTATGTTTAATTAATATATGTTATTAAAGTGATTGGTTTTTGACTCCCTAGGTAGTAAAATTTTTAAATTTTTATGAGATCACCTAGTGAGAGGTATTGTAAATGATGAAGGAATATTTTGGATTATTTTTAGCCTTTTTATTTTAACACCAATTTTTAGCCAGTTTACCCAGGTCGTTAGTACTCGATTTGAGTATTAATATTCCAATTAGAAAACCTTATAAGCCTTAGCCTTTAGATGAAAACCAAATGAAACCAATTTCCTTTTCTACCCTATTTTTGGAAGTTTAAATTCTTAGTCAAGTTTATGTCTTCTTACTATATTAATCTTAATGTTAATAGAACTACTTTTACTTGTGTTATTATTGAAGTGGGAGTGTAATTATTTGCGTGCCTAAAACTCACTTGAGTAGTTGTGTAAAAAGCACAATGAAGGTGGGGGTAAACAGATATTTTCATCATTCCTTACGACAATATATGTGTGTGTGAAAAAAAAAAGATGAGAAAAATCAGAAAATGTAAATGATTCCTGAAAATGTAATTATTACTTGAAGCATGTTAAATATAGTTTGATGCATAAGCCTTTGGAATTCGAATAAGTAGTTCCTTTGGGGTGCTTGTCACTTAACCACCTAAGGTCCTTTCTGGATTTGGGATCGGTTGGTTCGAAAGTTCGTTACACGGGTTCCATAGAAAGCCGGCATGAAATTGTAATTGACACAATAATTTTTGAGGTTCGAATAATTAGATCTTTGGGGTGCTTTATCACCTAACTTACTAAGATCGTTTCCCGGTCTGGATAAGTTGGTCGAAAGTTCGCTACATGGACCAAGAGAGTTGTTGGTTAAGAGTAATATGAACATAGAAAGGTTGATACGAAAAAAAAATGACAAATTATATATGTGAAATAAAAGAGTTCCAATGTTGACCATTTGTGTGTTTGTGTAATAGTAGTTCTCAATAATAAATTCGCTCTGTAGTAGCTAGACATATATTTGACTTTGCAATTAACTTCCACTTTTACACCATTTTATATCTTGTGTCATATCCTACCCAATTAAACCCACTTGGACATTTACCCGCATTAATATTTCTTTTGATACGATACCTATGTGAGCTTAGTTTGTTAATGTTAGTCTTTAATTTTTTTTGAAAGATAATTTTTTTTTTTTTTGTACTTATAAGCTTAAAGGAAATCTTTCATGAGAAGATAAAAGATTGATTTAATTGTTACCTAGGGAGTATATTCTTAAATTGTTTTGTCTTTATTTGCTTGAGGACAAGCAAAAGCCAAATGTGGAGGGTTTTGATAGTGGCTATTTTATATATGTTTTTATATATCTTTTATAGACACTATCGTTGTTATTATATATATATATATATATATATATATATATATATATATATATATATATATATATATATATATATATATATATTTGAATCAATTATGTGAACTTTCGTTACTTATTAAATTATAGTTGATTTCAGATAATTTTGGTGTAATGATGACTTTTTGGAGTAAAATGGATAATCAACTTAAAAGGTCAAGAGATGATTGCTGAAAAAGAAACTGAGTTGCTGGAACGGACAGAAAGCGCCGCATTCGTCTTAAAAAGCACAGCTTGGGCGAGCCGGAAGAAAAAAAAATACCTGAATTCAAGTAGGGCCGTAACATTGAGAGTCCATTTGAGAAATATTTTGTGTAGTATGGGCTGCGGATTTTTGGATAAATATTTTAATTGTTGGATGGAGATTAAATGTTGGACCATGGACTTATCAAATTGAAAATACGTTTTAGTGTTTGACATCAAGAAAAGAAAACCTAGCCTAGTATTATAAAAAGAGAATAGCACAAAAAGTTTATGTGGGTGTCACGGCTGTAAAAAAAAGCCGACCCCATTCTGGGGTTTTGTTGTCGACGCAGCAAGAAACAAAGAAAGGAGATAACTTGTTTGCAATTCGTGGGACCCACCTTGTGGGATTTATTTCTTCTAGTCACTAGCCTAGATCAACAAGGAGATCAAGTTGCAATAATTAATTAATTGTTAGAATTAATTGTTATTGTGTGCTTTTGTCCTTGATGAGCCACGAAGAAAGGAAGCAAAAGGAGAGGTTTTGTGATTCAAGTTTCATTTTTTTTTATTTGAACTCATATTCATATATTATAATTGTTTATGGACATAAAATTTATTATTACTACTTTAGTTTAATTATTCATGTCTATGTGGATGATAAATTATTTATGCATTATTAATTTGAGTTTGTGTTCAATTTATATTATGGTCATGAGCTAAAAACTTTTAATGCTTATCTAGATTAATAACTTTGGTGTTGGATGATTTCTTTTATAGTAATATGATTTTTTTGCATGATAAATTAGAGTTTGGATAAAGAACCACACTTGTGGGTGTTGATATATGTTATGAGATTGATTAATGTACTTGTTTGGACAAAGGGAACCCTGTTTCAATTTAGTACCTTAATTTTCAATTGATTTGTCTTAATTAGTTGGGTGCTTACTGGACCAAGGGGGTAAATTGAGTAACATATGTTGAACAAAACAGGGATGAATTGTGTGGAGCGAACATGTAACCAATTTAATCTAAATCTCTAAATTAATTAATTACTTAGTCACAAGCAACGAGGTCTTTGGTGAGAGGGAACCCTAAGCCGATAAATCCTAGCTTGAGTGTTGGTAAAAGAGAACTCTAAATGAAGCGACTTAGTAATTACATGCATTTTATCAGTATAACTTGTGCTTAATACTATATCATCCGACACTGAGGGTAAAAGATCTAGGCGAGCATTTCTTTGTCTATTGAATTCAAAACTATCTTTAATTTGTTTGTTGAATCTGCATTTATTTTCTATAAACTTAAAAACACAAAAATATTGTCTTTATATTTAAATATATCTTGATTGGTTAATCGTTAAATAACCAAAACCAAATATCTCGTTATTTCTTTTATTTCTTTTTTGTTAATTACACTTAGTTTATAATCTTGAATTGAGTTGAACTGTCCTTGAAACGATCTTGGATTTTACCAATATTTATACTGCTACACGATCAGGTACACTGCCCGTTAGTGTGTAATCTTTTAATAACTGGTATTTCCATTGATAAATAATATACACGATTTTACACATCAGTTGTGGAGTAGGTAAAAAGCACGAATAGAAGAAAAGAGAAAAAAGAAACCAATGGTTGTGGATGTCGGCTTGATGGATCCTTAACAGAAGGAAGAACCAGGGATAATACCGAAATTAATAAAATATGGCAGCAGCCTAATGTGATGTCTGAACTGATCCAGGTGATGGTGATCGTTTGGTTTTGTTGGGCTCCGACCGTAAACAATTATACAAAGGTTGCAGTAGCAGCACACATGTGTTATTCGATGGTGGTTTCAATTATAAAAAAAATGGTGGTTTGTGGAGGCTGTAAACAGTAACAACAGCCTTCTTAATCAAGCAGAGCAGAAGAGATAGTAAGAAGAAGAAACATGCAGTTACTATATTGTTTGTGGTGATAATTTGTGGCTTTGGTTCGTTCAACATAGAAAGAAGAGCAACAGTAGGTGTCGTTTAGTTTTTGGGTTTCACGAAGGTGAGGGGTAGAGAGAGATAATGAGAGAGAGAGAGAGAGAAGTGTGGGGTTTTGGAGATTGGCGGCTGTAGGTGATGGTTCTAAGTAGGAAACAGACACGATTGTGGGTGTGATTGCTGGACAGAAATAGAAACATATAGATCGTAGCGGTTGGATGGTGATAGATTGTGATGATGGTGAGGGTCGTAGGTGGTGGTTGTTTTGTGATGACCCGGATTTTCCGACTACTTGATTATACTATTTATATGATTTAATAATTCCGACATGATAAGCAACGAATTTTAATAAGTCTTGAACCTCCGAAAAGAATTTTATATAAGCAGTTGACCACCCTTTTATTCCTACGATTCACGAACGTCATAACTTTTATTAATTATATATATGTGTATATATACATATATTTAACTTGAAAATATGATAATTAAATATCTCATTAAGTATATTAACAAAGTGTTATATATATATATATATATTTTCATACTACTAATTTAAAGAGTTTTTGAACAATATATATGTTACTATTTAAACGACGTAATTAACTTAAATTAAAATGTATGTACATACAATGTATTACAAGTGTAAATACATCCTTACAAGTATTGAATACACTTTATAATATATCAATACATATAAAGGATAGCTATACTCGTATTTTCGTTCAATTTCCTCAAGAATTCTACTCGCATTCATACGGCATTTTTATCCGTATTATACACAGCTTCTAGAAGAATTTACTATTGGTATATACCAATAGAAACCTGCAATTATTTTTGTAATATGTCATCCATAACTTAATACATTTTAACTTATCTTAGATATTTTCACTAAAAACCAAATTTTCAAGCCTATAAATAAGCACCATTTCTAACTCATTTTTACACACACTTGCAAGAACTCTCTCAAGTTTTGTTCTACTACTTCTTTCCAGCAACTTTACATTCTAAACTTGAGATAAAAACTCTACTTCAACTCTTGTTCAATTCATATGTTTATAGCTATCTATATAAGAGTTTATAAACTAGAACATAGTTTAGTTGATTCTAAACTTATTTGAAAAACTAATCTAATCTTTCTAACTTAACTCTAATAACACTTATTTATATGTATTATGATGTTATATTAAGTTAATATAAGAACTTATAACTTGTACATATGAAGAACACCTTGAAACTTAACTTGGGTTGGGAATTAAAAACCTATCTTAGACTTTGAGTTCGAGGCTAAGACTTTGGAAATATGTTAATATATGTAAATAAGACTTCCGATATTTTTTTCATGATTTTAGACAAAGTGGAATTACTTTATCAAAAATCATATATTGGGTGGATGCCGGGATTTTCCCAAATCTGTTCACCGATAAAAAAAAGAGGGTAAAGCTCTAAAAATTACTACTTGGAATGATATTTTCGAATTGGTTTTGTTAAATTTACTCCTTAAGGAATCCATAGCAATTTGATTCACTTTAAACTGAGTTGTAATGAATATTTGGCGAGTAAAACAAAATCTGCTAAAATTAACGTTGTATGGACGAAATTTATATTATAAAAACAATATTAACCATATCCTTTCTAACTTTTCCTATATCCTATATATATTTGGACATGTTATCATTAGTATAACAAAATATTATAATCTTGGTTAATTCTGAGATTGTATATATATAATAATCTTGGTACGTTCCATGACAATACGTGCACAATACGTTTTGATAAATCCTAAGACAATACGTACACAATACGTCTTAGTTAATTCTAAGACAATACGTATACAATACGTCTCTGGATTGATGCAAGACAATACGTACACAATACGCTGTGGGGTAATTCTAAGATTATATATATACCGATTAATGGACTTTTCGAACTATTTTGGACTACCAACATAAAATGTTAAAAATTATTATATAAGTATTCTATGAACTTACTTTATTTTATATGTCGTATTATTATCTGAATCGTTATTATTGTTATAGGTTCGTAAATCCAAGGACGATGATCATATTTTTAATAAGTTGAAAACTTATTATTAATATACTTTTACTACTGTGAGTATATAGTCCCATTTTTAAACTCTACAAATATTTTGGGATGAGAATACATGCATTTTATGTTTTACGCCATGGACACAAGTACTTAAAATATATTCTACGTTGAGTTGTACCACCTTGCATATCTTCCCTAATAGCTTGGTAACTAATATTTACATATTGTAAGAACATGTAAGCGCGAATCCTATTGATAGATCTATCGGGTTTGGCAACCCCAACCGGGCTAGTCGCTCTAGTATCGTAAACGGTTGCATAGTACTTCGTTTTTACTACACTTGGTACAGTGTAGAGAGATTTCATAATAAAGGGAATATGCCACATTAATGGTTAAGTATGGTTACCGAAGCGCTCAACAACTTATAGAATATCTTTATTGAAATGTTTGTAACTATGAAATCTTGTGGTCTATATTTATATCGATGCTAGCTTTAAACCTATATATCTCACCAACCTTTGTGTTGACTGTTTAAGCATGTTTATTCTCAGGTCCTTAAGAAAGTCTTCTGCTGTCGCATTATCTGAGCAAGCTTTGCATGGAGTCTCATGCTTTTGTTTAAAAGAGGGTTGCATTCAATAAAACTTTGGTCATGTATTATATTCGACTGTTATGTCACCTTTGTAATATTTGAAAATCGATGTATCATGGGAATTATTTTGTAAATAATCGCCCATATATTTAAAACTCGTAATATGTATAATAATTGTGTGCTTTTTATGAAACGAATGTAATATTTTCTAAAACGTATCATATAGAGGTCAATTACCTCGCTATGGGACCAATGAATAACGTACTGCATTTATAGTAATATGGACGGGTCGTTTCAGTTGGTATCAGAGCAGAGGTCTTAGAGAACCAGAAATTGCATTAGTGTGTCTGATCAGTATTTGTTAGGATGCATTAGTGAGTCTGGACTTTGACCGAACTTGTTTTTGAAAACCATTGCTTATCATTTTTGGTCAGAAATTAAATACTATAACATGTAATTATTATGTGGTATATTACTAATGTGATAGTTAATGTGTGATAGATGTCTACTTCTAGCACCAACCTCATTATCACATTCAGTGACTCCGAAGAGGAATCTCCAGCAAAAGTACCAATCATTGACTTATCTAATAACCACGATGACTCGAAGAAAGATGTATTAATCATCTATATAACTGATGACGATAATGACCTAGAGTGGGATGCATTTTAGGAAGATTCACAAATTCCAGAAGAACCAGAAGTGAAAGAACCTGAAAACGATCCTGAGACGGAGGAGGAAGTCAAAGAAATTTCTAAACAAGATTGGAATAACGCAACAAGGGATGTTAAACTTTCTATTGTAGTAGGGCTTGAGAACCGACACCTTTTACCACCAAACCACCCTTACCATATAAATCTCCCTGATAATCCCACCAAGATACCAAGTACCTCCAACCCACGACCAACAACAAAATACACTGTGCGTCTATCCCTCATTCCACCTAAACAAATTGATTCACCAACAACTAAAAGGCCCCGTCGTTTTTGAATCACCTCCCGCTATGATAACATTTCACGCCATGTATAATATTATGTAGTGTGCTTTATTTTATCCTGCATATGTATTATGTAAAATATACCTATGTGAAATACTGGTATTGTATTGCTATATCATGAATAGGCGTGAAATGATTATGTGATTTTACTTTAAATTTTTCATAATAGAATATTATCTAGATTGTAGTAGTTAATTTTTGTACTAAGCTATTAAGTATGAACTTTAACGGGTAGGTAATACCCTAGAAATAATTATAAAATGCTAATAAGAAGAAAATGCTTTTATAATAATTGGTTCATATTATTAATATGCCATGATGTACCATTAATTACTCACTATATCTATAATATTCTATGTGATTAATTATCTTATATGTTTATTGAAGAAACATGGCTCGATTAAACCGAATGACGGAACAAGAAATTGAGGAGCTTATCAACAAACGCGTAAACGACCGTATGCTTTGGGCCGAAGTGGCAAGAGCATCAGCAAATAACACCAACCCTCGTGTTGGATGCACATATAAAGCATTTCAAGGTTGCAAACCTTCATCATTCAGCGAAACAGAAGGACCAGTCGGTTTAACCTGATGGTTCGAAAAGCTCGAGTCCGTATTTAAAATCAGCGGTTGTGCGGAAGGGGATAGGACAAAGTATGCTTTATGCACATTACAGGATGGTGCACTTACATTGTAACACCCCGTCAAATCCCTTTAACGGAATGTTAACTCTGGTCCCAGTGCTTGGCTTGACTTCTACGTAACAGCAATATTCTACAGCGGAAGCAATTAATACCTGAGAATATAACACGCAAAACGGTTCAACAATAATGTTGAGTGAATCTACAGGTTTAAGGTAAACAATACAGTATGTTTAAGAAATAACATTTCGAAAACGTTTACTAGTGAAAGACCACCTAAGTTTAATGTTAAAGTTTTTAGACAACACTGTTTCTCGTTTCAAAAGTTTGTTGACACTACCATGTCAAATTTCAATCATATGTAGACAACACCCTGTCAAGTTTTATCTCATTTGCTCATAAACCATAGTTTAAATATCGTTGTATAGTATCTAAAAAACAGTTATCAGAAAAATAGTTTAATTTTCCTGCCCACGAGATTCTATCGCTGCATACACTGAGCACCTGAATACTAGCATTAACCCGAGTATAGATGCCACTATACCTGCCTTTACCTCCTAAAATGTTATACACCTGTACGAGTGTATTTAATGTTCAAAATAAATGCACCACTGCTTTTATAGTGGGTGAGGTTGTCAACCTAACGGATCCGTCCATCTAAATTGTGCTTACACCGATGGTATTAAAAGTATTCAAGCTAGAGGCTTTGTGTACAAACTCAGTATGCATATTTGTAGTACTCATGTCAATATAAAAGTAATTGAAAATGTAAATATAACAGCGTGTATTCTCATCCCTGAAAACATGTAAAAAGCGGGACTGTAGACTCACCTTTGAATAAGCTCGGAATGAAAGACAAATGACTTGTACGGTTTAGACTCGAGTAATGTAACCTAAGTATACGTATGTAGGTTGGTCAATATCTGTATCTTATATAAGTGTGGTTTCATAGTGTACGTTGTCTTATTGCTCGACTCGACGCGTTTTAAAGTAAAAGTCAACTATATCATGCAAGTCAAACAAAGTCAACCGAAGTCAAACCAAAAGTCAAACTTGGTCAAAGTAGTCAACTAAAATCAACCTCAGTAGGTTCATGTCAAATATTGGTCAACATGTCAAACCTAAGTCATACAATACGTTTTAGGTCATGAATAATCATGTTCACAATTTCAGTTTATCGTTGTGCACCAAATCCATGAACACGTAGCATACTTAGCACATTATCTCATAGTACATAATTCACATAAATATGGAAAACTCCAGATCATAAATAGACTTAAAATTGATTCCAAAAAGTCCAGCCAGGGTCTCATACGATAATTAAAAGTCAGGAATCAGAAGGGGTACATTTGGGGTTTACCAAGTCAGTTTCTAACCGCGCACTGATTTCATTTTGGCTATAACCGGAGTTAGGAACATGCCATTGATACAAGACCAGTGGTCATAGTTCAAGGACAAATCAAAGTAACACATATCAAAAATCAAACCACTTTTGTTTAGCCAATTGGTACAGTTTATTCATGAAAGTTGAACATTCAGTTTTCAGCTCAAATCAGAACTCACATAAAGTATGACTCTATTGTGCCCAATGCATAAGATTTCAGAGATTGACATAAACTAACAATAAGTCTCATATAATGTTAAGTTTCATTTTCCAGAAGCATACATGCTCAAACAATATAAAAAATTCACAAAGTACAAAACGTGTGCAATTTTACAGATTCGATTCTCATTTGATTAGTCACATTCGCATACGATTATCCGAA
The DNA here is from genome assembly GCF_046630445.1 of Rutidosis leptorrhynchoides. Classification (NCBI taxonomy): domain Eukaryota; kingdom Viridiplantae; phylum Streptophyta; class Magnoliopsida; order Asterales; family Asteraceae; genus Rutidosis; species Rutidosis leptorrhynchoides. The sequence goes on from NC_092335.1 coordinate 594,982,732, forward strand.
GATCTAGATGCAATTAGCCTATGATATCTACATGAAAGATGAAGTAATTTTTGTCTACTTTTCAAATATGCAAAGCTTTAATCACAGAGATTAACACATTTTATCATACAAGGTTATTTTCATGCAAGTGCTGTATAAAACTACATTTACACTAATTCTAGCATATCTCGGGCTATACATAAGCAAACGACATGATATTCTAGTCTAACTTGAGTGTTTTTAAATTATCTTTCTAGTGGTGTAAGTCTACATTCCAATTCGTTTCCTATCAATAACAGATTTCTGATCAAGCAACAAAAACACAACGATAATTCAAATCGACATAACTTAATCATACGGAAACGAAATCAAGCGAATCCAAAGCCTAAACTCAATAGTTTTTTGCAAGGAATCTGATTATAATATAATAATTAACATTTATAAAACTTAATTTTTCTGATCAAATAAATACAAATTCGTTTTTAAACCCTAGCGCATCAAACAATCAAAACAACGATTACAATTAACACGTACGCGTATAGACTTGAGCAATTGACAACATAACTATGAAACTTTAATAAAATTCAGATTTTAAGAATTAGGGTTTATGCAATTATACCTTTGATCGCTAAATTAAATACACCAACGCGTAGAGGAGATCGGGAATTACAACTTTCGTGTTCAAGGTTTTATCAAAAATTGAAAAATTGAAGGTGATGGTGATGGTGATGTTGGGCGACGGTCAAGAGGAGGGAGAGAGAGATCGACTACTCAATTTTTGGTTTAGGGGATTATGACTAAATTAGGTTAACACTTGACATTTATATTAAACCCTAAATTTGATAATTAGCACTTAAGTCCCTCAAGTAAGCAAAAATTAAAACATAAGGGGGGTATGGGGAGGGGTCGGCCGAATGGGGCCCTCATGGGGTTCCCGGGCTCTCGTTTTGCAATCCCGTGTAATCGTGGTCCGTTTTAAGTACCGTTTTGTCGTACCGAAGGCCCGGAACGCTAACCCGATCGTTAAACGCAACCAATTGTCTAATTTATTAAAAACCCAATAAATTAAATATTTTAAAAAGTTAATAATTAATAAAATTAATTATTAAAATAAACCCGAGCGTTTCGTTGCTCAAAAAGCTTTTATCAAAATCGTATCGTTTTTATCGTATTTCATTATCCGAAGTATTTATTTGAATTAATATCAACCCATATAAACTATTAAAACCCTCCAAAGATCAAGTACGCATTTAATACACGTAAACGCATAAAAGTTAAATAATCGCCGTTAAATAAACTAACGGAAGGTTAACGAAAGTAACGGAAAAATCAGGGTTGTTACATACATGGTGGAAAAACTATGTAAAAGCTGTAGGGGGCGATGAAGCATATGATACTCCTTGGGAGGAGTTGAAAAATATGCTAATCAATGAATACTGCCCAAGGAACGAGGTTAGAAAAATGGAAGCCGAGTTACGAAATCTGAAAGTTGTCGGAACCGGACTTACCAACTATAACAGGCGATTCATGGAATTAGCCTTGTTATGTCCTGAATTGGTACCAACGGAAGAGCGAAAGATTGAATTGTACAAAGATGGTCTGCCAAAGAACATCAAGGCCAATGTTACAGCATCCAAACCCAAGACAATTCATGAAGCTATAACCATGGCAAACGAGCTAATGGATCAGATCATCCTGGATAAGAATGCATCAAATACCGATGCCAAGGTATCGGATAACAAAAGAAAGTTGGATGAAAACCGTGATCGAGGTCACCAGCAACAATCTCTTAAGAAACTGGAAACCACGCAAGGTGCGGGTAGTGGTTCAAGCTTGGGTTACAAAGGGCATAATCCCTTATGTAACATATGCCGCAAACATCACACTGGTTTTTGTAATGTGGTGTGCAACAAATATAATCGAAGGGGTCATCTTGCTGAAGATTGTTGGGTTCCCGTTACAAATACAAATGGTACCAAGACTCCTGCCACCAATGCAAATAGAAGTGCCTTGGCTACTGTTACTTGTTACGGGTGTGGAAAACAGGGTCATATTAAGAGCCAATGCCTGAATCCAGAGAAGAATAACAGACCTACACGGGGAAGAGCATTTGTTATTAATGCTAGAGAGGTGTGTGAAGACCCGGAGCTTGTTACGGGTACGTTTACCATTAATGACTTATCTGCATCTATTATATTTGATACTGGTGCCGATAGAAGTTACATGTGTAGAGACTTTTACGCTAAATTGAATTGTTCATCATTACCTCTAGATGCTAAGTACATGATTGAGTTAGCTAATGGTAAACTAATTAAAGCCGATAAAATTTTCCGTGATTGTAAAATAAATTTAGCCGGAGAAACGTTTAAAATTGATTTGATACCCGTAGAATTAGGAAATTTTAATGTAATAGTCGGCATGGACTGGATGTCCAAAATAGGAGCTGAAGTTGTGTGTGCCAAGAAGGTAATTCGCATTCCCCGTAAGGATAAAACGGAAGTAATGATTTATGGAGAGAAGGGTAACTCAAAGCTAAAACTCATTAGCTGCTTGAAAGTCCAAAAGTGCTTGAAGAAAGGGTGCTATGCTATCCTAGCACATGTTAATAAAGTCGAAACGAAGGAGAAAGAGAAGAGCATCAACGACGTACCTGTGGCAAGAGAATTTCCTGAAGTCTTTCCGGAAGAGTTGCTGGGATTACCTCCATTTAGATCTGTAGAATTTCAAATAGATCTAGTACCAGGAGCTGCACCAGTGGCTCGTGCTCCATACAGACTTGTATCATCTGAGATGAAAGAGTTACAAAGCCAGTTACAAGAATTACTGGACCGTGGATTCATTCGACCGAGTACTTCACCATGGGGAGCTCCGATTTTATTCGTCAAGAAGAAAGATGGATCCTTTCGAATGTGTATAGATTATCGCTAATTAAACAAGTTAACTATCAAGAATCGGTACCCATTATTGAGAATTGATGACTTATTTGATCAGCTGCAAGGATCACGTGTTTACTCCAAAATTGATCTAAGATCGGGTTATCATCAGTTGCATGTCAAAGAAGAAGATATTCCGAAAACCACATTTCGGACATGCTACGGTCATTATGAATTTTTAGTCATGTCGTTCGGGCTGACAAATGCACCAGCTGTATTCATAGACCTCATGAATCGGGTATGCAGTTTGTATTTGGATAAGTTTATTATTGTCTTTATTGATGACATTCTTATGTATTCTAAGAATGAAGCAGAACATGAACAACATTTAAGGTTGGTGCTGGAACTGTTAAAGAAAGAACAATTATACGCAAAGTTTTCCAAGTGCGCCTTTTGGCTGAGGAAGTACAGTTCCTTGGTCATATTGTCAGCAGTGAAGGAATTCAGGTTGATACAGCCAAGATTGAAGCCATTGAAAAGTGGGAGACCCCAAAGACTCCAACGCAAATACGCCAATTTTTGGGTCTTGCTGGCTATTACAGAAGGTTTATTCAAGATTTTTCCCGGATAGCCAAACCATTAACAGCATTAACACACAAAGGGAAGAAGTATGAATGGTCTTCTAAGCAGGAAGCCGTATTTCAATTATTGAAGAAGAAGTTGACTACATCGCCTATTCTATCGTTACCTGAAGGGAACGATGATTTTGTAATTTATTGTGACGCTTCGCGACAAGGTTTTGGTTGTGTCCTCATGCAATGAAAGAAGGTTATTGCATATGCATCCCGACAACTGAAGATTCATGAACAAAATTATACGACTCATGATCTAGAATTAGGAGCAGTGGTGTTTGCATTAAAGATTTGGAGACACTACTTGTACGGGATTAAATGTACTGTGTATACCGATCATAAAAGCCTTCAACATATCTTCAACCAAAAACAACTGAACATGAGGCAACGTAGGTTGGTCGAGCTGATAAACGACTATGATTGTAAAATTCGATATCATCCCAGGAAAGCAAATGTAGTAGCAGATGCTTTAAGCAGGAAGGAAAAAGAGCCGATTCGAGTACGAGCAATGAATATGAAGATTCGTACGAACCTCACTACCCAAATTAAGGAGGCTCAATAAGAAGCTCTTTCTGAAGAAAACTTTGGAAATGAGATGCTTAAAGGGTTAGATAAACAGCTTGTTACACGGGAGGACGGAACCCGATACTTCACTGGACGCATTTGGGTACTGAAGTTTAAAGGGTTAAGAAAATTGGTTTTGGATGAGGCACATAAGACGAGATACTCGATACATCCCGGAGCTGGAAAGATGTATCAAGATCTAAAAGCACACTTTTGGTGGCCAAATTTGAAAGCTGATATTGCAACGTACATTGGAGAATGTTTGACTTGCTCCAAAGTCAAGGCGGAACATCATAAACCATCAGGTCTGCTTCAACAACCAGAAATCCCGGAATGGAAATGGGAAGGTATTACAATGGATTTCATCACGAAGCTACCAAAGACTGCATGGGGTTACGACACCATTTGGGTAATTGTCGATCATCTCACCAAATCTGCACATTTCCTACCTATGAAGGAAATGGATAAGATGGATAAATTGGTACGATTATACATGAAGGAAGTTGTTTCAAGACATGGAGTACCTATCTCCATTATATCCGATCGCGATAGTCGGTTTACGTCAAGGTTTTGGCAATCACTACATGAAGCTCTAGGGACTCGTCTGGATATGAGCACTGCATATCATCCTCAGACCGATGGACAAAGTGAAAGGACCATTCAGACTCTTGAAGACATGCTTAGCACATGTGTGATCGATTTCAGAAACGGATGGGATAAATATTTACCATTGGCAGAATTCTCGTATAACAACAGTTATCATACGAGTATTAATGTTGCACCATTCGAAGCACTTTATGGAAGAAAGTGTAGATCCCCTATCTGTTGGAATGAAGTAGGTGACAGACAACTGACTGGTCCCGAGATCATACATGAGACTACTGATAAGATTGTGCAAATCAAGGAGAGATTGAAGACCGCCCAAAGCCGTCAAAAGAGCTATGCTGATGTTCGAAGGAAGCCATTAGAATTTCAGGTTGATGACATGGTTATGCTAAAGGTGTCACCTTGGAAAGGTGTGATACGCTTTGGTAAGAGGGGTAAATTGAACCCAAGATACGTAGGACCATTCAAGATCATCGAACGTATTGGACTGGTGGCTTATCGACTTAAGCTACCACAACAACTTGCTGGAGTACACAATACCTTTTACGTCTCGAACCTAAGGAAATGCCTTGCAAAAGAAGACCTCACTTTTCCTCTTGAAGAAATCCAAATCGAAGAGAAACTACATTTTATAGAAGAGCATGTCGAAATCATGGATAGTGAAGTCAAACAGCTCAAGCAAAGCAACATACCTATAGTTAGGGTTCGTTGGAATGCTCGAAGAGGTCCCGAGTTCACTTGGGAAAGAGAGGACCAGATGAAACAGAAGTATCCATATCTGTTTACAAACACCGCCCATTAAATAGGTACTACTTCAAATTTCGGGACGAAATTTCTTTAACGGGTAGGTACTGTGATGACCCGAATTTTTCCGACTACTTGATTATACTATTTATATGATTTAATAATTCCGAACATGATAAGCAATGAATTTTAATAAGTCTTGAACCTCCGAAAAGAATTTTATATAAGCAGTTGACCACCCTTTTATTCCTACGATTCACGAACGTCATAACTTGTATTAATTATATATGTGTGTATATATACATATATTTAACTTGAAAATATGATAATTAAATATCTCATTAAGTATATTAACAAATTATTATATATATATATATATTTTCATACTACTAATTTATAGAGTTTTTGAACAATATATATGTTACTATTTAAAAGACGTAATTAACTTAAATTAAAATGTATGTACATACAATGTATTACGAGTGTAAATACATCCTTACAAGTATTGAATACACTTTATAATATACCAATACATATAAAGGATAGCTATACTCGTATTTTCGTTCAATTTCCTCAAGAATTCTACTCACATTCATACGGTATTTTTATCCGTATTATACACAGCTTCTAGAAGAATTTACTATTGGTATATACCAATAGAAATCTGCAATTATTTGTGTAATATGTCATCCATGACTTAATACATTTTAACTTATCTTAGATATTTTCACTAAAAACCAAATTTTCAAGCCTATAAATAAGCACCATTTCTAACTCATTTTTACACACACTTGCAAGAACTCTCTCAAGTTTTGTTCTACTACTTCTTTCTAGCAACTTTATATTCTAAACTTGAGGTAAAAACTCTACTTCAACTCTTGTTCAATTCTTATGTTTATAGCTATCTATATAAGAGTTTATAAACTAGAACATAGTTTAGTTGATTCTAAACTTGTTTGAAAAACTAATCTAATCTTTCTAACTTAACTCTAATAACACTTATTTATATGTATTATGATGTTATATTAAGTTAATATAAGAACTTATAACTTGTACATATGAAGAACACCTTGAAACTTAACATATATCCTTTAATCTCCATTCGGTAAAAAGCGGGCTGTTTTGGGTTGGGAATTAAAAACCTATCTTAGACTTTGAGTTCGAGGCTAAGACTTTGGAAAAATGTTAATATATGTAAATAAGACTTCCAGTATTTTTTTCATGATTTTAGACAAAGTGGAAGTACTTTATCAAAAATCATATATTGGGTGGATGCCGGGATTTTCCCAAATCTGTCTACCGACACAAAAAGAGGGTAAAGCTCTAAAAATTACTACTTGGGCTGATCTTTTCAAATTGGTTTTGTTAAACTTACTTCTTATGAAATACATAGCAATTTGATTCACTTTAAACTGAGTTGTAATGAATATTTGGAGAGTAAAACAAAATCTGCTAAAATTAACGTTGTATGGACGAAATTTATATTATAAAAACTATATTAACCATATCCTTGCTAACTTTTCCTATATCCTATATATATTTGGACATGTTATCATTAGTATAACAAAATATTATAATCTTGGTTAATTCTGAGATTGTATATATATAATAATCTTGGTACGTTCCATGACAATACGTGCACAATACGTTTTGATAAATCCTAAGACAATACGTACACAATACGTCTTAGTTAATTCTAAGACAATACGTATACAATACGTCTCTGGATTGATGCAAGACAATACGTACACAATACGCCATGGGGTAATTCTAAGATTATATATATACCGATTAATGGACTTTTCGAACTATTTTGGACTACCAACATAAAATGTTAAAAATTATTATATAAGTATTCTATGAACTTGCTTTATTTTATTTGTCATATTATTATCTGAATCGTTATTATTGTTATAGGTTCGTGAATCCAAGGACGACGATCATATTTTTAATAAGTTGAAAACTTATTATTAATATACTTTTACTACTATGAGTATATAGTCCCATTTTTAAACTCTACAAATATTTTGGGATGAGAATACATGCATTTTATGTTTTACGCCATGGACACAAGTACTTAAAATATATTCTACGTTGAGTTGTACCACCTTGCATATCTTCCCTAATAGCTTGGTAACTAATATTTACATGTTGTAAGAACATGTAAGCGCGATTCCTATTGATAGATCTATCGGGTTTGATAACCCCAACCGGGCTAGTCGCTCTAGTTCGTAAACGGTTGCATAGTACTTCGTTTTTACTACACTTGGTACAGTGTAGGGAGATTTCATAATAAAGGGAATATGCCACATTAATGGTTAAGTATGGTTACCGAAGTGCTCAACAACTTATAGAATATATTTATTGAAATGTTTGTAACTATGAAATCTTGTGGTCTATATTTATATTGATGCTAGCTTTAAACCTATATATCTCACCAACCTTTGTGTTGACTGTTTAAGCATGTTTATTCTCAGGTCCTTAAGAAAGTCTTTCGCTGTCGCATTATCTGAGCAAGCTTTGCATGGAGTCTCATGCTTTTGTTTAAAAGAGGGTTGCATTCAATAAAACTTTGGTCATGTATTATATTCGACTGTTATGTCACCTTTGTAATATTTGAAAATCGATGTATCATGGGGATTATTTTATAAATAATCACCCATATGTTTAAAACTCGTATTATGTATAATAATGGTGTGCTTTTTATGAAACGAATGCAATATTTTCTAAAACGTATCATATAGAGGTCAATTACCTCGCTATGGGACCAATGAAGAACGTACTGCGTTTATAGTAATATGGATGGGTCGTTTCATGTTTTCCTTGATAGAAACAGAAAACCTAAACACAACTTTTGAAATCATGGTTTGTTAATGGTTATCGAAGACGGATTCCATGGTGGTTGTCAAGGGTGGTTGATGGTGGTGGAAGAAAGGGTGAAGGTGGTGGCGGAGGATTGATAATCTAGCAGGAAAAGGGTGATGGGTAATTGTATTCCTATATGTGGTGTTATATCTCTCTCCATATAAATACATAGAATATCAGATACTGGAAAGGAAAGTAACAATCCAAAAACAGTAATTAGATTAGAATTTGAAATAGTAATTGCATAATTCAGCAGCCAGGTGATGGTGATTGTTTGGTTTTGTTGGGCTCGAACCGTAAACAATTATACAAAGGTTGCAGTAGCAGCACACATGTGTTATTCGATGGTGGTTTCAATTATAAAAAAAATGGTGGTTTGTGGTGGCTGTAAACAGTAACAACAGCCCTCTTGGTCGAGCAGAGCAGAAGAGATAGTAAGAAGAAGAAACATGCAGTTACTATATTGTTTGTGGTGATAATTGGTGGCTTTGGTTCGTTCAACATAGAAAGAAGAGCAACAGTAGGTGTCGTTTTGTTTCTGGGTTTCACAAAGGTGAGGGGTAGAGAGAGATAATGAGAGAGAGAGAGAGAGAAGTGTGGGGTGTTGGAGATTGGCGGCTGTAGGTGATGGTTCTAAGTAAGAAACAGACACGATTGTGGGTGTGATTGCCGGACAGAAATAGAAACATATAGATCGTAGCGGTTGGATGGTGATAGATTGTGATGATGGTGAGGGTCGTAAGTGGTGGTTGTTTTCCTTGATAGAAATAGAAAACCTAAACACAACTTTTGAAATCATGGTTTGTTGATGGTTATCGAAGACGGATTCCATGGTGGTTGTCAAGGGTGGTTGATGGTGGTGGAAGAAAGGGTGAAGGTGGTGGCGGAGGATTGATAATCTAGCAGGAAAAGGGTGATGGGTAATTGTATTCCTATATGTGGTGTTATATCTCTCTCCATATAAATATATAGAATACTAGATACTGGAAAGGAAAGTAACAATCCAAAAATAGTAATTAGATTAGAATTTGAAATAGTAATTGCATAATTCAGCAGCCATGAAGTTTGTTTTTATCGGATATATGTAATGTGGATATATATATATATATATATATATATATATATATATATATATATATATATATATATATATATATATATATAATATCTGTAAGTTGTAAGTTGTAAGTGGAGAATGAAAACACAACAAACACGGTGATCTCTAATTAATCAATCAAACACTACTATTTCATTTACGGACTAAATTTCGTATTCCTTTGTTAATCAGTGGCGGATAAAAAGTATTCAGAAAAATTCCATAATTTTAATTTAAATTTATCTAGTTACTCTAGTCATTAAATGTTTAAAATTTTTAAATAAAAATTAATTAATTATTAGCCCCCAATCCCAAGTAAAATATTCAGAGTATTAAAACTTAACAAATATATTCTAAAGATATTTTTAACAAACTATAATCTATATAACTTATTTTCGGATCACCATTTATTTTAAAATTACATAAGTTTGAATTTAACTTGCTTAATATCAAACGAAACATCGAGTATTACAATCATTAAATATTTATTTTTAATATACTTTATTTATATACAGAGATATATTTTAAATAATAATTATTATAATATCCTATTTTTATTTTTATTAATTTTTAATAACAACAACATATAATACTTCAAATTATATTTCGAATTATTAGTTATATATACATACACACATATATATTTACAATTAATTGTTCGTGAATCGTCGAGAGCAGTCGAAGGTCAATTGGATATATGAAACAGTTCAAAACTTTTGAGACTCAACATTACAGACTTTGCTTATCGTGTTGGAAACATATAAAGATTAAGTTTAAATTTGGTCGGAAATTTTCGGGTCGTCACATCATAATTATTATATTATTATAATATATTATTATATTATAATTATTGATCTATATAAGGTAAATACTCCGTTTAGTTAAGTTCATGATATATTACTCCGTATCATTTTATCTATACTCCGCATCAATTTATTTTTATTTTTCAAAACGGGTTTTCGAGCGGGATGAAGCTAAGGAAATTATGGGTTATAGCTATGGAGGTTATGGGTAATGTTCGTAGTTATTATTCGCAAGTCAAACCTAGTGTTTATCATCTCCATTGCGTCTACGTATTCTCCTGCAATATTGAATCACAATATTGATACGTGAGCATTCATATCTTATCTTTTAAAATATTAATAGTGTATCCATGTCTAGTGCTCGAGTATATATATTTATGCATGCTTGTATATTTTAATTTTGTCGTTAGATAGTTTATGATGAAACACGAGTTTGATACATATGCCATTCATATAAAATATATGATATGCATGTCGTTGGAAAGCTATCGAAAAATTAATAACTTTCATTTAGAAATCGCGAGATTTCGATGAACGGATTAAAAGATATGGTCAACTGAATTATGTTTGACGTTAATTGAAATTGTGTTTGAAACTACAATTAATATTTAAACAACTTATTTATAAGATTAATAAATTGGATTTTTGGATACTACTAGTCGAGTAAATGAATTCTTATATAAGACACGTCTCGTTTTGTTAAACAATTGTCAAAGTTAACTTTTTGAGATGACTTTTGTTAACTTTTGCATGTCGATCTCGAGCATTAGGATTGTGATACACTATGACCTGACCTAGCTTGTTAGACATGTATTGACCAACATATGTTCTCTAGGTTGAGATCTACGATTATTTTACTTTTCGAGTTTCGGTCATATTTCAGTGAATGACCTTATGTGCTGCTAAGGTGAGTTTCACTTGATCCCTTTTTAATTGCTTTTGCAATCTATATTTTTGGGATGAGAATACATGCACTTTATTTTAAATGCAATGGACACAAGTACATACTAAATTCTACACTGAGTTTGAACCGAAAATCCCTTAGCTTTGGTAACTAGTAACTGTCGGTTATAAGAAATGGTGGGCGCGAGTGTAGAGACCCATCCTAATCCATCCGGACGAAGTCCGTATCGATTATAAACGATTCACAATAGTTGATTTCATCGCGAGGTACTTGACCGCTATATGATACATTTTACAAACATTGCATTCGTTTTTGAAAAGACAATATTTCATTACATCGAAAGTTGACGGCATGCATACCATTTCATAATATATCTAACTATAATTGACTTAATATTAATCTTGATGAACTCAACGACTCAAATGCAACGTCTTTTGAAATATGTCATGAATGACTCCAAGTAATATCCCTAAAATGAGCAAATGTACAGCGGAAGATTTCTTTCGTACCTGAGCATAAACATGCTTTAAAGTGTCAACCAAAAGGTTTGTGAGTTCATAGTTTAACATAAATAACCATTATCATCATTTTAATAGACCACAAGATTTCCATATTCAGTTCTCATAAATATACGTCCCATGCATAGAGACAAAATATCATTCATATGGATTGAACACCTGGTAATCGACATTCACAATATACATATAAGAATATCCCCATCATTCCAGGATCCTCCTTCGGACATGATATAAATTTCGAAGTACTAAAGCATCCGGTACTTTGGATGGAGCTTGTTGGGCCCGATAGATCTATCTTTAGGATTCACGTCAATTAGGGTGTCTGTTCCCTAATTCTTAGATTACCAGACTTAATAAAAAGGGGCATATTCGATTTCGATAATTCAACCATAGAATGTAGTTTCACGTACTTGTGTCTATTTTGTAAATCATTTATAAAACCTGCATGTATTCTGATCCCAAAAATATTAGATTTTAAAAGTGGGACTATAACTCACCATACTGTATTTTGTAGTAAAAATACATATGACTATATTCAACAACTGAACAATGCAGGGTTGGCCTCGGATTCACGAACCTATATCATTTGTATGCATATTAATACCCATATTTGCAATCAAACAATTATATTTATGTGAAATTATTAGTTATATCATATTTATATTAGTAATATGTATATGTGTTTCCTATATTCATTTTGTATATAAATTTTGTTATGTTGTACGTATTAAATATATTTATATATAGTTATATATCATTTGTTTACTAATGAAAATAGTAATGATAATAATATTAGGATAATATTAAATATGGTAATACTTATAATACATTAGTTTTCTAAGAAAATAATAATGTTAATAATACTATTAGTGATAATAATAATGATATATAAAAATATTATTTTTTTTTTTACTATTACTACTAGTTATGGTAATGATGTTAATAATTACACAATAAATATAATACTTATTTTAATGTTAATAGTACGTAATTGCATTATTATAGTATTACTAATAATCTACTTAACCATAATAATCATAATAACCATATTGATAATGATACATATTTTTATAATAAAAGTTGTGTTATTAATAATGTCACTGATATTAATAACAACGATAGTAATGATAATAACATTTGTAAATATAATGATAATACTAGTTTTTAATGATAATTATAAATTTAGTATGATAGCTATGATAACACATAACTTAAAAATGACAATAATAATAATATTAATTGTTATAATACATATAACTATACTAATACTAATATTTATTATAATTCCTATAACAACAATATTGAAAACAACAATAATAATAATAATCATGGTATTCACAATAATAATAATAATAGTAATAACAATAATAATAATAATAATAATAATAATAATAATAATAATAATAATAATAATAATAATAATAATAATAAGAATAATAATAATAATAATAATAATAATAATAATAATAATAATAATAATAATAATAATAATAATAAAAATAAAACAAATGAAAACTACCTTATAAGTCGTTTTTCATAAATAAAAAAAAGTCCAAAGCGAGGCTCGAACTCGAGACCTCTTGCTAATCCGTTAACACTCCTCACCATCCGGCCAATTCCATTTTTCTGTTATTTTAACCCCCTTATAGCTATTTAACCCGTATTACAACCTCATCTTCTTCTTCAAGATTTCAGTGGACCAGGAACAACTCAGAATCATATCCACGAATATGTTTTTGGGTTTGGACATTAAATTGGAAACAGATACATCCTTGATTGTTTTAAATCAAAAGAGAAAGGAAAAAAAAATTAAAGCAACAACAGCAGCCGCTGTATGCTACGGTTTCTAAAAAAAAAAAATTGATTTCACAATTGAAGCTGTTTTGGCTCATAATTCCTACATGAATTAGTTTTCAAATCACCCATAGAAACTATTGGAATTATCAATTTATCTAAAAACATCACAACGATTACAAATTTCACGATGAACACAACCTTTGACTTTTTGACAAATAACTTTGACTCAAAAATTAAAGCTCGATAGATGGAATTGGAATTTGAAACTTCACCAGAAGTTCGTTTATAAGATTCCTAACAACTCTGTATTTTTAGATTTTTGAAATTGGTTTGAAATCGAATTATGACGATTGGAGTTGAAGAACAGAGGTGAACGGTTTTTATCTGTTTCTTTTTCTGTTTTAAAAATTCAGTAATGATTTATAGAGTGCAAGTGGTATTGAAATAGCAATAAGATTCGTTTAAGTATTGTTTTCTAGTGATAATTCATCGACAGAATCACAATCAGAAGAAAAAAATGTAAAAGCAGATAATCAAATTCGTACATATTTGATAAGATATTTTATATTTTATATTAATAATAATAATAAATATAATTATAATACTGTAATATTAATTATTAATAATAAAAATCATAATAATAATTAGTAGTAATGTGAATAAAAGTATATATATAAAAATGATGGTAGAAACAATAATAATGTTAATAATAATAATAATAATAATATTAATATTTCTAATAATAATAATAATAATGATACAAAAAAAATGATCACTTTAATTAGTAATAATGGAGATAACAATAATATGATAATATAAATAATAACAATAATGTTAATACAAATAATAATTAGGATATAATAAGTTACATATATCAAATCTCATATCTATATCTTTTGTATTTGAAATAATAATAATATCAGTAATATGGATATTAATATTAATATTAATCTTAATATTAATACTAATAATGTGAATAACAATGTAACAACTTTTAAACTTAAAATTTTAATATATTAACTTTACAATTTGTTAAGTATGTAATACTTAGTTTATATAATAAGATAATTGAATGTTTAATATTTATGTATTTTATATATACATTACAATACATATAATATTAATTACATATAAATGTCATTTTAAATAATACTTTAGTTGTGTTTATATATTAATTTATATTTTAAATTATATCTTATTATTTCAAATTAATATATACACTTTTATATAGTTATATATATTATATATATGTACATATATAAACAACAATTGTTCGTGAATCGTCGAACACAGTCAAAAGGGTAATTGATTACATGAGTTAAATTCCAAAACTTTTAAGACTCAATATTACAGACTTTGCTCATCGTGTCAAAACCATATAAGATTCAAGTTTTAAATTTGGTCGGAAATTCCCTGGTCATCACAGCGAGTAGTTGTATATGGATCCATAAGGCTTGACATCCCCGTCTGTTCCAGGTATAGAAACCCTAGCCTGAACTATAAAACAGACATATGCTATTTGAGTTTAGTACACGTTGGTTTACGTGTATTGTACATGTTGGTTGCATGTATGTTAAAACATGGGTACTTATTATATAGACGTTAAAGTCTAGTTATCAGGGTGCTCAATCTTGTAGAATATTTTGATAAATGTTTCTGGATGAAACAACTAAAATCTTGTGATCCACCTTTATATACAGATTATGCGTAACATTAAAACTATGAACTCACCAACCTTTGTGTTGACACTTTTAAGCATGTTTATTCTCAGGTTTCTAGAAGTCTTCTGCTGTTTGTTTATACGTTATACAAGCTATGTGCATGGAGTCATACATGCTTTATTCAAAAAAACTTTGCATTCACAAAATCATCACCATGTATCTTATTTTGACTGCATTGTCAACGGATGTAGTATTGTAAACTATTATATACGGTGATTGTCTATACGTAGAAATCATCAGACGTCAAAAACCTTGGATTTATATATTCATTTATGGTGTGCCTTTTCAAAAGAATGCAATGTTTACAAAACGTATCATATAGAGGTCAAAGCCTCACTATGAAATCAATGAATGATGTATTCGTCCAAAGGAATTTGGAAGGATCATCACAAAATATTTCCCTCCTTCTAAACAAACCAAACTAAAGAATGACATCATTAACTTCAAACAAAGTTATGATGAATCTCTTTACACTGCATGGGAGCGATTCAAAACCCTGCTGAAGAAATTCCCTAATCACTAGTTAGAACGGTCAGCCCAAATCTGTACCTTCTACAATGGTCTTACGGTAAATCATAGGACGACGATCAATGCAGCAGCTCAAGGGAATCTGAAAAACCAAACCACAGATGAAGCATGGGAGTTGCTCGAGAACATGACAATGCATCATCATGACTAGAACAGTGGTGAAACAACTTCATCATCTTCCCTACTCTCTGCACTCAACAATCAAACGGAGGCCATCAAATCCCTCACGGATAAGATGGAATCTCTTGCTAAACAACTCAGAGAATTGAAGACGCAACCGTAGCAGGTCAACTAAGCTCAGGCTTGTGTTAATTGTACCAACCCGCAACCTACTGAAGAATATCAAGTTGAGTACGAAAACCCTAACGGTTCAGTCTGTTACGTCCAATACCCAGCTCGTCCACCAAATCCCGAATTCAATCAACCACCTAGGGTTAATCAATTTTAGCGAAGCAATCAACCTTTTCGCTATCGCTATCCACCTTATCCAGTCCAACAATCTCAATTGACCTACGATCAACCACTTCCACTCACTGGTACACCAGTTGAGGAAAATTCCCCTACCACCCAGATTACAAAAGCAACTAACCCCACTCTCGGAGCTGATGATCAGTTGACTCAGTTCATTCAAGGACAACAACAGCTAAATCATAGAACTGCAGCCAAGCAAGATCAGACATAGATACTAATGAGAAATCAATTGGCTCTGCTCAAAAGACTGGAAACGCAGCTCAGACAGTTATCACGACACCTTGAAACCCGACCGCAGGGAAGGTTACCAAGTAATACTATCCAAAATCCTCACATAGAAGAAGCAAAGCAAATGGATTCCGTAATCCCAGAGGAAGAACCACGAAGAAGGTCAGCCAGGTTCAAGAAAAAATTAACATATACTCAGAAGCTGACCCCAAAAACTCCAGTTCGTGTACCCTATCCTGGGAGGCTACAAGAAGAACCATCCAAGCTTGATTCCTTCAAACTTGATGGAAGTTTCCTGGACACTAGGTCCAAGGTTCTCAACCAGAAGAGATACATCCGAAGGCTTCTTTCTACAAAGGAAAGGATACCAGATTCTAACAAAATTCCACTGAGTGAAGAATGCTCTGCATTACCAGGAACTCTCTACCACCAAAGCTAGGAGATACGGGCCGATTCGTTTTCCTATGTTTAATCTACCAATCTGGAACCATTCATGCGCTAGCAGATTTAGGAGCAAGTATCAACCTAATCCCCTATTCTCTCTACAAGAGATTAGAGTTAGGAGACTTGTCACCAACTAAAATGACAATCCAACTTGCCGATCACATAATTCGATATCCTAAGGGCATAGTTGAGAACATCTTGGTGAAAGTCGATAAATTCTTGTATCCTACGGATTTCATAGTAATGGATATTAAGGAAGACCTACACACACCAGTAGTGTTAGGAAGACCTTTCATGAATACGGCTAGGACTGTCATTGATGTGTACAATCAAACCTTGATCTTACGATCACATGGGGAGAGCGTTACCTTCAAAATTGACCGACCAACCGATCTTTCTGGACAGGCAGAGATGTTTTCTATTTCCACCAGACGGATTACTTTCGATGACGAGTCTTCACCACCAGCCGATGATATTAAGATGGGTGTCGAATCACAGTCTGTAGACGACCCGGAAATGGAACAAGAGGATCCTAGCGAAGAAATAGAGGAAGAGGAGTAATCTGAAGAGGAAGAGGAAATGGAAGACGTAAAAGAAACTGCGACAATACCCGCTCCAAGCATTGAGCATCATGAAGAAATAATGAGGCTTGAGACGGAAGATCACAGTTTAATCATTCGCTTCAAGAAGAAGATCGACAAGGCTAGGGTTAAGGATATAGAAATTGATCCTGCAAGTATCAAACAAGAGAATCAGAATACTGAAGAAACCCGTTCATCAGACGCATCCTCAGAAGAACAATACACCGATGATGACGAGGTAGAGCAACATGAAGACATTCTGAATAACTCACACTCTCCAACCGAACCAGATCAAGGGGAGCCGGACTCTTCTTCAGATCGGATTCCGGTTATATCTACACACACAGACATGATAACCTTCATCAATGATACCGATGAATTTGAAGATATTCTAGAAGCCATCCGAAGATCAACCATTGATTCTTCACTACGCTTAACAGAACGAATTATGGCTATCTGAGAAGAACACAACCTCTATCTCCAAAGAGAAGACAATGATGTTGAAATCCTAGAAGAACGCATTCAAGACTTTATCAATTCTCTTCACGATCATATCTACCAGGAAGAAAGGCAACGAGAGCACAATTCAGTGGTTCGCACTATTCTTGAGACAAGTTTCTGTCGAGATCAGAAGATCATTTACTCTAAGGTTTATAACGCCTTAGTCGGATCTGCACTTCCGTTCTCACGAAACCAACGAGCACTACTGACTCTCATCCGAAAGCATATGGATCTTTCTATCGGATGCCCGACTTATCACTCTGATTTGCAAATGATCGAAGATATTCACAGCCTTTTCGCTCTCTTGGAAAGAGATAATTTCGAAAGCACACCAGACAGACTAGTGATTTACGTAACAATTGATCACCATGCTGATCTGATTATCAAAGAGTTACGAGACGCTGTTACGGAGGAAGTATGGTGAAACAATCCGTTCTCTCATCTTGAACCAAATCGAGTCAACATGGCCACCTATGTTACGAAGCAGATATCACGTATCTTCCACGAATCCACAGATCTTAGTTTCACATTTAAAGCTGTATGTCGGGAGATATACTCAAAGACGGTGACATTAATGCTCGGGTCAGGATTGCTATTCACTTCTTTTCAGCTTCATCTTTTAACAAATCTGTGCAAAGCTACAGACTCTTACTTTGGAGATCACCGTTCCGAAGACTTCAAGATTCTAAAGATACAGTTTCTAACATTGTTTGAAGACCTCCGAAATGCGCATCCCATCAAAGAAACAATCACCACCAGCACTGCTTCTATGATTGACATTCATGGGTCAACCAGCAGAGCCGTGGATCATATTCTCATCGGACTTCAAGACTTATCAAGATCCGAAACTGTGCACTATTTATCATTCATAAGATCTTCAAAAGAAGTACCGAATCTTCTACCACTATTGGTCCGGCACTTTCTCAGGATTTACCCGCCAAGACTCACATTCCCTCGAGAAGACCAAGATCACAACCATCAGCGAGGAATGTTTGCTTTTTAAAGCATCACTATGGTCGAGCCAATGACCTTAAACAAAAGCGCTTCTCGGGAGGAAACCCGCGCAATAAAGTAGAGTAGAAGAATAAAGGATGACAAATGAGCCGATAAAAGACGCAAGGATTGGAAGCCAACCACATCTGCTAGGGGTATTTCTTTCTTTTTGCTACTAGCTCAAGATTCAAACTATGCCACATCCTAGCTTATCACTAAGTGTGGGATAACACCCAATTGAAACACTAGACAAATATTCCCAAATCTTTAACTAAAACTCCTAACTGTGGGATACACTTGGAACATTGAGGACAATGTTCGTCTAAGTGTGGGATGTTGGTATAATCTTTTTATGCTGTATTAAACTAACCCATTACGAAGATTCCAAGTCCTTAAGCCAAATTTCAAAAATTTTGCAAAAGAAAGCCTTTTCGAAAAAGTATTTTTGAAAACCTAAAATGTTTATCAATAAAAATAAGGCTTAAGTAAGGTGAAAATCTTGTTAGGTTGAACCAAATCTCTAACAGAGCATTGCATAGCTAAGGCATTATCGACCTAAATTGATTATGGTGAGGCACCCCAAAAAAGACCAGCATTCATCTTTAATGCTTCACTATTTTCCGTTGAGAGTGCCGATGTCTGTACTCAGAATTAGAACTTGCTTTAGATCTGCATTTCCAAGCAGCGAAATGTGATTCGGTTGTAATCAAAAGAGCTAATCATTTGTCAAAAATAAGCCTTCCGCACCTCCACTACTTCCACTCCACCACCACATCATCCTTACTATAACTCGAAAAATCCAGAAAACAAGATTCCTTCCGAAAACCCGATGTTATAAACCTCTCAAGTATCATGGCAAAGGTCTTGAAAAAGTTTACCGGCAAAAAAGTTTCTCGAAATAAAGTCTCCAAAAAAAAATCAAAGTTCTGAAAAGGAGCAGAACTCAATAATAGAAATGCCGAAGAGAACTTGACAGAAAATGATTATCAAATGAAGAAAAGTTCAAAAGTGCTTCTCAAAATACTTCAGCACTCCTATCTATCCGAATAAAAGTCTGTATAAAGACTATATTACCCTTTTATCTCACCCCTCCAAAGCAACTTCACTACCACTCCAAAATTCCTTCTCCATCATTGACAAATGACCTACAAGCTGAGATTACTACCGTTCTCGCATTAGCAGCAAGGATTTGAGTCTTTATCAAGCCTATGACGATGGGTGCAGCATGGCTGGCTATAAGTGTATTCATTTCTTAGATCTATAGGGAACTCTAAACACATGAGTGATTTAAGTGACCCGTGAAAGCTAGCATATGTCATGTAACCTCCTCGCATGCTTGCAGAGATAATTTCAATCATAACATAGATGACTCACCTTGTCTTTTTGCTCTTATAATAAAAGCAAACCACTTAGGCTATTAGAAAAGAAACGCCGAAAAGATTCTTAAGGAAATGAGAGTTTGCTTGAGGACAAGCAAAGTATAAGTGTGGGATATTTGATATCGGCTAAAAAGTCACGTTTTCACCCCGGTATTAAGGCCCAAAAACAAGAAAAATTCGAACTTTGTTGGCAAAATACCCACTTCTTCTGTTAGAATTGAAGAACAAGTAATTACGAAGATGGTGCAAAAAGAATCAAGAGAATCAGAGCTAAAACAAAGATTCTAGAGTAAAAACGGTGAAAGACAAGAAATCAAGTTACGATTCAGAAAAATCAGGCTGACCAGGCCAGCAAACGGCCTACCAGTATGGCAAACGGCCTGCCAAACGGTCAGATCAAAAGGGCTCGATAAATGGCTTGCCTTAGCAAACGGCCTCCAAAAACAGCCTGCCAAATGGCATGCCAGCCGTTTGTAGGCAAAAATCTTGTTTATTTAATGGGTCTTTATCATTCATTCCAACACACACTTCAATTCACTTCTTTCTCTCTCTTGTACAATATTAGTCATACTCTCAAGGCCTTCGACTCCGTGCAGGAAACCTAGTACCCGTAGAAGAATGTCGAAGATTGTATTAGGAGCGGTCTGGAGTCTTGAAGTTGTCACTTTTATATTCGAAACTCGTTTAATCTACTGGTACTTCTATCCCTTATCTTTATGTCTTCTATCATTATGTTATGTGATATTTTTGTCATGGTTAGCGAGTAGTAATCTTTAGTGTATGCTATGATGTAAGCAGTTATAATGCCAAAATAATATTATGGTCTGTGTATGCTGTTGAAATGCTTTCCGATTATGCTTTAAACTCAATCGTTTTTCCAACTAATAGAACGTAGTTATTGGCTCTGTTATTGGGAAGTCGCAAACCCCGATCCAGAGTACACTATCTGTGTCACCCCTTGGTAAGAGAAGTATATCGGATACAACCCATTAAACTATCAGTTGCTTTCTTATTTGATTACTCAACTTAATTTGTCTTAAACAATAACCGCCTGATGTTTTTTTTTTCAAAACCCATTTAACATCTTCTTCATATATCATCGACTCGTCATCTTAATCTTCAAACGTCATCAACCATATCATTATGTATCGTGTGCAGTAGCAGTTGTAGCGAAACAACAGTAAACAGAAGCAACTAACTGTGATGTTTTGGTTTGATTATTTCGATTTAAAATATAAAAATACACTACAGCAAAAGTAATATTATAGTGGTAGTTAGCTCATGTTATTTGAGGTGATCAAAGTGGTGATTGTGGTGTTGGTTTACATTGACAGAAAGAGAGCAGAACAGCTGCAGTAATCAAGTAACAACACAGAAAAAGATAGATGGTGTTTGATAAATAAAATGCAAGAAACAAATATATATATATATATATATATATATATATATATATATATATATATATATATATATATATATATATATATATATATATATATATATATATATAAAACGCAGGTGGTGTCGTGGGTTTGAAAGTTGTCTTCGGTGATGGATGTATGGGTCTGTTCGAATGGAAACAGGAAGCATAGTAGCTGCAGGTTGGTTGTAGTTCAAACAGTAAATAGAAAAATTGGTAGGTGGCGGTGAGATGGTGCTCCAGTGGTGGCAGAAGGTGGCTATGGTTAGTGGTGATAGAGAGGTGGTTTCATCAAGTAGGAAAAGATGGTGATCGAAGAACCTATTTGGAAATGGGATGGTGGTTGTGGTTTATGATCATGGTGTGGCGATAGTATGTGGTGTTTA
Source organism: Rutidosis leptorrhynchoides (assembly GCF_046630445.1). Taxonomy (NCBI): domain Eukaryota; kingdom Viridiplantae; phylum Streptophyta; class Magnoliopsida; order Asterales; family Asteraceae; genus Rutidosis; species Rutidosis leptorrhynchoides. The sequence continues at coordinate 595,004,765 of NC_092335.1, forward strand.
AGGTGATGGTGATCATTCTTTTCTTATATCGAAACAATTGATGATCTTCATGTAATTTAGTGTTGATGGTTATGATACGATGAAGATGGTGGTTTTTGGTTGTCGTTGAAACGAAACAGAAATAGATGTCAAGATAATTTCAGTGATGATGGGTTAAATATATACATATGTATATTATATATGTAGATGGTGGGTTTGTTGTGTTTAGTTGCAGGAAAGAGAAACAAATCAAATGTGGTGTGTGTTCATTAATATGTATGTAAGGTATATGTACTAAATAACTCTCAGGAAGTGAGAAGAAAATAAAGAAAGAGAGAAAGATAGATAATGGTTGAAGTGGTTGGCATGATTGTACATATATATATATATATATATATATATATATATATATATATATATATATAGACTCCGTAAATTGCAATTGTGAGGAAATAAGTCAAGGAGAAGCACTATCTCCATTATAATATCTAACTTTATGTTAATTGTATAGTGAACGAATTGGAAGGAAACGATAAATGCAATGGTGAGGTTGTTATCATGTACATGTGGGTATATTAATATATATTAAGTTAGTTGTAAGATTCAATCAAGTACAGTAATAAATTAGTAAATTAGATTTTAAAATCTGTACAACATTTAGCAGCCTAGTTTTGGATTCTAATCGTCGACATTCATTTAATACGGATATTTACTCGTGTCCATTGCTAAACAGTTAACATATAAAAGTGTTCCTAAAAATCCCAAATTTTTAGATTAAATGTATTTATTTATTTCAGTCATTATAATATAAAATTTGATCATTAACTATTAAATAAAAATTACATTAATTATTCATTCCCATCCCAAGTAAAATATAAAAGTTTTAAAAATTTAATAATTTGCTCCTAAATACATTTTTACTATGCCTATAATTTATAAAACACATTTTCGGATCGCCATTTATTTTAAAATTACATAAGTTTGAATTCAGCTTGTTTAATATCAATCGAAACATCAAACGAGTATTACAATCATTTAATATTTATTTTTAATATACTTTATTTATATATAGAGATATATTTTAAATAATAATTATTATAATATCCTATTTTTATTTTATTAATTTTTAATTACAACAACCTATAATACTTCAAATTATATTTCGAATTATTATTTATATATACATACACACATATCTATTTACAATTAATTGTTCGCGAATCGTCGAGAGCAGTCGAAGGTCAATTGGATATATGAACATCGTTTTAAAATTTTCTAGTCTCATCATTACATATTTTGCTTATCGTATCGAAATCATATAAAGATTAAGTTTAAATTTAGTCAGAAATTCTCGGGTCGTCACAGTACCTACCCGTTAAAGAAATTTCGTCCCGAAATTTGAGTGAGGTGGTCATGGCTAACAATAAAAATGTTTTCATGACCAATATGAGTTGATAACTAGAGGTTTTTCTTCATTGAATAATAATGACAAAATAATTCGATTATCCTAAGAATACGAATGAAGCTATCGCAAAGGAGTGAATTGAAGAAAAATAAGATTTTCCTTAGCTTTTGACGTAAACAGGGTTGAATTTAGAAAATAAGGTGCGTCTTAACTTTTGACGTAGTCATGGTTGAATTCCGGAATTCAAGAGATTTAAAGAAAATCTTGGAAATCTATAAGATCTGATTCTTTGACGAATAAGGAAAGTAAGATTTCTATAATTAAATACAGTGATCTGCCTCGATTACTCTATCTGATATTTCCATTATAAATTAAACTCTTCCGTTCCATTATTCTCACCATTCCTATACTTTCCTTCTTGTTTCATACATCCAAAAGATTCTGAAAAAGTTTAATCCAGTTCTGATCCTTATCCTCATCCTTACTATCACAATAATCATTCTCCTTTTCCAACTTCCACCAGAGGAATCTGCTTTCTTCTACTTCGCCCTTGGGATTATAATGTTTTTAATTCTCCCGTGTCTTTATGTTGCGATAAACATTGATATACACGGTTTGTAATTTATGTGTTGTTATCGGGCTTTATATTCTCCCTTATATTTCAAAGCTCTATGCTTTTGTCTTCTCTTCCCGACTTTAAGTCAAGCGAATAATGGTCCAGAATTCATAGATTTAGAGTTTCGAATGATTATAATGTTCTAAGCGAGAAGGAACGTGATTGTACGATTTGATTTTCAAATTTATCAACATCACAGAAGATAGAACCATCAAGAATACATTTTCTTGATTTGTTCTGGAGTTAAGTAGAATGAAAGAGTTATGTAACATGGCACATGATGACGTTATGATCTGTGAATCATCACGTTCCATTAGAAACTTGGCATGACTTACTGTAATATAATCACGTTGATCAAGTGTCATTATATTATACTAACTCATGCATCAGTTCCCAACATTACTTCATTAACATTCATATTTTAAACTCGAAAGTTTACAGAATATAAAAACTAACAGTTTCTATATGATGTAATACTGATAGCACGAAGAGATTAATGATTTCAGATAAGATTAGTTATAAAATATCTTCAGAAATATGGAGGATATTTATAATGATAGATACGATGATATCTTGGAATTTCTAATATCGAAGGATGATGAAGAAGATTTATCCGTAAGGGTTTAGATTCTGAAGCATGGTGTTGGCTAAAGATTTCATCAGATATAGAATCATCAGGATTTTATGTACAAGTTTAGTCCTTTTGATTTGTTCAGAGTCTCCTACTGTTTTTCATTATCAAATTTTCTATCGAGCGTTCCCAACACTCCATTCTTTATCATCAAACTTTTAACCGTTTAGACCATCTACAATTTTTCTATTTCCTCTGCATTTAATGCTACGATATCTGAATCATCGGTTATCATTCCGAAGTGGTTTCAATAGAATTGTGTTTTTAGATGATTAAACGCTAATGGTAACATGGTGGATTATGAAAGGTTCCTCGGTAACAATAAAAGAGCACACATATATATATATCAAGGTTATAATAAGGTTGTTTCGAATGAAAAGTTGAAGTTGACTTGCTGGAGCTGTGATAAAATTGGCTACTTTGAAAAGGGATCGCAAAGTTATTTTTGCTAATAAATGCCAAAGGATCTGACGTGGCTACGTGTTAAACTTTTACTCAGTTGCCGAGAGTTTCTTAGGTGCAATACTATATACATAAATCTTTCCTTCCGTAGATGAAGTGCGGTTGGTTCATCCTCTCGATCGAGATGTTTTCAGGAATCATGAAAGGTTTGAACGCAGATTGTAATCGTCAAGATACAATGAGGTTTAAGATGAAATCAAGTGGCAAACTTGAAGAATTGTTTAGTTTTATATGTTATAATCAATATTTTAATTCATTTTAATTGTCCAATGTTGATAGTCCTCAGTTGATAGTCCACAGTTAGCAATTCAATAATTCATATATAATTATATATATAATATTTGAATTAATTAATACGTATCGTGACCCGTATACATCTCAGACTCGATCACAACTCAAAGTATATATATTATTGTAGAATCAACCTCAACCCTGTATAGAGAACTCGATCATTACTGCCTATAGAGTGTCTATGGTTATTCCAAATAATATATATATATATATATGCGTCGATATGATATGTCAAAACCTTGTATACGTGTCCCGATACTTAAAGTGCGTAAAATAAATACAGAAATTAAATGACGATAAATAAAATGCGTAAAGTAAATAACAGAAATTAAATGACGATAAATAAAATTGCGAGAATGTAAATTGCAATAATTAAATTGCGATAAATAAAGTGTAATCAGTTAGCTGGGAACAATTAGCTAGGAACAGTTAGCGTGGATTCTTAACAAAATTTCTCCTAGTTAATTTGTTTGTTTCTAACAAATTTTATTTTGTCAAATGTTTCCTTCATTATGCCACTTGATTTTTGATAAATCAAAATCCAAATATGAAATTGGATGAATATGGTTATTCTGTGGTGAACGAATTTGTATATCGGTGGACGTAAGTAGGATAGTAAACGACTGTTGAATTAGCTTCGAAGAATGTACAATGTAACTTATTAATGTGAAATCTGAATATTCCTCGGGTATTACCTACCCGTTAAAATATTTTCACAATTAACACTTTGTACCAAAGAATTTTTAATTACAATCTTTATGAAAACATATATATACATATATATTTTCTTCAGATGTAATCATGGATTTATTGAGTTAATATGATCTTAAACTCATTTGGTTTACCATCAGAACTAGAATACATAATCTCTAAAACATTAGAGATTACATAATCGCCATGAAGAATGAAGATAATTGATGTAGAACAAGATGTAGATCGATATGTAGAACGAGGATTATGCTCGAGGTATAGGATGAAATGTCGAGGCGTGTGATGTTGAAACTTGGGTTGTTGGTGGTACCGTTGGTGCTGGTGATGTTGCTGAAGCTGGTAAGTTTTGCACCATATTCTCCAAATTAATTACTCGAGCGCGAAGCTCGTTGTCTTCTTCTATTATTCCAAAATGATTGTCGGTCGGAACGAGCGGATGAATAAGGTTTAGAATCTGAGATAGTATATGATCGTGACGAGATACTCTGGAAATGAGAGAGAAAATGGTGTCTCGAACAGGTTCGCCGGTAAATGCTTCAGGTTCATTGTCAAGAGGTGAATTCGGTTGGTGGAAGGGATCGCCTTCTTCGCGTCTCCATTGATTAAGTCGACCACATCAGATGAATTGGGAATGGCTGATTGATTGATTCATCCTGGTGACACCGCTTTCGGAGCTTAGGAGAATATCCATGTCAGAATAGCTGTCAGAATAGCTATCGAAATCTGAGGGACTCGAACTGGTTGAGGGATTCATCACGTACGATCAGATGAAGGATTTTCAATAAGAAATAGATTATAGGATGTAGATTAGTACCCTGCAATACATAATTTACATATGCATATATAATACTAAAATCCCATAAGTTACGGAGGAATCTACGGAAGCTATTAGGCAAAGGTAACAATAATAGATACGCTAAGATATGAATTAGCAGATACGCTAAGATATAAATTTTGTCTATACACTATTCATGCAATCAATGCAATAAGATGTGTCTAGACTAAGAATGATAAGCAGGTAATTTTTGACACGAAATGATAAGCAAAACTTTTGACATGCAGACACGGTCGAAGTCCAGACTCACTAATGCATCTAAACAACTATCAGTTAGACACACTAATGCAAGACCTGGTTCGCTAAGAGCACCGCTCTGATACCACATGTCATACCCCGTCCTAATCCGTCTGGACGAAGTCACCAACATCTGGTTCCATTGCGATGATCGACTCCAAATAATGTGTTTACAATGAACAAATGCACAGCGGAAGATTTCTTTCATACCTGAGAATAAACATGCTTTCAAGTGTCAACCAAAAGGTTGGTGAGTTCATTAGTTTATCATAAAACAGTAAAATTCATTATTTTAATAGACCACAAGATTTAAATCCTGCATGGTACAAATGGGCCCGAATCCTATACCCACCTGTAATGTACATGCGATATCTTTTAAATACAGTATACCTTTCTCGTGTACAAAATCATCTTTCATAAATCTTAGTAACCGTACACATATCTCGTGCACAAAAATAACATACACATAACCTGTGTATAAAAATCATTCTCTCGATACATAACATTCACATCAATTGGTGGCAATTATCATGTCCACATAATTCAATGGTGGCAATTATCATGTCCACATAATTCAATGGTGGCAATTATCATGTCCACATAATTCAATGGTGGCAATTATCATGTCCACATAATTCAATGGTGGCAATTATCATGTCCACATAATTCATTCGAGGAATGTTTTGCTTGTGTCTATCTCGTCAAACATTTATAAAATCAATTCATGTATTCTTAGTTCAAAATATATTTCAAAAGCATTTAATAGAGCAGTTATAAAAGCAGCGCATGTATTCTCAGTCCAAAAAATGTAAAGAGTAAAAGGGAATCAAATGAACTCACCTAATGCATTTTGTAGTAAAAATACATATGACTATATTGAAAAACTGAACAATGCAGGGTTGGCCTCGAATTCACGAACCTATATCATTTATATATTTATTAATATACATAATTGTAATCGAACAAATATATATATTAACTTATTAGTTATATCCTTTTTATATTAATAACCTATATGTTTCATATATTTATTTTATATATTAAAAATATTAATTTTGTCATGTTATAAGTATTTAATACATTTTTGTATATATATCTTTTGTTTGTTAAAATTATATTAATACAAAAATAATATTAGAAATGATAAAAATAATAATAATGATAATAATAATATTACTACTAATAATAATACTAATACTTATGATACTAATAATAATGATGATAATAATAATAATAATAATAATAATAATAATAATAATAATAATAATAATAATAATAATAATAATAATAATAATAATAATAATAATAATAATAATAATAATAATAATAATAATAATAATAATAATAATAATCTTGAATATCCTATTAATACTAATGATAATAATAATAATAATATTAATAATACTTGTGTTAATAATAATGTTAATGATATTAATAATAATAATAATACTTTTACTAATAATAATACTAATAATGAAAATAACAATAATAATAGTAATAAATTACTACCTTAAGAGTATAAGCTCCAAAAAAATAAAAACTGTCTCTGCCAGGACTCGAACCCACGACCTCCCACTAAACCCAAACACTACTAACCATTGCTCTGCTTGTTTCTTTATTGAAATACTTTGCACGCTTAATTATTTAACCGATACTAACTGTTTATCATCTTCCTAGTATCATCATCTTAATCAACATCTTATATATCATTATATCACCACACACCGTTATCATCATTCTCGCCCATCATTAATACCATGTATCATGTTTTCGGCCCAACAGAGAGTATACGGCCCAAGCATTCCATTTATATATATAGAAGCCCAATTATTTTGCAATCCATCAACAAAGAAAGTAACAAATCCATATAAGGTTAAGTGGCCCAATGGTTGTTGTTTAATTAAAAAAAATTCGAAGAAGTCTAGGATTGAACCCCTAACCACTCGTTCACAAACATCACGCTCAACCATTAAACTATCAGTTGCTTTCTTATTTGATTACTCAACTTAATTTGTCTTAAACTATAACCGCCTGATGTTTTTTTTTTTCAAAACCCATTTAACATCTTCTTCATATATCATCGACTCGTCATCTTAATCTTCAAACGTCATCAACCATATCATTATGTATCGTGTGCAGTAGCAGTTGTAGCGAAACAACAGTAAACAGAAGCAACTAACTATGATGTTTTGGTTTGATTATTTCGATTTAAAATATAAAAATACACTGCAGCAAAAGTAATATTATAGTGGTAGTTAGCTCATGTTATTTGAGGTGATCAAAGTGGTGATTGTGGTGTTGGTTTACATTGACAGAAAGAGAGCAGAACAGCTGCAGTAATCAAGTAACAACACAGAAAAAGATAGATGGTGTTTGATAAATAAAATGCAAGAAACAAATATATATATATATATATATATATATATATATATATATATATATATATATATATATATATATATATATATATATATATATATATATATATATATATATATATATATATATATATATATATATATATATATAAAACGCAGGTGGTGTCGTGGGTTTGAAAGTTGTCTTCGGTGATGGATGTATGGGTCTGTTCGAATGGAAACAGGAAGCATAGTAGCTGCAGGTTGGTTGTAGTTCAAACAGTAAATAGAAAAATTGGTAGGTGGCGGTGAGATGGTGCTCCAGTGGTGGCAGAAGGTGGCTATGGTTAGTGGTGATAGAGAGGTGGTTTCATCAAGTAGGAAAAGATGGTGATCGAAGAACCTATTTGGAAATGGGATGGTGGTTGTGGTTTATGATCATGGTGTGGCGATAGTATGTGGTGTTTAAGGTGATGGTGATCATTCTTTTCTTATATCGAAACAATTGATGATCTTCATGTAATTTAGTGTTGATGGTTATGATACGATGAAGATGGTGGTTTTTGGTTGTCGTTGAAACGAAACAGAAATAGATGTCAAGATAATTTCAGTGATGATGGGTTAAATATATACATATGTATATTATATATGTAGATGGTGGGTTTGTTGTGTTTAGTTGTAGGAAAGAGAAACAAATCAAATGTGGTGTGTGTTCATTAATATGTATGTAAGGTATATGTACTAAATAACTCTCAGGAAGTGAGAAGAAAATAAAGAAAGAGAGAAAGATAGATAATGGTTGAAGTGGTTGGCATGATTGTACATATATATATATATATATATATATATATATATATATATATATATATATATATATATATATATATATATATATATATATATAGACTCCGTAAATTGCATTTGTGAGGAAATAAGTCAAGGAGAAGCACTATCTCCATTATAATATCTAACTTTATGTTAATTGTATAGTGAACGAATTGGAAGGAAGCGATAAATGCAATGGTGAGGTTGTTATCATGTACATGTGGGTATATTAATATATATTAAGTTAGTTGTAAGATTCAATCAAGTACAGTAATAAATTAGTAAATTAGATTTTAAAATCTGTACAACATTTAGCAGCCTAGTTTTGGATTCTAATCGTCGACATTCATTTAATACGGATATTTACTCGTGTCCATTGCTAAACAGTTAACATATAAAAGTGTTCCTAAAAATCCCAAATTTTTAGATTAAATGTATTTATTTATTTCAGTCATTATAATATAAAATTTGATCATTAACTATTAAATAAAAATTACATTAATTATTCATTCCCATCCCAAGTAAAATATAAAAGTTTTAAAATTTAATAATTTAATAATTTGCTCCTAAATACATTTTTACTATGCCTATAATTTATAAAACACATTTTCGGATCGCCATTTATTTTAAAATTACATAAGTTTGAATTCAGCTTGTTTAATATCAATCGAAACATCAAACGAGTATTACAATCATTTAATATTTATTTTTAATATACTTTATTTATATATAGAGATATATTTTAAATAATAATTATTATAATATCTTATTTTTATTTTATTAAATTTTAATTACAACAACATATAATACTTCAAATTATATTTCGAATTATTATTTATATATACATACACACATATCTATTTACAATTAATTGTTCGTGAATCGTCGAGAGCAGTCGAAGGTCAATTGGATATATGAACATCGTTTTAAAATTTTCTAGACTCATCATTACATATTTTGCTTATTGTATCGAAATCATATAAAGATTAAGTTTAAATTTAGTCGGAAATTCCCGGGTCGTCACATTAGGACCAGTGTAATGAATACAAGGCCTCTGCCTATTCATGAGCCAGCATTCCATAATCTCGGCAGAATAACTGATGAAATCATAGTATGCACTCACTTTAACCTTATCTGAATTACGAATTTTATCGCATTTACTTTATCTGTCTAATAAATTAGAAAATTCCAAAATTAGGTAACCACTACTCCTTCCTAACTATCTTAGGCTTAAAAATAGGTTTGATTCTACTGATATCTCAAAAATACGACTCTAAGTCATACTTCCCTTACTCATACTAAGGATTAGTACGATTTAGGCCCTGCTAAATATAAATTTAAAACAGTACCTCCCCCTTGGGTGGCTGATCCTGGCGCGCTGCGGCCCGACGACACTGCACGAATAAAACCGTCTATTTCGGCCATATCAAGTCTCTCGCCCATTTAATAGATAACTTGAAACTTGGCATAAATGCTTCAAACATCTCTATCCCACACAATAAACTTACACCACAAAAAGTAAACATTTTTGCATGGAGGGTCGCCCAAAAGAAAATACCAGTTAGGGCCGAACTTGATAAAAGAGGTATTGACCTTGATACTATCCTTTGTCCTCTTTGCAACTCGGATATTGAATCTATTGAGCACATCCTTGTACAATGCCCAAAAGCATTGCAAATTTGGGCACTCGTATTTGACTGGTGTTACCAAAACACTTGCTCGATCTCATGTATTGAAGACGCCATCACAAATAACCAATCATTCGCACATAACACCACAGGAATCTCCTTATAGCAAGCAACCAAATGGATCATTTGCTATACAATTTGGAAATACAGAAATTTAAAAGTCTTTTCCAAAAAAGAATGGATCCCCGCAGCAATTTTATCCGAGATCCAATCTCAAACTTTTAGTTGGATTTCCAAAAGATCTAAAAAGAAACCTATTGAATGGCATCAATGGCTAATCAATCCTTCATTTTATGTTGCGGCTTCCCCTCATCGAGTTGGTATTGGTTAATCATAGTCACCAAGATGGTCAAAATCCTATTATTTTGTATGCAGGAGTGATTAAACGGGTTGAGGTTTTGTTAACTTTGTAGTCTCACTAGCCGGCACTGTTATCTTCCTTCACCTGGCTTGTTATTTTTCAAGTTCTTTCTCCTTCATACTTAATTTATGGTGCCTTTTGTCCATCGCATGTAATAAGTTAGATTTCCATTTTTATATCTCCGACTCCATTGTATAGATTACATAGGTCCATGTAACATATATTCCGATTATTAATAATATACTTATCTTGCTTTTAAAAAAAAGCCCATTATCACTTGTTTCTGGTCCATTAGGGAGTACTTAATGAAGAGAATAGCTATGGTGAGAAATTTGTTAGTAAGTCTGTTGGACCTTTAACACATGTAGCTACTACAGTGTTCGAAGGAATGAAAAAGATGCAACCAAGTATACTGTAATATATAATTGTAGTAGGATGTTCCAAACCACACAATGATCAAGTAGTACCTGACATGGATCACGAGACATGTGTTTGTAGAAGATGGGAACTAACATGTATGCCCTGTAAATGTTTGTTGTATGTAGAATATGGGTGTTAATGATGCTATTGTTGCCAGACCAGAGTCGTGGGTTCACCAAGTCCATATCATGAAGAGGCGGTAAGATACTTATAAATTTGTTATTGTTCCACTAAATGAAAGAAACATGTGGGTCAAGTCTAGTGTACCCACCAAATTACTACCTGATAGTGCTTAAAATGATCATATATTTAGACGCAATATCATTCCAATATGTAATGTTTTTAATTGTAATTTTCTTATTTTTAGTTGTAATCGTTAAAATAAATAAGTGCGAAGACGAAAGACGAAAATCGCTCGAAAATGAAGACTTAAAGACGAAAACGAAGATTTGAAGATGAAAACGTCCAAAATGCTCAAACGTACAAGTTACACTCCAAGTGGTTTAATTTATCGATGAATAACGTCTAAATATTGACAAGAGTGCAAGCCGCGGAACGCAAAGTACAAAATTTTAAAGCACACGAAAAGACGTCCGAGAAACCGGAACCGAGACATAAACCGAGTATCAACGTACGAGTCAACGGACCTAAACATACAAGTCAACTATGCACAAGAATATAATATAATATTTATATAATTATGTAAATTATATATATATATTATATATATATATATATATATATATATATATATATATATATATATATATATATATATATATATATATATATATATATATATATTTATCTATGTCGACGAGCTAGGAGTTAAAAGAACATGAGCTAGAAACCAAGCCCATGCAAGTGCATGGCAAATACACTAAAACCTCATGCACTTGCATGGGGATCAAAAACTCAAAACTCCTATAAATAGCTCCAGCTTCTGAACGAAAAAATGACACCATCTATCATATAACTCTCCCTCTGTATAAATAATATATATGATATATATAATATAGTTTAGTTTTATATTAGTTAGTTTGGGTAATGTAAAGGTTATTTTACGGGTTTTAAATCGAAGTTCTGTCCGTGTAACGCTACGTGATAAATAATCATTGTAAGTTATGTTCTCCCTTTTTAAATTAATGTCTCGTAACTAAGTTGTTATTATGCTTATTTGAGCTGAAGTAATCGTGATGTTGAACTAAATATTAAGACGGGGTTATTGGACTTTGGACCATAATTGGGGTTTGGACAAAAGACCGACACTTGTGGAAGTTGGACTATAGGTTATTAATGGACTTTATATTTGATTAATATAGAGATTTACAATTTGACGTAACTATAAATAACCACATACGCTTGATCGGGTACGGTGAGCGGGATATTTATAAATACTAATAATTGTTAATTTGACTAGAGACGGGGATGAATTAATAGTCAACGGACTCATTAAAACAGGGGTGAATTACATACAAGGGTAATTGGTGTAATTGTTAACAAATTATTAAAACCTTGGATTACACGCAGTCGATAACCTGGTGTAATTATTAACAAAGTATTAAAACCTTTTTACAGTTTAAATCCCTAATTAGTTGGAATATTTGACTTCGGAAATAAGGTTAATTTGACGAGCATATTATAATTATGACTGATGAACTATTATGGGCAAAAACCAGATAGGTATCAAATAAATCCAGGAAAAAGGACAATTAACCTAGGGTAATAAATTAAAATCAAAACGTCAAACATCATGATTACGGAAGTTTAAATAAGCATAATACTTTTATTTCATTTCTTATTGCAATTTTATATATCGTCATTTAAATATCGTTATTTATTTTACGCTTTAAATTAAGTTATATATAATATTTTTTGCATTAGGTTTTAATTGTGACTTAAGTTTTAAAATTGACAAACCGATCATTAAACGGTAAATCCCCCTTTTATATATTATTATATATAATTATATATATTTTGTACAAATATAGTTGTCAAAATATATAGTGTAAAATTAGCCGTCTCCCTGTGGAACGAACCGGACTTACTAAAAACTATACTACTCTACGATTAGGTACACTTCCTATAGTATTGTAGCAGAGTTTAGGTATATCCCATCTGTAAATAAAAATAATAAAACTTATGTAATTTATATCGTATTACGTAATAAAAATAATAGTATTTCGTACCCCATCGCTACATCATCAAGTTTTTGGCGCCGCTGCCGGGTAGCGGTAAAATGCTATATTTTTAATTTATATTTGTAAAAATACAATTAAAAAAAACCGGATTCCATTTATGATTATTTAAATGATTAAACGATTATTTAATAATAAAATTGCTATGGGTTAATTTCTCGTAACTAAAGGAAGTTACGTTATAATTATAATCAAGACTTATCCCTTGTACTCTTGTAGTCATCATGCACCTCCAAATATTGCGATGAAGTTTTTAATAAAAACTTGTGATGACTTCACTTGAAACTAAATACGTAGGTTATTAGTTTTGAAAAAAGGGGGGGTAAATACTTATGAACCGAATTATATATATGTTTTTAGTTGTGTAACCAATTATGGAACTATTTTCTTATGTTGTAGTTCTCTAGTAGTTCTGTGTGATGTGTTTATTCACTCAAACAACTTAGATATTGTTTGTTTAAAGATATATAACAATATTTTAAACCAATGATTGTTAAAGACTTCGATTCCACTATAACAATACTATCTCGATTCCACCATAACAATATTGTATGTATGTGTTAAAGACTTTATCCACTTGTGTTTCTATTAATAAAAAAAAGTAAAAAATCACAAAAAGGGATTTTGATTAGCTTGTTCCAATTGTGGGGTTTTATCTCTACTGGCACAATGTTTAAAGCAAGCAAGGAGCAATTAAATTAATTAGAGGTGTGGACAACAAAGAACTAGAAGAATTTTGATCATCTCTTTTGTGCTTGTTCACGTGGGAGAAAAGCTCAAAAAAAATTAAATAAAAAAGAAATTAAAAAAAATAAAAAAATATATATTATATTTTTGTACAAACGATTAAATTAATAGACGCCAATTTTATGGTTCATAGTAATAGTTGGATTTGCTAGTGGCGAGTTGTGGATTTCCGATTTAAAGGGTCCTGGCTACCAGCTGCATCTATTGGCTATTCGAAACGTGGGCAAAAGCAAAAAAGTCTATTAATTTGATAACTTATATAATTTTTAGTTTTATAACTAATAGAATAATTAGTAAATGCACCACATTGCAGCTAAAATTTGGTAATAAGCGTATTATGGAAAATCTCAAAAATATTTTGGAAACTCTTTCTGACATCCGAAATCAATTAAATCAATACTCTCAAATGATTGTTGATGACAATTCGTTCGGTCAAACTTGGATCACGAATGATGAAACAATAACTGGTTGTGAAATCTGTGGAGATTATCACTCAACATGGGAATGTTATTATTACGTTCCTATGAAAAATTATGCACACATGGAACCTGAATGGAATGATTATGAGGAATGCAATTCAAATTGGGATTATTTCCAAGAATATATCCAAACTCAACAACAGAGGACGACGAAAATTATGTGTCTGAAATTTTTTTAGGTTATATGAAAATCAAACTCGAAGAACTTAACGCTCAAAATGAACAGATAAGAGAGTTTGCAAATTGGCAAGCTGAAAATCTGTCAGACTACACACCTGTTGATCTGAGGAGTCATGTACAAGAAAATCTCATATCTTCAAATTTTGATGAATTCGAGAGCTCCAAAATCAGCAATTATCCCGATGATACTTTTTATTCAGTCTTACCAATTTCACAACATATCGACACAATAGCCTCAACCGACAAAATCATCGATCCATCAATGGATGAAGAAGAAGTAAGAGCGACAAATTGGTACTCTTGGGAAAACGATAACGTTGAAAATTTTACCCTCGAGACCAAAGTGGTGGGACCGATAAGGACCGTTAATGAAGAAGAATTTGCTTCGATCCCGAAATTCACCATTCCATAACCTTCCAACCCAATATTCTCAATAGACGAGTCATCTACCAAAGATGAACTACGAGCTGTAATAGATAATGACACATCGAATTTCACCTAATTTCACCCAATTGGGTAATAGAGGTGAAAACTTTGATCCCGAGAATGAACGGAAGAAAATGTTAGGAATTGTCCACCCTATAGAAATATGTATGTCGGTGTATATCGATCCATTTGACCAAGAACCAGAAAAGAGACATATCCATTTACTAAAAGCTACACTTAAAAAAGAATTAAGTAGTGACAATCGGGTGGGTCTAAACTTTAAACCCATTGATATATTATACACCACCCGAGATGTAAATAACTGGCTCACTATTCTAATTCGTAGAACTTATTCTACCGACTTCACGTGTCGTCAGCTAAGTGTGGGGAAGTCTAACCCCACTTAACGTTAAATTCGGGGTTCGATTTAGTGCATAACTCGTTAATAAAAATACATGATAAATTAGGGTAAAAGACGAATTTTCAAAGATCAGCAAACAGTTCAGAAAAGCAACCATTTTTGAAGAAAAACATGTGTGATAAAACAACAAAAGGAATGAACGATGAGGCGCGCCATCTATCATTCGACGAGCTT
Organism: Rutidosis leptorrhynchoides; assembly: GCF_046630445.1. Lineage (NCBI taxonomy): Eukaryota > Viridiplantae > Streptophyta > Magnoliopsida > Asterales > Asteraceae > Rutidosis > Rutidosis leptorrhynchoides. Next base: position 595,020,208 of record NC_092335.1, read on the forward strand.
GGTAATTATAAACTGGTATCTTTAACTATTTTTCTACACTAATCACCCTCATGAATTTATAATTATAGTCTGATTTCATACAAATGAGGGCATTGCATGATCTCAAGTGTGGGGAAGGGTTATAAATTCTCTCGGGTTTGCACATGGTTTATTTGCCAAATTTGGTGAAAATTTGAAAAATTTTCAACTAAATGAATTCAAAATCATGTTTATACATATTTATGAGTGATAAAACTAGGTTATAATACCGAAATTATTGTTACCTTGGAGAGGACATAAATTGAGAAACAACCCAAAACGCTTAAATTCATTTAAAATGGAATAGAAGAGAATAAAAAGGCAAAGAAAGAAAAAATAAAAACCAAGTGTGGGAAAAATTCACCAAGTTCTTTAAAACATATATCACATATTTTGTACAAGATTATTGCAGGTGCTTTTGTTTTGGACTAAATTAACAGTTTTACCCAGTTTATTATAATACATTTGAAAGAAAAGATGAATCTATACGATGAATCAATTCCATCATTAAAATGAAGTAAAGTCTTCAGAAAAAGAAATGCGCTTCTTGATTTAGGTCAGGAAGTTGTCGTCCAGACCAGTTGTAGGTTGACGAAAAATCTAGAAAAGTCATCTCTAAAATCAGCAGGAAATCCACGGACCTCAGCATCAAACAGGGTCGCCAAGTGGTCAGACTTATCCTAACCATGAGAGGATCTGTCTTGTAAAATGGGGAGGGCACCTTGCAAATTAGCTTGATAAGACTAATGAATCAGACACCCAGAAAGGATAATCTCCTTAAAGATTAAAAATCAGCTTATATTACTCAGTCCTTGAGATTGACATTAAAGATTTAGAATTACAAACTCATGAAATTCGATGATATCTAAACTCGAGCTTAAACGAGAAAATATTTTGATCAAAAATAAAAACCGATTTGTTTTCTGAAAACCTATTTTCAATGCGTTCATTACCATTGAACGTAAAATCCTGAGAATTCATCAGAATTCATTAGGTCACCTGAACCAAATCGGGTGTCAATCGTAAGAACGGTGGTTGCATAGCATGGTCGAAGACAGGACCTTGTGCCAGACCGAAAAATTATAGGATGATCTTTGCTATTTCTCCTACAAAGGATAGTAATTGCATCCGACACCTTGTGGACCATGAACATCTGCATGTCATTAGACATTGCCTTAACAGTTGCTTGTTCAACGCTTTCCTTTACAACCGGACGGTAGTTTACTGAAAGGTAATATATGGAGCAAGTATACTGGACGTGTGCTTTCCTAATACAAGGTTAGCAAGTGGGTGACACAAAACCGCAAGTTTTGAACTAAAATTTTAAAATCTGAAACCCACAAAACCCACAAAATCATTTTGCAAACACCGGTGAAGGGTTATTCCGAAAAACTTGTCTAGGGTAAAATCTAACTTGAATTTTCAAAAGATCAAATGTTTTCATAAAGATCCAATTTCCTTAAAGGATCTAAATTTTCATAGTCATGTGGGACTGTAAACCATATCGTTACTATCATTGTTTATACCACCGTATCAAAATCACTTATGTACAAATTTTGAGAATAAAAAAGTGATTCGAGTGAAGTGTGATTTAATTTCAAGTTCTGTATTGTTTGAGGACAAGCAACGTTCAAGTGTGGGGATATTTGATAGTGCTTAAAATGATCATATATTTAGACGCAATATCATTTCAATATGTAATGTTTTTAATTATAATTTCCTTATTTTTAGTTGTAATCGTTAAAATAAATAAGTGCGAAGACGAAAGACGAAAATCGCTCGAAAATGAAGACTTAAAGATGAAAACGAAGATTTGAAGACGAAAACGTCCAAAATGCTCAAACGTACAAGTTACACTCCAAGTGGTTTAATTTATCGATGAATAACGTCTAAAAATTGACAATAGTGCAAGCCGCAGAACGCAAAGTACAAGATTTTAAAGCACACGAAAAGACGTTCGAGAAACCAGAACCGAGACATAATCCGAGTATCAACGTACGAGTCAACGGACCTAAAATTACAAGTCAACTATGCACAAGAATATAATATAGTATTTATATAATTATGTAAATTATATATATATTATATATATATTTATCTATGTCGACGAGCTAGGAGTTAAAAGAACATGTGCTCGAAACCAAGCCCATGCAAGTGCATGGAAAATACACTAAAACCTCATGCACTTGCATGGGGATCAAAAACTCAAAACTCTTATAAATAGCTCCAGCTTCTGAACGAAAAAATGACACCATCTATCATATATCTCTCCCTCTGTATAAATAATATATATATATATATATATATATATATATATATATATATATATATATATATATATATATATATATATATATATATATATATAATATACTTTAGTTTTATATTAGTTAGTTTGGGTAATGTAAAGGTTATTTTACGGGTTTTAAAGTCGAAGTTCTGTCCGTGTAACGCTACGCGATAAATAATCATTGTAAGTTATGTTCTCCCTTTTTTAAATTAATGTCTCGTAACTAAGTTGTTATTATGCTTATTTGAGCTGAAGAAATCGTGATGTTGAATTAAATATTAAGACGGGGTTATTGTGTAGTGACCCGAACTTTTCCATGTTTATATATATTAATTGAGATTGATATTTACATGATTAAATGTTTCCAACATGTTAAGCAATCAAACTTGTTAAGACTTGATTAATTGAAATATGTTTCATATAGACAATTGACCACCCAAGTTGATCGGTGATTCACGAACGTTAAAACTTGTAAAAACTATATGATGACATATATATGGATATATATATATATATATATATATATATATATATAGTTAACATGATACTATGATAAGAAAACATATCATAAAGTATATTAACAATGAACTACATATGTAAAAACAAGACTACTAACTTAATGATTTTTAAACGAGACATATATGTAACGATTATCGTTGTAAAGACATTTAATGTATATATATCATATTAAGAGATATTCATACATGATAATATCATGATAATATAATAATTTAAAATCTCATTTGATATTATAAACATTGGGTTAACAACATTTAACAAGATCGTTAACCTAAAGGTTTCAAAACAACACTTACATGTAACGACTAACGATGACTTAACGACTCAGTTAAAATGTATATACATGTAGTGTTTTAATATGTATTTATACACTTTTGAAAGACTTCAATACACTTATCAAAATACTTCTACTTAACAAAAATGCTTACAATTACATCCTCGTTCAGTTTCATCAACAATTCTACTCGTATGCACCCGTATTCGTACTCGTACAATACACAGCTTTTAGATGTATGTACTATTGGTATATACACTCCAATGATCAGCTCTTAGCAGCCCATGTGAGTCACCTAACACATGTGGGAACCATCATTTGGCAACTAGCATGAAATATCTCATAAAATTACAAAAATATGAGTAATCATTCATGACTTATTTACATGAAAACAAAATTACATATCCTTTATATCTAATCCATACACCAACGACCAAAAACACCTACAAACACTTTCATTCTTCAATTTTCTTCATCTAATTGATCTCTCTCAAGTTCTATCTTCAAGTTCTAAGTGTTCTTCATAAATTCCAAAAGTTCTAGTTTCATAAAATCAAGAATACTTTCAAGTTTGCTAGCTCACTTCCAATCTTGTAAGGTGATCATCCAACCTCAAGAAATCTTTGTTTCTTACAGTAGGTTATCATTCTAATACAAGGTAATAATCATATTCAAACTTTGGTTCAATTTCTATAACTATAACAATCTTATTTCAAGTGATGATCTTACTTGAACTTGTTTTCGTGTCATGATTCTGCTTCAAGAACTTCGAGCCATCCAAGGATCCATTGAAGCTAGATCCATTTTTCTCTTTTCCAGTAGGTTTATCCAAGGAAATTAAGGTAGTAATGATGTTCATAACATCATTCGATTCATACATATAAAGCTATCTTATTCGAAAGTTTAAACTTGTAATCACCAGAACATAGTTTAGTTAATTCTAAACTTGTTCGCAAACAAAAGTTAATCCTTCTAACTTGACTTTTAAAATCAACTAAACACATGTTCTATATCTATATGATATGCTAACTTAATGATTTAAAACCTGGAAACACGAAAAACACCGTAAAACCGGATTTACGCCGTCGTAGTAACACCACGGGCTGTTTTGGGTTAGTTAATTAAAAACTATGATAAACTTTGATTTAAAAGTTGTTATTCTGAGAAAATGATTTTTATTATGAACATGAAACTATATCCAAAAATTATGGTTAAACTCAAAGTGGAAGTATGTTTTCTAAAATGGTCATCTAGACGTCGTTCTTTCGACTGAAATGACTACCTTTACAAAAATGACTTGTAACTTATTTTTCCGACTATAAACCTATACTTTTTCTGTTTAGATTCATAAAATAGAGTTCAATATGAAACCATAGCAATTTGATTCACTCAAAACGGATTTAAAATGAAGAAGTTATGGGTAAAACAAGATTGGATAATTTTTCTCATTTTAGCTACGTGAAAATTGGTAACAAATCTATTCCAACCATAACTTAATCAACTTGTATTGTATATTATGTAATCTTGAGATACCATAGACACGTATACAATGTTTCGACCTATCATGTCGACACATCTATATATATTTCGGAACAACCATAGACACTCTATATGTGAATGTTGGAGTTAGCTATACAGGGTTGAGGTTGATTCCAAAATATATATAGTTTGAGTTGTGATCAATACTGAGATACGTATACACTGGGTCGTGGATTGATTCAAGATAATATTTATCGATTTATTTCTGTACATCTAACTGTGGACAACTAGTTATAGGTTACTAACGAGGACAGCTGACTTAATAAACTTAAAACATCAAAATATATTAAAAGTGTTGTAAATATATTTTGAACATACTTTAATATATATGTATATATTGTTATAGGTTCGTGAATCAACAGTGGCCAAGTCTTACTTCCCGACGAAGTAAAAATCTGTGAAAGTGAGTTATAGTCCCACTTTTAAAATCTAATATTTTTGGGATGAGAATACACATAAGTACGTGAAACTACATTCTATGGTTGAATTATCGAAATCGAATATGCCCCTTTTTATTAAGTCTGGTAATCTAAGAATTAGGGAACAGACACCCTAATTGACGCGAATCCTAAAGATAGATCTATTAGGCCTAACAAACCCCATCCAAAGTACCGGATGCTTTAGTACTTCGAAATTTATATCATATCCGAAGGGTGTCCCGGAATGATGGGGATATTCTTATATATGCATCTTGTTATTGTCGGTTACCAGGTGTTCACCATATGAATGATTTTTATCTCTATGTATGGGATGTGTATTGAAATATGAAATCTTGTGGTCTATTGTTACGATTTGATATATATAGGTTAAACCTATAACTCACCAACATTTTTGTTGACGTTTAAAGCATGTTTATTCTCAGGTGAATATTAAGAGCTTCCGCTGTTGCATACTAAAATAAGGACAAGATTTGGAGTCCATGTTTGTATGATATTGTGTAAAAACTGCATTCAAGAAACTGATTTCGATGTAACATATTTGTATTGTAAACCATTATGTAATGGTCGTGTGTAAACAGGATATTTTAGATTATCATTATTTGATAATCTACGTAAAGCTTTTTAAACCTTTATTTATGAAATAAAGGTTATGGTTTGTTTTAAAAATGAATGCAGTCTTTGAAAAACGTCTCATATAGAGGTCAAAACCTCGCAACGAAATCAATTAATATGGAACGTTTTTAATCAATAAGAACGGGACATTTCAGTTGGTATCCGAGCGTTGGTCTTAGAGAACCAGAAAATTTGCATTAGTGTGTCTTATCGAGTTTGTTAGGATGCATTAGTGAGTCTGGACTTCGACCGTGTTTTCTTTAAAAATGATTGCTTAACATTTTTGTTGGAAACTATATATTTTTAACATATGAATATTATGTGATATATTAATCTCTTAACGTGTTTGATATTATGTGATAGATGTCTACCTCTAGAACAAGTCCCATTGACTCACCTAATAATAATGAAGAGTCAAATGTAAATTGGAATGATTTGTGGACAGATTCACAAGTTCCCGAAGAGGAACCGGAAGAAGAGTCGGAACCGGAAGAAGAATCGGAACCGGAAGAAGAATCGGAACCGGATGAAGAAATAGAACCGGTGGGGGAAATAATAAAACGGTTAAGTAAAAGAAAATCCTCAACCAACCGACCAAAGTTAATTATGGTCAATGGTGTTTCCGCCAAGGAAGCAAAATATTGGGAGGATTACCAATTCTCCGATGAATCGGATTCCGACGAGAATTCCGATGATGTTATAGAAATTACCCCAACTGAATTTAAAAAGGCAAAAGAAAATAATAAGGGAAAGGGCATAAAAATAGAGAAATCTAATTCCAACCCCGATGAACTTTATATGTATCGTCAACCCCCGAAGTCCTTAAGTTGTAACAATGACCCGGGAACCTCTAAACCACCAGGTTTTTCTAAACCAATGTGGACAACGACGGCTCGTATTAGGGGAACATCATATATCCCTAGAAACTTGACAAAACGAACCAAAACCGAAGAAGAAGAAACGAGCGAGTCGGAATAAGATAGTTGTATTCGTGTGGTGTAATATATGTAATATAGTGTTCTTATGCTTTATGATATATGTAAAAATTGCTTGTATTAATAAGTATTTTTTTATGAATCTAACTCTTGTCTATTTTACAGTTTAAAAACACAAAATGGATAGACAACCCAATATTTTAAGAGACCTACCCGGAGACATGATTGATGAAATCTTGTCTAGAGTCGGCCAGAATTCTTCGGCACAACTATTTAAGGCGAGATCAGTTTGTAAGACATTCGAAGAACGTTCCAAGAATGTCTTGGTTTATAAGAGACTTTCTTTTGAAAGATGGGGGATATCACATTGGGAAACCCATAAGTTACGATGTGTTTACTTTGACGCATATATTGCGGGGAACCCAAATGCTATTTTACGCAACGGGTTAAGAAATTATTTTGACTCAATATATCCGAATATTGGACTTCGTGATTTAGAAAAAGCGGCTAACATGCAACATAAAGAAGCATGTTATGCTTACGGATTAGTAATGTTCGCTTCTCACCAAAGTGAGAACAAGAACATCGGGCTACAACTATTAAACAAAACGTTTCCACAAGTGACGGAGTCGGTAATTGGGGTAAGAAATGAGGTTTTTAGATTATTACGGGACTGTTGGACATTACGTAACCCTCGTCCCTTTGATGACGTTACAACACGCTGTCTTATCAACGGCCATAACGGTTATGTTGCACAAGACCAAGGATGGGAAGTAGTCCTAGTAAAACCAGAATGCATGACTTGTTTCTGGACGTATGAATTACGTGTCTTTATTGCCTTTGTTGAACGACTTGTGTACTAGCTAGAATTGTCTTCACAACTATCTTGTATCAAAGTTATTGTGTGCTATATTTCATGCTTTATGTAAAATAAGCGGTATTGTAAGTTTGTAAAATATTGTATAAAAGTTTGAACGCGAAATATTATTATAATCAGTTTTTCATATAGAATTGTAGAAGTTGAATTGTATATTAGCTACTAAGTATGAACTTAACGGGTAGGTACTACCCGAATTTAAACTTATAAAACGCTAATATGAAGAAAAAGCTTTTATAAATGAGTTCATATTATGCTACGAAATACTATTAACTACTCTTAATATTCTGTATGATTAACTTGTTCCATTTAACTATTTTGAAGGAAATGGCACCGACTACTCGACACACCGTGAATATGAATGAAGAGGAATTCCGTACTTTTCTAGCTTCAAACATAGCCGCAGTACAGGCTGCGCTACATACCAACAATAACCTTGGATCTAGCAGTACAGGAAATCGTGTAGGATGCACCTACAAAGAATTCACTGCCTGCAAACCTTTGGAATTTGATGGAACCGAAGGACCGATCGGATTGAAACGGTGGACCGAGAAGGTTGAATCGGTGTTTGCCATAAGTAAGTGTACTGAAGAGGACAAAGTGAAGTACGCTACGCATACCTTCACAGGTTCTGCGTTAACATGGTGGAATACCTATCTAGAGCAAGTGGGACAAGATGATGCGTACGCACTACCGTGGTCAGCATTCAAGCACTTGATGAACGAGAAGTACCATCCCAGAACCGAGGTCAATAAGCTCAAGACAGAACTTAGAGGGTTACGAACCCAAGGATTTGATATTACCACGTACGAAAGATGATTCACAGAATTGTGCCTATTGTGTCCGGGAGCATTCGAAGATGAGGAAGAGAAGATCGACGCGTTTGTGAAAGGATTACCGGAAAGAATCCAAGAAGATATAAGTTCACACGAGCCCGCCTCCATACAACAGGCATGTAGAATGGCTCACAAACTAGTGAACCAGATTGAAGAAAGAATTAAAGAACAGACTGCTGAAGAGGCCAATGTGAAGCAAGTCAAAAGAAAGTGGGAGGAAAACGGTGATAAGAATCACCAATACAACAACAACAGCAATTACAACAATAATCGCAACAATTATCCCAACAATCGCAACATCAATCGCAACTACAACAAACGGCCCAACAACAACAACAACAACAACAACAAAAGCAACTACAACAATCATCCCAACAACAATAATAACCGCAACAACAACAACAATCAGAAGCAGCTATGCCAAAGGTGTGAAAAGAATCACTCGGGGTTCTGCACCAAATTTTGCAACAAGTGTAAAAGAAATGGTCATAGCGCGGCGAAGTGTGAGGTCTACGGACCAGGGGTTAATAGAACGAAAGGAACAAATGGTGTCGGAACGAGTAATGGCGGAGCAAGTAGTGTCGGAGCAAGTTATGCCAATGTAGTTTGTTATAAATGTGGAAAACCAGGCCACATTATTAGAAATTGCCCGAACCAGGAGAACACGAATGGACAAGGCCGTGGAAGAGTTTTCAATATTAATGCGGTAGAGGCACAGGAAGACCCGGAGCTTGTTACGGGTACGTTTCTTATTGACAATAAATCTGCTTACGTTTTATTTGATTCGGGTGCGGATAGAAGCTATATGAGTAGAGATTTTTGTGCTAAATTAAGTTGTCCATTGACGCCTTTGGATAGTAAATTTTTACTCGAATTAGCAAATGGTAAATTAATTTCAGCAGATAATATATGTCGGAATCGAGAAATTAAACTGGTTAGCGAAACATTTAAGATTGATTTGATACCAGTAGAGTTAGGGAGTTTTGATGTGATAATCGGTATGGACTGGTTGAAAGAAGTGAAAGCGGAGATCGTTTGTTACAAAAATGCAATTCGCATTATACGAGAAAAAGGAAAACCCTTAATGGTGTACGGAGAAAAGGGCAACACGAAGCTACATCTTATTAGTAATTTGAAGGCACAAAAACTAATAAGAAAAGGTTGCTATGCTGTTCTAGCACACGTCGAGAAAGTACAAACTGAAGAAAAGAGCATCAATGATGTTCCCATTACAAAAGAATTTCCCGATGTATTTCCGAAAGAATTACCGGGATTACCCCCACATCGATCCGTTGAATTTCAAATAGATCTTGTACCAGGAGCTGCACCAATAGCTCGTGCTCCTTACAGACTCGCACCCAGCGAGATGAAAGAACTGCAAAGCCAATTACAAGAACTTTTAGAGCGTGGTTTCATTCGACCAAGCACATCACCATGGGGAGCTCCTGTGTTGTTTGTCAAGAAGAAAGATGGTACATTCAGGTTGTGTATCGACTACCGAGAGTTGAACAAACTTACCATCAAGAACCGCTACCCACTACCGAGAATCGACGACTTATTTGATCAACTACAAGGCTCGTCTGTTTATTCAAAGATTGACTTACGTTCCGGGTATCATCAAATGCGGGTGAAAGAAGATGATATTCCAAAGACTGCTTTCAGAACACGTTACGGTCATTACGAGTTTATGGTCATGCCGTTTGGTTTAACTAATGCACCAGCTGTGTTCATGGACCGTATGAACCGAGTGTGTGGACCATACCTTGACAAGTTTGTCATTGTTTTCATTGATGACATACTTATTTACTCAAAGAATGACCAAGAACACGGTGAACATTTGAGAAAGGTGTTAGAAGTATTGAGGAAGGAAGAATTGTACGCTAAGTTTTCAAAGTGTGCATTTTGGTTGGAAGAAGTTCAATTCCTTGGTCACATAGTGAACAAAGAAGGTATTAAGGTGGATCCGGCAAAGATAGAAACTGTTGAAAAGTGGGAAACCCCGAAAACTCCGAAACACATACGCCAGTTTTTAGGACTAGCTGGTTACTACAGAAGGTTCATCCAAGACTTTTCCAGAATAGCAAAACCCTTGACTGCATTAACGCATAAAGGGAAGAAATTTGAATGGAATGATGAACAAGAGAAAGCGTTTCAGTTATTGAAGAAAAAGCTAACTACGGCACCTATATTGTCATTGCCTGAAGGGAATGATGATTTTGTGATTTATTGTGATGCATCAAAGCAAGGTCTCGGTTGTGTATTAATGCAACGAACGAAGGTGATTGCTTATGCGTCTAGACAATTGAAGATTCACGAACAAAATTATACGACGCATGATTTGGAATTAGGCGCAGTTGTTTTTGCATTAAAGACTTGGAGGCACTACTTATATGGGGTTAAAAGTGTTATATATACCGACCACAAAAGTCTTCAACACATATTTAATCAGAAACAACTGAATATGAGGCAGCGTAGGTGGATTGAATTATTGAATGATTACGACTTTGAGATTCGTTACCACCCGGGGAAGGCAAATGTGGTAGCCGATGCCTTGAGCAGGAAGGACAGAGAACCCATTCGAGTAAAATCTATGAATATAATGATTCATAATAACATTACTACTCAAATAAAGGAGGCGCAACAAGGAGTTTTAAAAGAGGGAAATTTAAAGGATGAAATACCCAAAGGATCGGAGAAGCATCTTAATATTCGGGAAGACGGAACCCGGTATAGGGCTGAAAGGATTTGGGTACCAAAATTTGGAGATATGAGAGAAATGGTACTTAGAGAAGCTCATAAAACCAGATACTCAATACATCCTGGAACGGGGAAGATGTACAAGGATCTCAAGAAACATTTTTGGTGGCCGGGTATGAAAGCCGATGTTGCTAAATACGTAGGAGAATGTTTGACGTGTTCTAAGGTCAAAGCTGAGCATCAGAAACCATCAGGTCTACTTCAACAACCCGAAATCCCGGAATGGAAATGGGAAAACATTACCATGGATTTCATCACTAAATTGCCAAGGAGTGCAAGTGGTTTTGATACTATTTGGGTAATAGTTGATCGTCTCACCAAATCAGCACACTTCCTACCAATAAGAGAAGATGACAAGATGGAGAAGTTAGCACGACTGTATTTGAAGGAAGTCTTCTCCAGACATGGAATACCAATCTCTATTATCTCTGATAGGGATGGCAGATTTATTTCAAGATTCTGGCAGACATTACAGCAAGCATTAGGAACTCGTCTAGACATGAGTACTGCCTATCATCCACAAACTGATGGGCAGAGCGAAAGGACGATACAAACGCTTGAAGACATGCTACGAGCATGTGTTATTGATTTCGGAAACAGTTGGGATCGACATCTACCGTTAGCAGAATTTTCCTACAACAACAGCTACCATTCAAGCATTGAGATGGCGCCGTTTGAAGCACTTTATGGTAGAAAGTGCAGGTCTCCGATTTGTTGGAGTGAAGTGGGGGATAGACAGATTACGGGTCCGGAGATTATACAAGAAACTACCGAGAAGATCATCCAAATTCAACAACGGTTGAAAACCGCCCAAAGTCGACAAAAGAGCTACGCTGACATTAAAAGAAAAGATATAGAATTTGAAATTGGAGAGATGGTCATGCTTAAAGTTGCACCTTGGAAAGGCGTTGTTCGATTTGGTAAACGAGGGAAATTAAATCCAAGGTATATTGGACCATTCAAGATTATTGATCGTGTCGGACCAGTAGCTTACCGACTAGAGTTACCTCAACAACTCGCGACTGTACATAACACTTTCCACGTCTCGAATTTAAAGAAATGTTTTGCTAAAGAAGATCTCACTATTCCGTTAGATGAAATCCAAATCAACGAAAAACTTCAATTCATCGAAGAACCCGTCGAAATAATGGATCGTGAGGTTAAAAGACTTAAGCAAAACAAGATACCAATTGTTAAGGTTCGATGGAATGCTCGTAGAGGACCCGAGTTCACCTGGGAGCGTGAAGATCAGATGAAGAAGAAATACCCGCATCTATTTCCAGAAGATTTGTCAACACCTTCAACAGCTTAAAATTTCGGGACGAAATTTATTTAACGGGTAGGTACTGTAGTGACCCGAACTTTTCCATGTTTATATATATTAATTGAGATTGATATTTACATGATTAAATGTTTCCAACATGTTAAGCAATCAAACTTGTTAAGACTTGATTAATTGAAATATGTTTCATATAGACAATTGACCACCCAAGTTGATCGGTGATTCACGAACGTTAAAACTTGTAAAAACTATATGATGACATATATATGGATATATATATATATATATATATAGTTAACATGATACTATGATAAGAAAACATATCATAAAGTATATTAACAATGAACTACATATGTAAAAACAAGACTACTAACTTAATGATTTTTAAACGAGACATATATGTAACGATTATCGTTGTAAAGACATTTAATGTATATATATCATATTAAGAGATATTCATACATGATAATATCATGATAATATAATAATTTAAAATCTCATTTGATATTATAAACATTGGGTTAACAACATTTAACAAGATCGTTAACCTAAAGGTTTCAAAACAACACTTACATGTAACGACTAACGATGACTTAACGACTCAGTTAAAATGTATATACATGTAGTGTTTTAATATGTATTTATACACTTTTGAAAGACTTCAATACACTTATCAAAATACTTCTACTTAACAAAAATGCTTACAATTACATCCTCGTTCAGTTTCATCAACAATTCTACTCGTATGCACCCGTATTCGTACTCGTACAATACACAGCTTTTAGATGTATGTACTATTGGTATATACACTCCAATGATCAGCTCTTAGCAGCCCATGTGAGTCACCTAACACATGTGGGAACCATCATTTGGCAACTAGCATGAAATATCTCATAAAATTACAAAAATATGAGTAATCATTCATGACTTATTTACATGAAAACAAAATTACATATCCTTTATATCTAATCCATACACCAACGACCAAAAACACCTACAAACACTTTCATTCTTCAATTTTCTTCATCTAATTGATCTCTCTCAAGTTCTATCTTCAAGTTCTAAGTGTTCTTCATAAATTCCAAAAGTTCTAGTTTCATAAAATCAAGAATACTTTCAAGTTTGCTAGCTCACTTCCAATCTTGTAAGGTGATCATCCAACCTCAAGAAATCTTTGTTTCTTACAGTAGGTTATCATTCTAATACAAGGTAATAATCATATTCAAACTTTGGTTCAATTTCTATAACTATAACAATCTTATTTCAAGTGATGATCTTACTTGAACTTGTTTTCGTGTCATGATTCTGCTTCAAGAACTTCGAGCCATCCAAGGATCCATTGAAGCTAGATCCATTTTTCTCTTTTCCAGTAGGTTTATCCAAGGAAATTAAGGTAGTAATGATGTTCATAACATCATTCGATTCATACATATAAAGCTATCTTATTCGAAAGTTTAAACTTGTAATCACCAGAACATAGTTTAGTTAATTCTAAACTTGTTCGCAAACAAAAGTTAATCCTTCTAACTTGACTTTTAAAATCAACTAAACACATGTTCTATATCTATATGATATGCTAACTTAATGATTTAAAACCTGGAAACACGAAAAACACCGTAAAACCGGATTTACGCCGTCGTAGTAACACCGCGGGCTGTTTTGGGTTAGTTAATTAAAAACTATGATAAACTTTGATTTAAAAGTTGTTATTCTGAGAAAATGATTTTTATTATGAACATGAAACTATATCCAAAAATTATGGTTAAACTCAAAGTGGAAGTATGTTTTCTAAAATGGTCATCTAGACGTCGTTCTTTCGACTGAAATGACTACCTTTACAAAAACGACTTGTAACTTATTTTTCCGACTATAAACCTATACTTTTTCTATTTAGATTCATAAAATAGAGTTCAATATGAAACCATAGCAATTTGATTCACTCAAAACGGATTTAAAATGAAGAAGTTATGGGTAAAACAAGATTGGATAATTTTTCTCATTTTAGCTACGTGAAAATTGGTAACAAATCTATTCCAACCATAACTTAATCAACTTGTATTGTATATTATGTAATCTTGAGATACCATAGACACGTATACAATGTTTCGACCTATCATGTCGACACATCTATATATATTTCGGAACAACCATAGACACTCTATATGTGAATGTTGGAGTTAGCTATACAGGGTTGAGGTTGATTCCAAAATATATATAGTTTGAGTTGTGATCAATACTGAGATACGTATACACTGGGTCGTGGATTGATTCAAGATCATATTTATTGATTTATTTCTGTACATCTAACTGTGGACAACTAGTTATAGGTTACTAACGAGGACAGCTGACTTAATAAACTTAAAACATCAAAATATATTAAAAGTGTTGTAAATATATTTTGAACATACTTTAATATATATGTATATATTGTTATAGGTTCGTGAATCAACAGTGGCCAAGTCTTACTTCCCGACGAAGTAAAAATCTGTGAAAGTGAGTTATAGTCCCACTTTTAAAATCTAATATTTTTGGGATGAGAATACATGCAGGTTTTATAAATGATTTACAAAATAGACACAAGTACGTGAAACTACATTCTATGGTTGAATTATCGAAATCGAATATGCCCCTTTTTATTAAGTCTGGTAATCTAAGAATTAGGGAACAGACACCCTAATTGACGCGAATCCTAAAGATAGATCTATTGGGCCTAACAAACCCCATCCAAAGTACCGGATGCTTTAGTACTTCGAAATTTATATCATATCCGAAGGGTGTCCCGGAATGATGGGGATATTCTTATATATGCATCTTGTTATTGTCGGTTACCAGGTGTTCACCATATGAATGATTTTTATCTCTATGTATGGGATGTGTATTGAAATATGAAATCTTGTGGTCTATTGTTACGATTTGATATATATAGGTTAAACCTATAACTCACCAACATTTTTGTTGACGTTTAAAGCATCTTTATTCTCAGGTGAATATTAAGAGCTTCCGCTGTTGCATACTAAAATAAGGACAAGATTTGGAGTCCATGTTTGTATGATATTGTGTAAAAACTGCATTCAAGAAACTGATTTCGATGTAACATATTTGTATTGTAAACCATTATGTAATGGTCGTGTGTAAACAGGATATTTTAGATTATCATTATTTGATAATCTACGTAAAGCTTTTTAAACCTTTATTTATGAAATAAAGGTTATGGTTTGTTTTAAAAATGAATGCAGTCTTTGAAAAACGTCTCATATAGAGGTCAAAACCTCGCAACGAAATCAATTAATATGGAACGTTTTTAATCAATAAGAACGGGACATTTCATATTGGACTTTGGACCATAATTGGGGTTTGGACAAAAGACCGACACTTGTGGAAGTTGGACTATGGGCTATTAATGGACTTTATATTTGATTAATATAGAGATTTACAATTTGACGTAACTATAAATAACCACATACGCTTGATCGGGTACGGTGAGCGGGATATTTATAAATACTAATAATTGTTCATTTGACCGGAGACGGGGATGAATTAATAGTCAATGGACTCATTAAAACAGGGGTGAATTACATACAAGGGTAATTGGTGTAATTGTTAACAAAGTATTAAAACCTTGGATTACACGCAGTCGATAACCTGGTGTAATTATTAACAAAGTATTCGAACCTTGTTACAGTTTAAATCCCTAATTAGTTGGAATATTTGACTTCGGGAATAAGGTTAATTTGACGAGCATATTATAATTATGACCGATGAACTATTATGGGCAAAAACCAGATAGGTATCAAATAAATCCAGGAAAAAAGACAATTAACCCGGGGTAATAAATTAAAATCAAAACGGCAAACATCATGATTACGGAATTTTAAATAAGCATAATACTTTTATTTCATTTCTTATCGCAATTTTATATATCGTCATTTAAATATCGTTATTTATTTTACGCTTTAAATTAAGTTATATATAATATTTTTTGCATTAGGTTTTAATTGTGACTTAAGTTTTAAAATCGACAAACCGGTCATTAAACGGTAAATCTTCTTTTATATATTATTATATATAATTATATATATTTTGTACAAATATAGTTGTCGAAAATATAGTGTAAAATAATCCGTCTCCCTGTTGAACGAACCGGACTTACTAAAAACTATACTACTCTACGATTAGGTACACTGCCTATAGTGTTGTAGCAGAGTTTAGGTATATCCCATCTGTAAATAAAAATAATAAAACTTGTGTAATTTGTATCGTATTCCGTAATAAAAATAATAATATTTCGTACCCCACCGCTACATCATCACTACCACCTTTAGAAGTTGGTACTGCTGGGAGACCAAAAAAAAATCGAAGGAAAGGAGTGCATGAGAATGTTGAGGTAGTTTCAGGAGGTAAGTTGTCAAAAGGGGGATATGTTATTCAATGTGAGAATTTCAAAGGATATGGTCATGACCGAAGGGGTTGCAAATGTAAAATGAAAGTTGATCAAACAAGTGGATTTAGGAGGAAAACAAGGTCTAAGTAGTATGTTTAATGTGTTTTCATTTTGATGTTTCCTAGTACTTTAGATATTTTGTGTTTTGTAAGTTCTTGAACATATGTGTTGATCAAATGTTCTTTTGGTAATTTGTGTTAAACTGGTGAATGTAACAGACTTGATCAATATGTGTTAATATGCTTGTGTTAAAATGCTTATGGTTTATTTTGTGTTAACTGCTTATGTCTGTTAAACATGTTTAACATGTGTTAAATTTCTTATGACTCAATAGCTTGAACATGTTTAAATTGCTTGAACATGTTTATTTGAACATGTTTAAACTACTTATGTCTGGTCAGTTAATTTTAGTATATTTAATAGAATGTAACAATGCCACAATAGTACAGTAAAATGATAATTGATCAATTTGTATATTCAATACTATGAAATAACATTTTGATGCATGTGTGATCACGAGCTCTAAATTTTTGATGGGAGAACTTGGATTAATTTCAGACATGAATCAATTCATGTTTAATTACCAGCTACACTCTACTTTAAAGGGTTATTTCATGAGAGTATCAGATCGTAATACTTTTGAGTTCTCTTTGAAGATGTCTAGACGAACCAGCTGTAAAATCAGCTCCTTACTCAGTAAATGTCCTAAGGTCAGCTTAGAACAATTGAGGCAACATCAAGAGCTTAATATTCCATGTGGGTAGCTTTGACGTCCACCAGAATGATGAACTATATATTTTGGATCCTTTCAGTTTGAGTTCTTGATTAGAATATAATCTACTCAGATTGGATGGATATTTTAGAGTTTATTTTGCAAGAACTAAAGTTTTGACGTATTTGAAGGCTAACCAGCTCGGAAGACAAACCAGCACGGGTTGTTACAAATTAATGCCAAGGCGGATTTAAATGAAGAACTGGTTAAAATGGGTTAAAGACTTTCATTCAGTTAGGTTAAATCTGGTTTAGTTTACTCAGCATTGAAGGGTAAGAAGATGGTGCATCTCAAGAGTGAGCTGTCATGAAAGAAGAGCCAGCACAACGTTGAATCAGCTCAACGAAGGGCCAGCAACAAGTTGAATCGGCACAATGTTGGATCAGCCCAATGAGGGGTGATAATGCTAAAAACGAACATATATTTCATAGCATTATTCCTCAAGAAAGACAAGCTTTTAGTTGCAATTGTTCTATTTACAAGTGATATTCGTTTAAATAATAAAAGGTGAAGACAAAAGACAGATTCGACGAATTGAAGACGCAAACGACCAAAAAGCTCAAAAGAACAAAAGACAATCAAAAAGGTTCCAATTATTGATAAGAAACGTCTCGAAATCACAAGAGTACAAGATTCAAAACGCAAAATACAAGATATTAAATTGTACGCGAGGACGTTCGAAAATCCGGAACCGGGACTAGAGTCAACTCTTAACGCTCGACGCAACGGACTAAAAATTACAAGTTAACTATGTATATAAATATAATATAATATATAATTAATTATATTAATTATATATATATTATATATATATAATAAAAACCGTCGGCAGCCAGAAACTCCAAGGGTGTGAAATGAAAATACCTCTCCGCGACTCGCGGAGTTTGAAGGGCTTTTTGCCGCGAGTCGCGGAGCCCCAAAAATCATTCCTGGCTATAAATCAACCCGAATTCTGATCAAAATATCATCATATTTTCATCTCTCTCTCAATATATACGAGTAATATATATTTATATTTATAATTTATATTTTAATTTTAATTATAATTCTAATAATAAGGGTATGTTAGCGAATGTTGTAAGGGTGTAAGTCGAAATTCTGTCCGTGTAACGCTACGCTATTTTTAATCATTGTAAGTTATGTTCAACCTTTTTACATTAATGTCTCGTAGCTAAGTTATTATTATGCTTGTTTAAAACGAAGTAATCATGATGTTGGGCTAATTACTAAAATTGGGTAATTGGGCTTTGTACTATAATTGGGGTTTGGACAAAAGAACGACACTTGTGGAAACTAGACTATGGGCTATTAATGGGCTTTATATTTGTTTAACTAAATGAAAGTTTGTTAATGTTAATATAAAGATTTACAATTGGGCGTCCCTATAAATTACCATATACACTCGATCGGACACGATGGGCGGGGTATTTATATGTACGAATAATCGTTCATTTAACCGGACACGGGAATGGATTAATAGCCACTAGAATAATTAAAACAGGGGTGAAATTACATTCAAGGGTAATTGGTGTAATTGTTAACAAAGTAGTAAAACCTTGGTTTACACGCAGTCGATAACCTGGTGTATTCATTAAACAAAGTATTAAAACCTTGTTACAATTCGAATCCCCAATTAGTTGGAATATTTATCTTCGGGTATAATAATAATTTGACAAGGACACTTGCAATTTATATTTATGACTGATGGACTGTTATGGACAAAAACCAGACGGACATATTGAATAATCCAGGACAAAGGACAATTAACCCATGGGCATAAAACTAAAACCAACACGTCAAACATCATGATTACGGAAGTTTAAATAAGCATAATTCTTTTATTTCATATTTAATTTCCTTTATTTTATATTTAATTGCACTTCTAATTATCGCACTTTTATTTATTGTTATTTTATTTAATCGCACTTTTATTTATCGTACTTTTTAATTATCGCAATTTAATTTTATCGCATTTTTATTATTCGCAATTTCATTATCGTTATTTACTTTACGCTTTAATTTAAAGTCTTGTATTTATTTTATATTTTACATTAGGTTTTAACTGCGACTAAAGTTTTAAAATCGACAAACCGGTCATTAAACGGTAAAAACCCCCCTTTATAATAATAATATCACTTATATATATATTTGTATTTTTATAAAAGTAAACTAATATAGCGTTGAGCTTTGCTTAAAGATTTCCCTGTGGAACGAACCGGACTTACTAAAAACTACACTACTGTACGATTAGGTACACTGCCTATAAGTGTTGTAGCAAGGTTTAAGTATATCCATTCTATAAATAAATAAATATCTTGTGTAAAATTGTATCGTATTTAATAGTATTTTCCTAGTAAAATAATAACTATTTTATATACACCTCGCGAAACATCAAGTATTTTTGGCGCCGCTGCCGGGGAACTATCTTAAAAGCCGGAAGCGCAACGCTAATAATAAAAAAAAAAAAAAAAATTTTAGTTACTTTTATTAAAAGTCATTTTTGTAAAATTACGTTTTAATCATTCAAAAATAGAAAAAGAAAAACAAAAATATAAGTATTTTTAGGATTTTGTTAAATATTTAAGTTTTATAAGTTTCTTTATCTTTATTTTAATTTATAAAAATATAAATTTTATTAAAAATCGTTTATTTAAATTAAAAACAGAAAACAGAAAATAATAAAAAAAAAAAAAATAAAGAAAAACGCGTAAAAGTACAATCTGTCAACTGAATTCTGAATCCCCGCGACTCGCGGGATTTTCCTCTTTACTCACCGCAACTCGCGGAGGGCCTCTGACACTCGGACAAAAACCCTAATCACGGGTTTTAATTTATTATTATTATTATTAATTACTTAATTATTATTATTATTATTAATTTTAGTTTTATTTTTACTTTTTACTTTATATATGTATTTAGTTTTAATAAGTTTTTATTAAATTGTAAAATTAATAGTTTAGTAAAATAAATAATATAAAAATAATATTTTTATAAAAATTGTAATTTTTACAACTTTTTGTATATTTTTATATTTTGTACCTTTTTAATCGTTGTAGCGTAACTTTTGTATTTTTTAGCTCATAATTAATTTTAAACTTAGTTTTTGCTATAGTTATTTTTACTCCTAGATTTTTAGGCTTTGCCGTAGAATTCCTTAAGTGCTTTTTCTTTAGACTAAGATTTAGGTGCTTTAAAATTTTACGACGCCTTTTTAAGTTTTAGTTTCTTTTTAAGTTATTTCCATTTGGGATTTAGTTTTTCCTATAAGCTTTAATATTTTTAGACCTTTTACTATGTATCAATTATCATTCCAATTAGTAATTTCAATTTGCGATTATAATTTTAAGTTAGTTGTAGTAATAAGGTTAAATTAGTTAAGTATTTTTAAGTTTTGATAAGTTTCTTTTATTTTTCCGTCACCTTTTATTTTTCAACCATTTTTTTTCTTTTTCGACATTTTTCGACGCGCAATCTTTTTCTCTCTTATTTCTCGCTATTCTAGTTTTTAGGACTTAGAATTTTATTCTACTTCTTATCTAAATTTCTTAAAATTACGAAAATTTATTTTAAGTGGTTAAATTGATAGACATCAAAATTTTCTGGTTCGTAGTAATAGTTGGATTTGTACGTGGACCGGGTTATTGGAGCCAAACAGTCCTCAATTATATTGAGACCAAACGAATCCTGCCCCTCTGCTGCATCTTTTGGCTATTCGAAACGTGGGCAAAATCAGAAAAGTCTATTGATTGGATAACTTATTATAATTTTTCTTTCCTTTTTAAAACTAATAGGATATTCTGTGAATGCACCGAGCAAGACGTTCATCACCTTTTGTACGTTCACCACCTGTAACTCGATCAAGACATCGTTTAACAAATATAACCGCCGTTGATTTTTCTTTAGAATCGTCATCCAGTCGACCAAGTACTTCAGTTCAAATTTCCGATAATCCAGTTTTTGAAACAAACCTCACAATTGAGAATCCAGAAAATATTCAGGAACGGTTCGTAGATCCTGAACCATTAAACTTTCCTCCGGAACCACCAATCATTCAAACAGAGATTGTTGAGGAACGAACTATTAAATCAGAACCATCTAGTGATACCGAGTCAACAAATTCAATTATGGAGAATCTGGAACCTTTAAGTATGGAAGACCGAATGAGAGCTAAACGCACTGGCCAAGGTCACGCAATTACTCATCCAGACATTAATGCGCCAGATTATGAAATCAAAGGACAAATTCTACACATGGTGACTAATCAATGCCAATTTAGTGGTGCGCCGAAGGAAGATCCAAATGAACATCTACGTACCTTTAATAGGATCTGCACACTATTTAAAATACGAGAAGTGGAGGATGAACAGATATATCTCATGTTATTTCCCTGGACTTTAAAGGGAGAAGCCAAAGATTGGTTGGAATCGTTACCTGAAGGGGCGATCGATACATGGGACGTTTTAATTGACAAATTTCTTAAACAATTTTTTCCTGCATCTAAAGCCGTAAGACTTCAAGCAGAAATTGTTACGTTCACACAAAAGCCAAATGAAACTCTATATGAGGCGTGGACAAGATATGGAAAGTTATTAAGAGGATGTCCGCAACATGGTTTAGACACCTGTCAAATAGTACAAATATTCTACCGAGGATGCGACATCACTACAAGGAAAGACATCGATATAGCAGCTGGTGGTTCTATTATGAAGAAAACCGAAACTGATGCTTACAAAATTATTGATAACACTGCTTCCCACTCACATGAGTGGCACCAAGAAAAAGACATCATTAGATCATCTAAAGCAGCTAGAGCCGATTCTAGCCATGACTTAGATTCCATTTCCGCAAAGATAGATGCTTTCGAGAGACGAATGGAAAAGATGACTAAAGATATTCATGCTATACGAATTAGTTGTGAGCAGTGTGGAGGACCACATTTGACAAAAGATTGTCTCAGTATTGAATTAACAATGGAACAAAGAGAGAATATTTCATACATAAACCAAAGGCCTGGAAATAATTATCAGAATAATTATCAACCGCCAAGACCGATTTACAATCAAAACCAGAATTATAACCGAAATATTCCATACAACAACCAACAAGGTCCTAGCAATCAACAAGTATCCAATAATACTTACAATCAGCAAAGACCAAATTTTCAAAACAAACCACCACAACAAACCGATGATAAAAAGCCAAATTTAGAAGATATGATGACGAAGCTAGTTGAAACTCAAACGCAGTTTTTCACATCTCAAAAACAAACCAATGAACAAAATGCTCAAGCATTTAGAAATCAACAAGCTTCTATTCAAAATCTGGAACAAGAAGTGAGTAACCTAGCAAGGTTAATAGGTGAAAGAAAACCGGGAAGTCTACCTAGTGATACAAACGCTAACCCCCGGAATGAAACAGCTAAAGCTATTACCACAAGAAGTGGTACAACACTTAAACCACCTGAAATACCTGTAACTTCTGATGAAACTATTCCTACTTCACAAGAACCACAACCTGATCAAGATAAGGAAAAAGAACCGGTAGTTAAAAAGGTTAATGAAGATAACACAGTTAAGGATAAACCTTATGTTAAACCATACCAACCACCACTTCCTTACCCGAGTAAAATGAAGAAAGAAAAACTTGAAGCCGAGCAATCCAAATTCTTGGATATGTTTAAACAGATAAATGTAAATCTTCCTTTCATTGATGTAATTTCAGGAATGCCAAGATATGCTAAATTCTTGAAAGATCTAATCACGAATAGAAAGAAAATGGAAGAACTCTCGGCTGTTACAATGAATGCTAATTGTTCAGCAGTGCTGTTGAATAAGATACCAGAAAAACTATCTGATCCAGGAAGTTTCACAATTCCATGTTTTCTGGGTAGTCTTAGTTCAATAGAAGCATTGGCAGACTTAGGTGCTAGTATAAATTTAATGCCGTATTCACTATACGCTAAACTAGACCTTGGAGAATTGAAACCAACCAGAATAAGCATACAACTAGCCGATAGATCAATAAAATATCCTAGAGGGATAATGGAGAACATGCTAGTTAAAGTTGGTACTTTAGTATTTCCAGTAGATTTTGTTGTTCTAGACATGGAAGAAGATTCTCAAGTTCCTCTCATATTAGGAAGACCATTCTTAAACACGGCTAAAGCAATGATAGACGTGTTCGGTAAGAAACTGACCCTAAGTATAGAGGATGAGAGTGTTACCTTTTCAGTTGATAGAGCAATGCAACAACCACAATCTGCAGATGATACATGTTATTATATTCAAACTATAGATGCACATGCAGAATTATTAGAAGAATTTCCAGAATTACAAGGAACAGGAGAATGTTCTTTAGGAGAAGGAAATGAACCAATTGATGAAGCTGAAATGTTAGCTACACTTATAGCTAATGGATATGAACCAACAACAGAAGAAATTCAAATGCTAAAAGAAGAAGACAGATATCGATATAAATCATCGATAGAAGAACCTCCGAAATTAGAGTTAAAGCCACTTCCAAACCATTTGGAATACGCTTATTTACATGGTGAATCTGAATTACCTGTAATAATATCGTCTTCTCTTACTGAAAATGAGAAATCACAACTCATTTCTGTGTTGAAAGCTCATAAACCAGCCATTGCATGGAAGATTCATGATATTAAAGGAATAAGTCCTTCGTATTGCACACATAAAATCCTTATGGAAGAAGGTCATAAAACGTATGTGCAACGCCAACGAAGACTAAATCCTAATATGCAAGATGTAGTTAAGAAAGAGATTATTAAACTGCTAGATGCAGGTTTGATATATCCAATTTCTGATAGTCCATGGGTAAGCCCAGTTCAATGCGTGCCTAAGAAGGGTGGCATGACTGTCATTACAAATGAGAAAAATGAGCTTATTCCTACTAGGACTGTAACAGGATGGCGTGTGTGTATTGATTATAGAAAATTAAATGACGCCACCAGAAAAGATCACTTTCCCTTACCTTTCATAGATCAAATGTTGGAAAGATTAGCCGGAAATAGTTACTATTGTTTTCTAGATGGATTTTCCGGATATTTTCAAATTCCAATAGCACCCGAAGATCAAGAGAAAACCACATTCACGTGCCCTTATGGTACTTTTGCTTACAAACGCATGCCATTTGGACTTTGTAACGCCCCTGCAACCTTTCAAAGGTGTATGATGGCGATTTTTCACGACATGATAGAAGAATGCATGGAAGTATTCATGGATGACTTTTCAGTCTTCGGTGATACATTTAAATCATGTCTAGTTAATCTGGAACGAATGCTAATTAGATGCGAAAAATCAAATCTAGTACTTAATTGGGAGAAATGCCATTTCATGGTTAAAGAAGGCATCGTTCTTGGACATAAAATTTCAAAAGAAGGAATTGAAGTGGATAGAGCTAAAGTAGATGTAATTGCTAAACTTCCACATCCCACCAATGTTAGAGGAGTTAGGAGTTTTCTAGGGCATGCCGGTTTTTACCGACGTTTCATAAAAGATTTTTCTAAAATTGCCACTCCTATGAATAAACTCCTAGAAAAGGATGCGCCATTCATCTTTTCAGATGAGTGTATCAAATCTTTTAATATTCTTAAAGAAAAACTCACTAATGCACCGATCATGATAACACCAAATTGGAATCTACCATTTGAACTAATGTGCGATGCAAGTGATTTTGCAATGGGAGCCGTTTTAGGACAAAGGATTGAAAAACGATTTCAACCTATATATTATGCTAGTAAGACGTTACAAGGAGCACAAACGAACTATACAACTACTGAAAAAGAACTCCTTGCTATTGTCTTTGCTTTTGACAAATTTCGATCATATCTCGTCCTAGCAAAAACGGTGGTCTATACCGACCATTCTGCTCTTAGATACCTATTTTCAAAACAAGATGCTAAACCAAGATTAATCCGTTGGATCTTACTCTTACAAGAGTTTGATATTGAAATCCGAGATAAAAAAGGAGCAGAAAATCTCGCCGCTGATCATCTTTCTCGTCTTGAAAATCCCGAATTAGAAGTTCTGAATGAATCGGCCATACAAGACAACTTTCCTGATGAATATCTATTGAAGATAGATTATAAAGAAATCCCATGGTTTGCAGACTATGCAAACTACTTAGTTTGTGGATTCCTTGAAAAAGGATTATCGTACCAAAGACGAAAGAAATTCTTCAGTGATATAAAACACTATTTCTGGGAAGATCCACATCTGTTTAAAAGTTGTCCCGATGGAATAATACGCCGATGTGTATTTGGAGATGAAGCTAGTAAAATTTTAAACCATTGTCACACAGGACCAACAGGAGGGCATTATGGGCCTCAACTAACAGCAAGAAAAGTTTATGAAGCTGGATTCTATTGGCCTACAATTTACAAAGACGCACACCTTCTTTGCAAATCCTGTGATGCATGTCAAAGGGCCGGAAAAATAAGTCAACGTGATGAAATGCCACAAAATGTCATCCAAGTTTGCGAAGTATTTGACATTTGGGGTATTGACTTTATGGGTCCATTTCCAAAATCTCATAATAATTTATATATACTCGTAGCCATTGATTATGTATCTAAATGGGCGGAAGCACAAGCTCTCCCAACTAACGATGCACGAGTTGTAGTAAACTTTTTAAAACGTCTTTTTGCAAGGTTTGGAACACCGAAAGCTTTAATAAGTGATCGGGGTACTCATTTTTGTAATAATCAACTTGAGAAAGTTCTTAAAAGATATGGAGTAACTCATAAAATCTCCACCGCATATCATCCACAAACAAGTGGACAAGTTGAAAATACAAACCGAGCTTTAAAACGTATTCTTGAGAAAACCGTAGGATCAAATCCAAAGGAATGGTCCATTAAATTGGAGGATGCACTCTGGGCTTTTAGAACAGCCTACAAAACTCCAATTGGAACCACACCTTTTAGACTTGTTTATGGAAAAGCATGTCATCTTCCAGTAGAAATTGAACACAAAGCATTTTGGGCTTTGAAGACATGTAATCTTGATTTACATGAAGCCGGACGTCTACGATTAAGTCAACTAAACGAATTAGAAGAATTAAGACATGAAGCATACGAAAATTCGTTAATCTATAAAGAAAGAACGAAGAAATGGCATGATAAAAGAATCAGAAGTTCAAAAGAATTTAAAGAAGGAGACAGAGTTCTTCTTTTCAATTCACGATTCAAGCTATTTCCTGGAAAATTGAAATCAAGATGGTCTGGACCATTTATAGTCAAAAGAGTTTTCCCATACGGAACGATAGAATTGATGAATTCAAATGGGATTGAATTTAAAGTTAATGGTCACAGAGTTAAACATTACATACATGGTCCGATGGAAGTCGACAACGAAGTTAATCACAATTTCGACACCACAGCTAACTAAGTGTGGGGAGAATCAAGTCTGTAAAGGATAATATGTATTTCTGTTAGAGTTAGATTGTCTGTTTTCGTATAGTTCTCGAAAATGGAACACGTATGGTCTTTCCCTAGCAGACCCTAAAGAACTAGTCTTCTCCCCCCATTCTGAATTTTTATTTTTTTTAGGTTTTTACAAAATGAAGACTGCCTGTGAACTAAACCATGGTCTAATGCTACATGCTTTGATCACTAAAAGAAATAATGACATACTACCGAGTGAATTAGTATCAGTAATCAGAGAAAGAATGGACGGAGTTAGAAAAGGATCCAGATGCGAAGATAATAAGTTACAATTTGGTAAAGGAAAATCAAAATCCGCAGCGAAAAGAAGAGCACGACACCTAGAAAAATGTCACAAATGCGGAAAATGGTCACATGGAGGTAAATGTTCAAATAATCAAACCTATTCAAATACCGAATTTGTTACTTTATGCAGAGACGGACCGTTCATATGTTTAGAAGAAAAGACAATGAATGCTCGAGGTTACGCCTATGCAGCCATGAAAGACCAATTAAACCGACTATCTTATGAATATAATAGATCATATAACTAAGAAATCTATTTCACAGGTATGTCTGTACAGTTTTTATTTTTATTTTTATTTTTAACCTTTTGATAATAAACGCTAATTTGTTCGCTAAAAAGTATTAAATTGGTATTAAATAAAATTAGGTTTGGCGACCGAAATTATTGATATCATTCAAAAATTTATTACATCACTGCGAAATTTAACGTTTATTCTTAAGGTATAAATATCTTTAAACAATCAAACCAAAATATTTCAAAAATTCGTCATGAGTTAAATTAGGTCTTGGAACCGAAATTACTTTACCGAAAAGAGGGGCGCATATTTTTGATAATATTTGATTGATTAAAGTGGGATAAAAAGAAAAAAAAAGATTTTTAATTTTATTTTTTACCATGTTTTTAAAATTAATATTTAAATCTTAAATTAATATTGTAAACTTTGTAAAAACAATATTTTTAAAATTGTAAATATTTGAAAAATTAATATAAGTTTGGTTTGAATTTATAATATGAATTTTTAAATTAAGTTTGGTGTGAATTTTTAATTTTTAAAATATGAAATTTTAATTTTATGCATTTCAAATTTTAAGTTTGGTGTGAATTTTTTTATTAATTATGAATTTTATATTTATGTTGTGTGAATTTAAAAACAAAAATTTACTTTATCTCATTAAGTTAAGAATATGATTTTTAAAATTCATCGTAAGTTGAAGACTAGGTCTTTGAACCGAAATTGCTTTACCCGAGGGAGGGACGAGAACTTTTATTATCATTATTTTTAATCTTATTGATTTAAAGTATGCCAAAAACATTAAAAAAACCCAAAAATCTTAGCTTTTAAAACAATCGCTACAAAAAGACAAATTTTAAAATTTTGTCGAGGGACGGACTAGGACATCGATCCGAAACGACCTCGTCCTAAATAACAAGGGAAACAAAATTTTAAAATTAATTTCTTAATTGTTTTATAAGTTAAAGATTATAAAAAATAAAAAATAAAAAAAAAAAAATAAAAAAAAAAAAGTAACTCCGCGACTCGCGGAGTTTTCAGTAAAAACCTCCGCGACTCGCGGAGGGTCCAAAACCCAGAAAAAAAATAAAACAGCTGCACACGATCTGTACACACCACACACACATACTGCACTTCGAAAAAACCCGAGAAAACCCACGAAAATCATCCCAAAAACTCGATTTTTCACCGTTAATCTTCAAATTTTTCACTAAAATCATGTTGAGAAGGATGATATCTAGGAACTACTCAAGAAAACAGGTACAATTACACCCCAAATCACCTTTAAATCCGAATTTTAGTGTGTTCTTGAGCATATTTTCATAATTTGAATTTTGTTAATTTTTAGTGTAATTAGTGTTAAATTGTTAGTATATTATGCATGTATAACCTAGATTGATGCTTGTTAACATGATTTGAAGCCAAAAACTTCAAAATCTTTAGAATCTAGGGTTTGTGTTCTTGAGCAAATTTGGGGCTTTTTGATATAAACAGGTTATGGCCGATTTTTGTCATGAATTGTTGCTAAATTGAGTAGTGTAACATGTCTAGGTAGTTAAATGATCCAAACTTTGAGCCTAAACATGATTTTGAGAATTAAAGTGGACTTTTTCAAGTCCAAAATTCATGAACTTGATTTTTTGAAAGATAATGCCATTTGAGACTTGTTTATTTGCTAGTAATGATTATTTTGACATGTTATTTGAGTTGAATGTTTATGAACTTGGCGAAAATTTTCGTATATGCTTATTTGAAAAAGTGTAGATTTGATAAAAATGTGAAAATAAGCTTAAGTTTGATATAAATTGATAATGTCATTGTAATTATTTTGATTGATGATTTTGCTGACACTAATGCATATTTGGATGCACAAAATTTGTGTTTGATGTGTTTTGCAGAATGAAAGGGGTGAATCTTCATCCCAAGCCCGTCACGCTCCTGCTGAGAACTTGGAACAACAGGAGGTAGATAACTACTACAGGCAGGATGTACCTCATCCAGTCATGACCTTTTCAGATATGCATTTGGAACAGTTGCACCCGAACCTGCGATTTGACAGACTTTGGATAGATTATCCAAAATATCAACGGGGTTTGCATACTCTTCATTCCAAGGTTGTTGAGGTACCGAGGGTCATAGAATGGGGACCCTTGGAAGCTGTAGAATTGGCCGGGCCAATTAGGGAATTACTGGTACAGAGGTATGGTAATTCTTCTTTTAATGACTGGATATGTTTATTCACCATACGCAGACCTGTATATAAAGTATGGTGTGAAGAGTTGTTATGTAGTATAGAGTTGAATGATCGGGTAGCTAGTTTAACCGATCGTTCTTTTATTAGATTTTTGTTAGGCGGTTCGATGCGCCACATGTCTTTACTGGACATGGCTCAGGCTTTACGTATATACACGCCTGAGGAATTAGCATCTGCCGATTGTAGAGGATTGATACTAAACGGTAGGAAAATAGATGAAAATTTTGATACACACGGTGTGTGGAGTCAAATGACAAGCCATCACCGTTTCAAAGGGGGAAACTACTCTTATTTGGATATAGATAGAGCCGAATTAAGAGTAATACATAGATTTTTAGCTAACTCGATTACACAAAGGGGTAAAAACAAAGAAAAGGTAAATGAACAAGATTTGTTTTACCATATGTGTATTCGAGACCCACACAGCGCTGTAAGTATACCATATTGTGTGGGTTATTATTTATCAGCTATGGTTCGAGGGATGCGTCCACATAGCATAATAGGAGGTGGTATTTTTATTACTTTGATTGGTGAATATCTCGGTGTGGATATAAGTCGGGGGGGATTATTAGTAGAAGAGCCGGAACCCCGCGACACTATAGGTTTAAATGTGTACCATGGTGCGAAAGTTTTGAAGCGGCGAAATAACGCCGCAGTACGATACAATGGTAGACATCCACAGGTAGAGAGAAACCAGGAACAAGGTAATGTAGGAGGGGGGCAAGAAATTCATAGGTTTATAGCTTCTCAGGAATACGAAAATGCTAGACAGAGAGCATTTGAAGATTGGCAAGTTCATCAGAACCAGATCATAGCGCATTGCCAACACATAGGTAGAAACTATATTCCTACACCGAAACCCGTCTTCCCTCCTTGGTCGATAGAGATGCAGCCACCATATCCTACGTATGACCCTGCCGAGGCATTCTATAGCACTTATGGTTATGCGTGGAACCCCTATTGGTACCAATATCATCCTTAGTTTACTTATTTTTATTTTTATTTTGTAATTTGTAATTATTGATATGTTTAATATTTTTTTTTGTTAATATTGTAATCATTTTTATATTTATCTAACTTTTATTCTTAGATTTTAATAATTTTTGAATGTGGGGTAATATACCAAACTTCAAAAATATATATATATGTTTGCAGTTTATCTTATGTACAAAACAGGGTAAAACAACGCATTTTCAAAGACTGGCATTAAGTTCAGCAAAAGCAACTAATTTTGACGACATGATGCAAAATGTATGTGAAATAACAACAAGACGGAATGAACAAATGATGTGCACCATTTATCATTCAGCAAACAAACGCCAATATATTTGGAAACTTTGGTAAAAATTTAATCATTTTCACACAAATCACCCTCAATAATTTAAATTGTTACTGATTTCTTGCAAATGAGGGCATTGCAAGATCTTAAGTGTGGGAAGGGGTTAAATTCTTTCGGATTTTAAAATTTTTATATTAAACACTTGGTTACCATTAAAAATACTAGTAAAGCAGTAGTTGTATTAGAATCTAGTGCTCTCTGATAAAAAAGAACAGCCCTAGTCTTATATACTGACTACCCAATTCTAGTAAAAATTTTCAAAATTTTCAATTAAATGAATTAAAATCATGTTTATACATATTTATGAACGATAAAACTAGGTTTTAACACCGAAATTATTGTTACCTCGGAAAGGAGATAAATTGAGAAACAAACTAAAATGTTAAAATTCATTTAAAATGGAATAGAGGACGATAAAAAGAAAAATAAAAAGCCAAGTGTGGGAAAATTTACCAAGTTATTTTAAACATATGTCACATATATTTGTAACAAATAACTGAAAATACTTTTGCTTTGAACTAAACTAAACTGTTTTACCCGATGAAAGAAAAGAAGAGATGGATCTACACGATGAATCAATTCCATCATTAAAAGGAAGTAAAGTCTTCCGAAAAAGAAACGCGCTTCTCGATTTAGGTCATGAAGTTGTCGTCCAGACCAGCTGTAGGTTGACGAAAAATCTAGAAAAGTCATCACTAAAATCAGCAGGAAATCCACGGACCTCAGCATCAAACAGGGTCGCCAAGTGGTCAGATTTATCCTAACCATGAGAAGGATTTATCTCGTACAATGGGGAGGCACCGTGCAAATTAGCTTGATAAGACTAATGAATCAGATCCCCAGAAAGGATAATCTCCTTAAAGATTAAAAATCAGCTTTTAAGACTGATATTACTCAATCCTTGAGATTGACCTTAAAGATTGAGAATTACAAACTCATGGAATTCGATGATATCTAAACTCGAGCTTGAACGAGAAAATATTTTGATCAAAAATACAAACCGATTTGTTTTCTGAAAACCCATTTTCAATGCGTTCATTACCATTGAACGTTAAATCCTAGGAATTCACCTGGAATTCATTAGGTCACCTGAACCAAATCGGGTGTCAACCGTAAGAACGGTGGTTGCATAGCATGGTCGGAGACAGGACCTTGTGCCAGACCGAAAAATCATAGGATGATCTTTACTATCGCTCCTACCAAGGATAGTTCTAGCATCCGACACGTTAAAAGACCATAATCATCTGCATGTCACGGGACATTGCCTTAACAGTTTCTTGTTCATCGCTTTCCTTTACAACCGGACGGTAGTTTGCCGAAAGGTAATATACGGGACAAGTAAACTGGACGTGTTGCTTTCCTAATACAAGGTTAGCAAGTGGGTAACACAAAACCACAAGTGTTGAGCTAAAATTTTCAAATCTGAAACCCACACAACCCACAAAAATATTTTGCAAACACCGGTGAAGGGTTATTCCGGAAAACTTATCTAGGGTAAAAGCTAGATTAAATTTTCAAAAGATCAAATGTTTTCATAAAGATCCAATTTCCTTAATGGATCTAAATTTTTATTGTCATGTGGGACTGTAAACCATATCGTTACTACCATTGTTTATACCGCCGTATAGAAATCACTGATGTACAAAGTGTGAAGAATAAAGAAGTGATTCTAGTATTTCAAGACAATATTGCTTGAGGACAAGCAACGCTCAAGTGTGGGAATATTTGATAATGCTAAAAACGAACATATATTTCATAGCATTATTCCTCAAGAAAGACAAGCTTTTAGTTGCAATTGTTCTATTTACAAGTGATATTCGTTTAAATAATAAAAGGTGAAGACAAAAGACAGATTCGACGAATTGAAGACGCAAACGACCAAAAAGCTCAAAAGAACAAAAGACAATCAAAAAGGTTCCAATTATTGATAAGAAACGTCTCGAAATCACAAGAGTACAAGATTCAAAACGCAAAATACAAGATATTAAATTGTACGCGAGGACGTTCGAAAATCCGGAACCGGGACTAGAGTCAACTCTTAACGCTCGACGCAACGGACTAAAAATTACAAGTTAACTATGTATATAAATATAATATAATATATAATTAATTATATTAATTATATATATATTATATATATATAATAAAAACCGTCGGCAGCCAGAAACTCCAAGGGTGTGAAATGAAAATACCTCTCCGCGACTCGCGGAGTTTGAAGGGCTTTTTGCCGCGAGTCGCGGAGCCCCAAAAATCATTCCTGGCTATAAATCAACCCGAATTCTGATCAAAATATCATCATATTTTCATCTCTCTCTCAATATATACGAGTAATATATATTTATATTTATAATTTATATTTTAATTTTAATTATAATTCTAATAATAAGGGTATGTTAGCGAATGTTGTAAGGGTGTAAGTCGAAATTCTGTCCGTGTAACGCTACGC
Source organism: Rutidosis leptorrhynchoides (assembly GCF_046630445.1). NCBI lineage: Eukaryota > Viridiplantae > Streptophyta > Magnoliopsida > Asterales > Asteraceae > Rutidosis > Rutidosis leptorrhynchoides. The sequence goes on from NC_092335.1 coordinate 595,053,823, forward strand.
TATTTTTAATCATTGTAAGTTATGTTCAACCTTTTTACATTAATGTCTCGTAGCTAAGTTATTATTATGCTTGTTTAAAACGAAGTAATCATGATGTTGGGCTAATTACTAAAATTGGGTAATTGGGCTTTGTACTATAATTGGGGTTTGGACAAAAGAACGACACTTGTGGAAACTAGACTATGGGCTATTAATGGGCTTTATATTTGTTTAACTAAATGAAAGTTTGTTAATGTTAATATAAAGATTTACAATTGGGCGTCCCTATAAATTACCATATACACTCGATCGGACACGATGGGCGGGGTATTTATATGTACGAATAATCGTTCATTTAACCGGACACGGGAATGGATTAATAGCCACTAGAATAATTAAAACAGGGGTGAAATTACATTCAAGGGTAATTGGTGTAATTGTTAACAAAGTAGTAAAACCTTGGTTTACACGCAGTCGATAACCTGGTGTATTCATTAAACAAAGTATTAAAACCTTGTTACAATTCGAATCCCCAATTAGTTGGAATATTTATCTTCGGGTATAATAATAATTTGACAAGGACACTTGCAATTTATATTTATGACTGATGGACTGTTATGGACAAAAACCAGACGGACATATTGAATAATCCAGGACAAAGGACAATTAACCCATGGGCATAAAACTAAAACCAACACGTCAAACATCATGATTACGGAAGTTTAAATAAGCATAATTCTTTTATTTCATATTTAATTTCCTTTATTTTATATTTAATTGCACTTCTAATTATCGCACTTTTATTTATTGTTATTTTATTTAATCGCACTTTTATTTATCGTACTTTTTAATTATCGCAATTTAATTTTATCGCATTTTTATTATTCGCAATTTCATTATCGTTATTTACTTTACGCTTTAATTTAAAGTCTTGTATTTATTTTATATTTTACATTAGGTTTTAACTGCGACTAAAGTTTTAAAATCGACAAACCGGTCATTAAACGGTAAAAACCCCCCTTTATAATAATAATATCACTTATATATATATTTGTATTTTTATAAAAGTAAACTAATATAGCGTTGAGCTTTGCTTAAAGATTTCCCTGTGGAACGAACCGGACTTACTAAAAACTACACTACTGTACGATTAGGTACACTGCCTATAAGTGTTGTAGCAAGGTTTAAGTATATCCATTCTATAAATAAATAAATATCTTGTGTAAAATTGTATCGTATTTAATAGTATTTTCCTAGTAAAATAATAACTATTTTATATACACCTCGCGAAACATCAAGGGGCCAACAACACGTTGAACCAGCTCAACAAGATCCAACTCAAATAACATATGATTAACTTTCAGCTTTAAGGTTACTTAAGATGCAGCTTCAAATGAAGTTAGTTCGACCAACAGATGAACCAGCAAAAGATGCTAGTTTAACCATCAAAAGTTGTTAGTTCAATTAGCAAGAAGAACCAACATAAGTTGTTATTACAACCAGCACGAGGAATCTTTAGAGCCAACACATGAAAGTGATAGTTCAACTAGCATAAGTTTTACTTAGTCTACAAACTAATCACTCAGCACGATGAAAGCTAGTTCACTCAGCTCTTATAATCAATGTTGGACCAGCCATGATCTTTGATGCTCAATCAGCTTTTGAAGTTATTGATCACCAACTTTTGAATGTTCTTGCCAACCAGCACAAGACGATGAAGTTCAACCAGCTCGAAACGTTAAAGTTAAACCAGCAAGCTTTTAAAGATGAAGACCAACCAGCTTGACAATCTTCCACGAGCAATTATACTTTGAAAACGTTTGGAACTATTTCAATTCAATAAACAGCTCAAGACATGTTCTTAACACGTGTGTGGGTGATTCTAGAATGTTGGGTTGTCCAAGGAAGATTCTCATCTATCATTGACTGTTTTTTATCATGGAAGGAGCATTACAAAGTGACAGGCTTTTTCAAATTTTGTCTTTAATTCTTATTGGCTAATTTGTAAATACTTGTCGTTTTTGTCTCTTTTTTCTTTTTATGTTTTTGTCTTATTTAGAATTAGCTGTAATGTTTCCTCTATAAATAGAGGTTGATTATCATTGTAAAACTCGGTTGATGATGAATAAATGAAACTTTGATAGAACTTATCTATTTACAAAATCTCTGCGTCTTTAAGAATCTTTGATTCAGGTGACTACGAGTGGTTTCCTTATCAGTGTTTGTGGTGTTTCTTTATCAAACATTCTGGTGAAATCAAAATCTTCATTTCTGATATTATAGTTGTGGTGGAATCTTTATTAGCTATAATCGAGGGTGTGGAGTGTTTCTATATTGCTGATTGTGGTGGTATCTTTATCAATTAGGAGTTTAGATTCTTAAATCTTCGTTTAGTCTCTATAATTGTGGTGCTTTGCTTTATCAGTTGTGGAGGTGATTTGGAGTATTTCATTGATTCTAGTTGTGGTGGCTTAGCCTTTATAAGTTAAGGTTGGGATTCTCTATCTTGGTTATTTGTTCTTGAGTGTTTACACTCCGTTTTGTTGGGTTTGCTGCTCGATTTATTCAGATATGTTGGAGAAGAAAGCTTTGAGTGAAAATACGTTTTTAAAAGTCATAATTACGCATCACATTTATAATAAACAACTGCATCAAAAAAAAAAAATCTTGCATAAAGAACTTATAATATCATTGATCATGAAACAGAGTAGATAACATGACTATTGTTTGCAACTTAAAATTGATCAGAGAAAATACACCATTCAACAAACTAATTTAATTTAAAACATGCAAACATACATAACAAACACTACCAACTACAATCAAAATAATCTTCAACATGAAATCATGACTTTCTGTAGTTTTGGCTCTTGCTTCACTCAAATTTTTTACTTTAGCAGACTTGGAATAATCACGGCCGAACGATCACAATTGGTGGATCAAACTAACCTACAAACATGCAACTAGAATCCTGAAACAGCAAACATTGCATCTAATTAAATCAAAAGCGTCTAAGTGAAGAAAAAAAACGAAATTAAGGGGTTACACAACCTTAATCAGACAAGCATAAAACCAAACATACGTCATGGATTTTTGAATGTCCATGATGTACAAAGGACAACGTTGTGACTAGGGATGACAATGGCCACCCGATCCAGTGGATATCCACCTAATCCACCCGCTTCATGATGTATATGGATGAACCTAAATGGATATGAATACGGATATGGATGAACCTAAATGGATTTGGATATAGATATAACTGAAAAGTTTCATCCATGGATATATCCATTAACACCCCGAATACATATAAAATACGTAAATATAGATATATGCTTACATATTTACTGTCACAAATGCATTTACCATTAAATTTACATGATGATTTTACCTTGTAACGAAATAACTATGATATATTACAATAAAACACGTATATCTAACAAAATAAACTTACAAATTACATATTTAATTTTCATAATATATGTTTAATAGTGAATTCAACAAACTGTATTCTATCTTCGGCAAAGATTACACATTCTTGTTGATAGATTTTAATTATGTCATGTTATATTTAATTTTGCTATACTACATTTTTGTTTTCATCGCATATTAAGAAATATTATAACATTTTTTTAATATCCAATTGATATCCATTAACCTGCTTAATCTAGTAGATATGGATATGGATGAATGAAATGAAATTAAATGGATATGGATATGAACGAACAAAATCTAAATGATATGGATATGGATACAGCATCACCCGATCCATATATGGTCCTTTATCATCCCTAGCTCTGACCACATCAACAATCATTTCGAATTTCAATTTATATTTAAGCGATTTCGTCGTTGTGAAAAGTTAGGGTTTTGATTTTGAAAATGATTTGAAAAGTGTTGTGAACATGTCTATCACAAAGGTACAAATAAAATATAGATGGACAAATATGCCTCACTTGCAAGTGACGTGACCAAAGTCAAGAAGAAAAAAAAGAATTAAGGCCAAATACGTGAATAACGTGATTTGATACAAACTTTAGAGACCAAAGGCGTAATTCTATCTATTCTTTAATATCGTCGTGTTCATAAATCTAGAGGGGAGGATCAACCAAGTACTGAGAATAGTATTATATCGGTTCATTAATTCTTAATTCAGAATAGCATTTCGCATGGTTCATTAATTCGCCTACATTAGTTGTTACTTTTGATAATAGCACAAGTACAAATCACACCCAATAACTTTTGAATTGCTCAAAATCTCCCTCAACTCATGGAAACAATTTTATGTTCAAAAAGTGAATTTTAAACATCACTTGGATTGCTGCGCAGAAATGACTCACCCGGTTTGCTACATGGAACCGACTCACCCGGTTTGCTACATGGACCCGTCTCACTCGGGAAGCTACATGGACCCGACTCAACCGAGTTGCTACATGGACCCGACTCGCTCGGGTTGCTACAACGAACCAAAACACATTCCCCATTTGTCTTCAGTTTTGTTACTTCACCATGAGAAGAATCATCTAGCTTCACCTCAACAACTTCACCAGGTTTTCGAAAATTCTTCTTTCGTCTCTTAGGAAACTTATTATTTTTCTTCCTTTTATTTCTCTTCACTTTGTCCTGTACTTCCACCACAGGTCGCTCGGGTTCCTTCCTTTTAGTGGGGACCACTGTGTATATGGAATCCGTATCGGATGTCTCTGGTTTTTCGTTTGGCTCAGGTGCGCTCATTTGTATTGCCAAAAGAGCGGTTCTTGCCGCTTTCAGTTCAGCTTCCTTTTTTGTCTTTGCTGCTGTGCCGATATATTTAATTCCTCCTATGTCAACTGTGCAAGAAAACAGGGAATCTCGGCCCTTTGTTGCGTCACTTGTGCAGACGTAAGATGGGATCGCGTAATTCATCTTTTGTGCATATTCTTGAAGTAGGTTCTTGCATAATCCAGTTTCATGCTACAAAAGTACGGAAGAATACAGTTAGAAGAAGAGAAAAACAAGGTCAGAGTTGTGCAAATAGAAGGAATAACAGAAACGAAATTCCCCATCTGAGCCACAAAAACAAACTATAACTGTCTGAATGGTTTAAGAGAAGATAAAGAAACTGAGAATCATTTCCGCAAACACCTATAGATTATGATCTAGAGCACAACCCGTAAATTATTTAAGCTGGTCATTTAGTTTTATAGCTCTAATAGCCAAGTAAAGCTTTAAGAAATTTTTTCCTATATATGGACCACTTGCACGTGTACAACAATAAATGCTCCAGTAATCTATCTGTCTGCTATTACGATAACTTCAGGGAAGGAAATAAAACTTGTGAACTGAAAAACAGGCCTAACCAATAATAATGGATGAAGCACCTGCACTAGTTCTCCCTACCCAGTCTCACACAATTGGATCACAAGTCTTAAGCCAAATACGAGCACAGACAGGCAGACTAGAGAGGTTTTAAGATAGAATTGAGATAAATTGTGCTATGCATTTAAGACAAATAAACCGAACAAAGAACTTTTTCCAATTTCAAGATTGATATGCACATTGTGTTTTGACTTTCGCCAAAGGCACTAGATAAGTACATCATAATGTAATATATAGGCTAGTGATAGTAGATCCATGCTGAACCAAAGTCTTTTGAACTTATTAGATTGAGTATTCGTTGGGAAATAATAAGATATCAGGATTCAAAGATATAGTTAAATTGATAATAGTTGCAAATTTACATGTGTAAAACGGGTAAATGGATAAGTTTTCCCTATTCAGTCTACCTGAAAAATGGAAGTATTTTTTACTCAGTGTACGTCGGGTAATCCAGTGACCGTTTCCGACCCTTTTCCCATTTAAACTCGAGACCACTCATTGAGTCATTAGACATAACTTATACATGCTAGATATATGGATTCTAGACTCATCTATTACATATTTCTCTGAGCAATTATCTTTCTATTTATAAGTGGAGCCTCAAAATTAAGTTTCACGTGAAACTGATCATGTTTTCGCTTTTACATATGGTCAACAATAAGAGGATTTTTTGGTATTGCAGCTAGGGAAATAAACAAGACTTATGAAAGAGGATATAACAATAAATTTATAAGCATGGTAAGTTTCACTCTATTGATGCAATAATTGGCAAAGAAATACTTACTATGGGATGAGAAACGATTATATCTGTAGCCCCAGATTTAGAAATTTCAATAAGAGCAACTTCTGCAGCAGATTGTTCAGACGCCTTCCGATTTAAAAACCCGGTCAGAGAATCGTATGTTTTCTCGTTTATGACCACAGATGACCTGAATACCGGCTGGTGCGAAGGACCTTCCTTGATAGTATGATACGTAGGTGTAGTGAGTCCTGCCTTTTGAGCATACTCTTGCAACCGACTTTTGAATACATAACAATTTGACACACCTACAACATCTGACGTTACTTTAACTGAAATCAGAGGGTTAAGTAGTTGAAAAAAGCTTAAAGATTGTCAGACAGATTGAACATCACAAAATAGAAATCTATTAATTTTGCAAAAACCGACATATTTTTTTGCACATTGTTCATCATAGCTTTTGAAAGGCCAAGCATCCTTAAAAGTTACTTTCTTAACTATTTCTCATGCCTTATTTATCACAAGGTTACAAAAATTGTTATTCGGGGATTAATCGGTTGGGACTTTGGAGGGAGTAATCGGCAATTAGGAGATTAATCGGGTTATACTTTTTTACATTTAAATAATATATTTCAAAATTATATGTGTAAATATAGAATAAAACCACAAACATAAACATAAACTTTAACCTAATTGTCTGAATTCGTTCAATTTGTTCAAAAACTCTAAAATTCAAGTTTAAAGTTATGTTAATATGTTGAGCAATTTTGTTGACCGACTTTGATCAACAAATCCGATTTTGACCCATTAACTGACGTTGACCGATTAGTTTAGCGGATTATACAAAATCGAATCAGACTGTTCTTAAAAAGGAGTAATGGTGGATTAATTGGGAGTAATCGGGGCTTTTTACAACAAGGCTATCAGGTATTCACAATTATACAGGTCCCTGAAGTAATTAAAGCACTTTGTCAAAATATATTTTCAATATCCAATTATAGTTTTATCTCTAACCATTTTACATAGAGCATAGGTTCAAGAAAACTAGTAGAGAACAATATTCCATAACTACAAACTTCTTATAGCATATTATAATTTCGAATAAACGTTTAGACAACAATACACATAATCCTCCTCCACTAACTAAATCTATACACCAATTACATAAACAATTAAACAGAGTACAGAAACTCACAAAGATATCATTTGATCCTTGAAAATTAAACCGATTATATCATCCTAAACACATATGCAATTAATTAATCTCTAATTAACTAGTTCCGGAATCAATATATCAACAATTTACTAAAATTAACTAGTTCCGGAATCAATATATCAACAATTTACTAAAATTAACTAGTTCCGGAATCAATATATCAACAATTTACTAAAAATAAGTAATAATCAAAATTAAAGAAATATATCAGTAGCGATCACGATTGATAAACAGGAACTTACTCTGGTGTTGCTCCTCCATGTACCTGTACTCCAATTGATAGAGAAAAAGAAGAAATTAGAGTATGCTTATGAAATGAAACCCTAGGAAGACGGAGGTAGGAAGGCAACACGCAAAAGTGATGTAATGCGAATGAATTGGAGTGAAATTTTGGGGAAAAGGGTTTATCGCGCGAATAAACCCTAGGGATGCGCTAGGGGTCAGGGGATATTGATTGATAGAGATGTTTACTTTCTTTTGCTTCTTTTGTTTAACAGACTTACAGTCTGATGTATTTTTTGTACTGAGTAACGTGCTTTAAGTCGCTCAGTTTACTTTTCTAACACTCGCTGTTAATTTTATTTTCTTTTCGATTTATATAATTAATACCACAATTTTTTTTTGAACAGTTTTGCGGGCTTCGGGTTTGGTGAATGGAAAATTGATGAAGGCGGCTTACGCGGCTTTTGATACTATGATGAAGCGTATGGCTGAAAGCAAACCGATTACGGTTAATAATTCTGGTGAGATCCCCCGTTTGCCGGTTAAAAATGCGCATCATCAAAAGCGTAAAAAGAAATTGATTCAAGGTGTTGAAAGGGAAGAATTCGGAGTATTCATCAAGAACATTTGATTTCGTTTTCATGTTTTCGTAGTACACTTTGGTTTCATGGATCGCTTCTTTGTTTGTAGCTTAGTATAGTGGTTTTATGTTTGATTTAGGTTAGGTGAGACTCGGTATAGATAGTTCATTTGTTAATCGCTCTCTAGGTACGAGCCTCACCGGGGTTTTTTCCTGTTGTATCTCTTGTTGATTTCGTTTTCATTTCGAAAACGTTATTCGTATTTATATAAGTCTTCGTTATTTCGCCAAAAAAAAAAAGTTATTGGGATCACTCGAGGGGGACTAAACCACCCGTTGCGATCATCTCCCGTTTCGACTATGCCGATGCAGCGATAATAACTCCGCCCCCATCGCTGCCCGGGAGGAAACCTTGAAACCGATCCAAGGGCACGACCAAGTAAAAACCCCCTCCCTTTTACCCCCCAAAAGATATGGGAAAGGTGTCATGGGTGGAACCTTCATGGCAGAGATGAAATTGTATTTTTTAATATGTAGCCAACGGGTAATAATTTCTGTATTTTGTACTAATTTAATTTTATTTTATTTTATTTTATTTTATTTGTGACCTATGGACTGCACGCATAAAACATGCATTATTTTTACAATAAGATGCTCAACTTTCTCCGTCAAGAAGTATCAACTAATAACAAAACAAACCGCTCAACATTATGCGTAAACTGTGCAGACCGCTTCAAATGCATAAGTCATTAATATCTGAGTATAAAGCAATGAACAGCACACACGCCACGTCAGCATAAAACTCAAAGTCAGTTACGTATTTTTCGCAAGAATCGATGAATGATAACACGATACGTGTCTCCGAACAATTCGGAGACCCAGAAGCCTATAAACAGGGACTTGTATAAAGATACAATGGAGGCCAAAACCCCACTGATCGCACAACCTATTAGGTTCAAACTGGCCCATGAATTGCTCGAATGACTTTAACCCACAGATAATACACTAATGTTACTTTTGTAAAAGAGCATGATTGAATGAAATGATGCTTTCAACCTCTAAACCTCCATTGTCTTGTGATGTCATAACCTGATTTCATTTTGCCCGTGACATCTTAGGTGAATTTGAAGAACCTCACAAAAATAATGTATGCACAAAGACCTTCGATAACATTTATATCTCCGGCACTTTGATAACTACATATAGTAGATCTTGGGACTTATGAGAATTATTTGTACGAGTTAAACGACTTAACTTTTCAATTCGATAGTCCGCTTTGAAATAGATCAATTAGAATATTCTAATCACCAATTAGGTTCACATTCGAACCTATAGGCAAACCTAAATATGAAAAAGAAAAGGAACCAGTTGTATATCCAGAAGTGCTAGCCATATCAACATCATTTTCATTTAACTGCTAATAAAAAAACATTGGACTTGGAAACTTTGATCTTGAGAACCGAAGCCATGTAGAGAACGTGTAAGATTATGAGAATATCAATCATATCCTCACTATTCCAACCAAAATAAAGTGAAATGAAAGACGAATATAATTAATAAAAGATGCAAATGAGCTTAGTACCCACTTATGAACAATGCAATCGGGCCAAAACGACATTTATTAAAACTCAAATGACAAAAGTTTTCATGGGATTTAGTATGTATACTAATAATACTAATAATAATAATAATAATACTAATACTAATAATAATAATTACCACATCGTCGGCATTAAAAGTTGAGACATGGTTATATGCGGCTCAGCACTTGCAGAGTTGTACCCCATGAATAAGCCGATCATTTACGGCCTGTTGGAGACATCTATCACAATTATGAAGATGAAGAGGGTAAACTGAGAGGGTCACCTTAACATAAACTACGACGAACTGTAAATTAGAGCTCCCGTTTATCTGGTGTAATTCAGAGAATACAAGATTATGAGAATTAACTTGAAATCATTTCTTTATCACTCTACCTATTATAACCGGTTATACGGGTATTTATAGACCCGGTGAATACAAGAACAACTGCCAATTTAATGCTTCTCCTAACTAATACCAACAACAGAATTAAATTCCACCGCCTATATTAAATGCACCGAATGCAACAGTGCACCGACTATATTAAATGATATACATCTACCTACGTATTTATCTACGTATTCTAACACTCCCTCTCAAGCTGGAGCATAGATATTGATCATGCCCAGCTTGCCACAAAACCGACGGATACAATTTCCATGTAATGCTTTGGTGAAGATATCAGCCAACTGTTCATTACTTTTGATATGAGATATTATGATAATCTCTTCTTCTAACTTTTCTCGAGTGAAATGACAATCAATTTCGATATGTTTGGTTCTTTCATGAAAGACATGATTGTTAGCAATATGAATGGCAGCTTTGTTATCACACCACAAGTTCATCGATTCAGTTTGAGCAAATCCAATCTCGCCAAGAAGATTACGAACCCATATAAATTTACACGTAGTCTGTGCCATGGCTCGATACTCAGATTCAACACTTGAACGAGATGCTACATTCTATTTCTTACTTTTCCAGGATACAAGATTTCCTTCAACAAAGACACAGTAACCTGTTGTAGACCGTCTGGTTGCAGGATCACCATTATAATCAGCATCAGAATACCCCTCAACGGTGTGATGTCCATGATTCTGGTATAAGATACCACGACCTAGTGTGCCTTTCAAGTATTTTAAGATATGAGTGATAGCATCCCAATGTGAGGTTCTTGGGGATGATAAGAACTGACTAACAACACTCACAGGGAAAGAAATATTAGGACGGGTGAGCGTAAGGTAATTCAACTTGCCGACAATTCTTCTATACTTTTCTGGGTTCATAAGTAATTCTCCGTCGTCCATGGTTAATTTTGTATTCGGTATCATAGGTCCTTCACAAGGTTTTGCTTCAATCAAACCAGAGTCACTAAGCACATCTAGACAATACTTTCTCTGAGACAAAAAAATGCCTTTTTTGTTTCGAGAGACTTCAATACCAAGAAAATACTTCAAAGAGCCTAGATCCTTTGTTTGAAACCGAGTTTTTAGAAATGTTTTCAATTTGTCAATCCCTTCTTTATCACTTCCAGTGATTACAATATCATCCACATAAACCACAAGTAAAATACACCCGGACTGGGACGAAGTGAAGAATACCGAGTGGTCATAAGCACTTCTTCTTAAACCAAAGTCCCTTAATACAGCATTGAACTTCCCAAACCAGGCACAAGGGGATTGCTTCAAACCATATATTGCTTTTTGTAGTTTACATACTTTACCATACTCCCCCTGAGCAATAAATCCAGGTGGTTGCTCCATGTAGACTTCTTCTTGCAAATCTCCATGTAAAAATGCATTCTTAACGTCAAGTTGATGAAGAGTCCACTGATACGTAGCAGCTAAAGAAACAAATAATCTGATGGATGTGAGTTTAGCTACAGGAGAAAATGTCTCAGAATAATCCACCCCATATGTTTGAGCATAACCTTTAGCAACTAACCGAGCTTTCAACCGTGCTAAAGAACCGTCAGGATTAACCTTTATCGTGAAGACCCACTTACAACCAATTGCTTTTTTTGAAACAGGTAAGTCAACTAAGGCTCAAGTGCCATTATGATCAAGAGCATTCATTTCCTCAATCATAGCGGCACGCCATCCAGGATGAGCTAAAGCTTCACCAACAGTTTTTGGAATAGTGACAGAGTCTAGAGTAGCAACAAAAGCGCGAGAAGATACGGACAATTTATCATAAGAGACAAAGGAAGCAATAGGATAAGTACATGTACGTTTACCTTTTCGAAGAGCAATGGGTATATCGGAATCTGAAATTTCACTTGGTGACTCTCTGGAATGATTTAGATTGTCAGGAATATCACCAGAAACATCACTTGATGACTCACCGGAAGGATCTATCGACGATGATTGTGGTACAGGAGCGGCCTCTGATGTAGGACGGGGACGCCGATTGTATATGTAACATCCCGCCTTTTTCCGGTTACTTTCCGTTTAACTATTTTAAAGTCCGTTATATATTTATAACATCTTTCGTTAATACGCGTTTTAAATTATCTCGATTAGGTAATTCACGCACCCGATTCAAACTTGAGGGACTAAACTTGCCAAAATTCCAAAATGGTGACTAGGTCAAAGGAGTCAAACTCCTCTCATCCATTCATTTCATCTTCTCCATCTTTCTTCTTCTTCTTTTTCTCTCAAAAACACTAACAAGAATTCATCATCTAAATTCGGATTAGGAAGTTAGCAACAAAACAAATTACAAATTCGTGATCCTTGCATCTTCCTCTTCGATTCCATACCGATTTCATTACATTTGGGTAACTTTCTAAAATCACTAGATTTTGTGTTCTTGATGTTTTTAACTTATAAAAGTGTTAATTAGTGTCTATGGCTCAAGTCTAACATGAATATATGAATTGTATGCTCGATCTTGTTGTTTTGAAGTAACTAGCATGAACTTGAATTTTGGTGTGTTGTTCTTGAGTTTTGGATGATCATATGTTGTTAGATGTTAAAAGTTCATGTTCTAATTGTGTTCCTAGTATCACTAGCTTCAATTTAATGTGTAGGTTGCTTTAGAAAAATTCATGAACTTGATTTATGATTTTGGTGAATTTGAGTTAGGGTTTGATGAACTTGAAATGGACTTTTAATGCATTGAATGCCATGGATTATTATTGGTAAGTGTTTAGTTGGATTGTATGCTTGATTACCTTCGAAACGGCATATCATTCATGTAAATTGGTTGCCCGAATCATTGAATTGCATTTATGAACTTGTATGCGGTTAATGTTAAGAATTAGATGCAGTTTTGGTTGTTGTAATAGGTAGATTGATTGATGAAATGTGTTTAGTTGTTTTCCTCGTCAAATTACCTTCCCAACGGTATAAGATACTTGTCTTGATTGTTTGCGGATCATAAATTGTGTTTGTTTGGATTTTGGTTCGTGCACTTGAGACTTTCAGCAAACAGAACCTGAATACTAATCTGGACGCCGTCCAGATATTAGGACGTCGTCCAGTTCTTCGATACTGGACGCCGTCCAGATATTGGGACGCCGTCCAGTCCTTTAATACTGGACGCCGTCCAGAAAATCTGGACGCCGTCCAGTTACACTTGAAGTTTCTGTTTCGTTTTACCATTTTTTCGAAAAATGTTTACTATGCTACGCACCTCCGATTCACATGTAACTTGTTCTAACGTGCTCATATATGATTAAAAACCTCAGAGAAATAGTTCGGGACCCGACCCAAACGTGTTGACTTTTTCGTTGACTTTGACCCGACCAAGTTGACTTTTAATCAAACTTAACCAAATGTTTGTGCAAATCGTTCTAACATGCTTTTATACTCGTATCTTGCATGAAACATGACAATTTGACTCACATGTTGTAGTATTCGAGTCGTAACGAGCCATAGGACTAATTGAACATCTTTGACCTATCGTGTTTACCGTTATTGATACAACCTATTGTTTAGGTCAAGACTAGCATTGTTCTTTGCACACGTTTACTTGTTGAAGTACTTTACTACTCGTGCACTCAAGGTGAGATCATAGTCCCACTTTTACTCTTTTGAAACTTACATTTGGGATGAGAAAACATAAACGTTCCTTTTTGACTAAGTGAACACAAGTACAGAAAAACAAACATTCTACATACGAGTTTAGAACAAAAATTCTCAATTCGATTATCATTAGTTACACTTGCCGGGTGTAAGCGAGAACTTATGTTATATGGCCATATGGGTTTGACAAACCCTCATTCAAACGGTTCGCTACCGTTTACGAATGAAATATATTTTCGAGAAACAGTGTATGTTCTAGCACTAAGGTGATGGGGTTCTATGGAAGGAATGTTAAGCATTGATAATTGGGTGCTCGTGATAACAAATTTTTGGAATGGTTAACTATTATTGAAATGTTATAAATCTTGTGGTTCATTTGTACTTACTTACTTAAACCTATGATTTCACCAACGTTTTCGTTGACAGATTTCTATGTTTTTCTCAGGTCCTTGAACGATACATGATACATGCTTCCGCTCATTATTTTGATACTTGCATTGGATGTCGGGTATATATGCATACATGGAGCGTCTTTTGGCTACTTTTAAATTGTGTCGCATAAGTTTCATTTGTACTTATAACTTTGTAACGTAACTTGTGGTGGAACTATTCTTGTAAACTTTGAACAATCTTTACATTTGAAATGAATGCGACATATCTTTTGGTCAAACGTTGTTTTAAAGACTTATGACCACGTAACGGGACCTAAGTAGACGGCGCCGTCAATGACGATTTTGTCGGGTCGCTACAGATGGTATCAGAGCGTTGGTTGTAGGGATTTAGAGTTCATTGGTGTCAACCTCGAGTCATAGGGTACATTGGTGAGTCTAGACTACAACCGGCATATAGACTTGAAGTAGGAATTACTTGACTACTTGTGCATTTATACTCGAACGCTTCTACTCATATCTACTCTTACTTCATCTTAATCTCACGTTGTTTAATTTGATTGACACGCCACCTTGACTATATGAAATGATGTCGAATTCACATATGAATCAGGGTAATATAATTTCCGGGATTATATTACGGTGACTCATATGAACGTTCCGACATTGTGGCATAAAGAATTTAAGGCGAGTCAAGGAAAATTTTCTCTCTATCTTTATTCCATATCACGGTTAGTATTATTTAGAATACTAACCAACGGTATTCTTTTGTTTTGAAGGAACAATGCCTCCTCGCCGTGCGCCACACCGTGAAACTCCCGAACAAGCTCTACAACGCATGATAGCCACCGCCGTAGATGCGGCCATGGCCGGTCACTCATCCAACAACAATAATAATAACAACCACAACAACAACAACAACAACAACAACAATGGAGCCGGTAACTCAAACGAGGGATGCTCCTATAAAGCTTTCATGGGGTGCAAACCTCACACTTTCGATGGAACCGGAGGACCGGTTGCTCTCACTCGATGGTTTGAGCAAACGGAAGCCGTTTTTAGCATAAGCGGTTGTCGGGACCAAGACAAGGTCAAGTACTCCACTCACACTTTCTCTGGCGTCACTCTCACTTGGTGGAACACCTATGTACAATCAGTGGGTACCGATGAAGCCCACGCTCTCTCTTGGTCCGATTTGAAAGGAAAGATGATCACCGAATACTTTCCGCGCGAGGAAACCCGAAAGCTCGAACAAGAGCTAAGAACTCTAAAAGCTGTCGGAAACGATCTCAAGGCCTATAATCAACGATTTTCTGAACTAGCCTTGATGTGCCCAAACCTTGTGAACCCCGAGTCTTTAAGGGTTGAACTTTACATGGATGGTCTTCCAAAGAGCATCAAACACGGAGTAATGTCATCCAAACCCCCTATTCATAAAGAAGCTTTGAACATGGCCCGCAAATTGATAGAGACGGTGGACGAAATCGTAGTACCGGCACCTAAAGCCGAGGACAAGTCGGGTAACAACAAAATAAAATGGGAAGCTCCCCAATCAAGCAACAACAACTTTGCCAAGAAATCTTTCACCTCCGACGGCAAGAAGGGTTATGCCGGAAATCTACCTCTTTGCAACAAATGCAACAAACATCACTTTGGCGAATGTAGTAAGCTAATTTGCCATCGGTGCCAAGGAATTGGTCATAAGGCCAACGATTGTAAAAGTGCCACTCCCGTCGCTCGAAAGTGGCCCAATGCACCAAAGACGGACACTTGTTACGAATGTGGCCAAACGGGTCATTATAGAAATGCATGCCCAAAGAAGAAAGATAACCCCAACACGCGCGGCCGAGCTTTCAACATCAACACCGAGGAAGCCCGGGATGACACTGAACTAGTCACGGGTACGTTTCTTCTCAACAATTCTTATGTCTCTTGCTTATTCGATTCGGGTGCCGATAAATGCTTTGTATCCAAGACTTTGACTCATTCTTTTAGCACTCCACCTCTTCCATTAGATACCACTTATACCATTGAAGTGGCTAACGGGAAACTATTAAGTGCCGACACATATTACTGGGGGTGTACGTTAAACATTTTGGGTAAGGAATTTGAAATTGACTTGATACCCATGGAACTAGGAAGCTTTGATGTAATAATCGGTATGAATTGGTTAGTCAAAACGAAATCTCACATCCTTTGTGATCTTAACACAATCTGAATTCCTATCGAGAATGGTGAACCTTTGATTGTTTATGGCGATAAGAGTTGCACCAGACTCAACCTCGTTTCGTGCCTTAAAGTTAGAAAACTACTCCGTAAGGGTTGTTTTGTGAACCTTGCCCACGTTAAGAAAGTCGAGTCCGATGAGAAGCATATCGATGATGTGCCAATTGTTAGTGACTTTTCCGATGTATTTCCCGACGAATTGCCGGGTCTTCCACCTCATCGACCGGTAGAATTCTAAATCGATCTTATTCCGGGAGCCGCACCCGTAGCACGTGCACCGTATAGACTTGCTCCATCCGAAATGCAAGAATTGCAAAGTCAAATCCAAGAACTACTTGACCGTGGTTTTATCCAACCTAGCCATTCACCACGGGGCGCTCCGATTTTGTTTGTTAAAAAGAAAGACGGATCCCTACGAATGTGCATTGATTATCGTGAACTAAATAAATTGACGGTTAAGAACCGATATCCTCTTCCTCGCATCGATGACCTCTTTGATCAACTACAAGGGTCTTGTGTATATTCAAAAATCGATCTCCGCTCGGGTTATCATCAATTAAGGGTTAAGGGGGAAGATGTCTCCAAAACCGCTTTCCGGACTCGTTATAGTAGTTATGAATTCCTTGTCATGCCATTTGGTCTCACTAACGCACCGGTGGTGTTCATGGATCTTATGAACCGCGTGTGCAAACCGTATCTCGATAAATTCGTTATTGTGTTCATCGATGACATATTGATCTATTCTAAAAATGAAGAAGAGCACGAACAACATCTCCGACTTGTGCTTGAACTCTTGAGACAAGAATGACTTTATGCCAAATTCTACAAGTGTGAATTTTGGTTGAAGGAAGTTCAATTTCTTGGTCATGTTGTAAGTGATCAAGGTATTAAAGTCGATCCCACGAAAATCGAAGCCATTAGTAAATGGGAGACTCCTACTACTCCTACTCACATTCGTCAATTCTTGGGTCTCGCCGGGTACTATCGTAGATTCATCGAAAACTTCTCTTTGGTTGCACGTCCTCTAACCGCATTAACTCACAAGGGAAAGAAATTCATTTGGGCGACCGAGCAAGAATCCGCATTTCAAATCTTGAAGACAAAGCTAACCACCACTCCTATCTTGTCACTTCCCGAAGGCAATGATGATTTTGTTGTATATTGCGATGCCTCGAAACATGGTTTTGGGTGTGTATTGATGCAACGGAAGAAAGTCATTGCTTATGCCTCTCGACAACTAAAAATTCATGAACGGAATTACACGACTCATGATCTCGAACTCGGAGCCGTTGTCTTTGCACTTAAAATGTGGAGACACTATCTTTATGGAACCAAGAGTACTATCTTCACTGATCACAAAAGCCTTCAACACATCTTCGATCAAAAGCAACTAAACATGAGACAACGACGGTGGATTGAAACTTTGAACGATTACGATTGCGAGCTTTGTTACCATCCCGGGAAGGCAAACGTAGTAGTCGATGCCTTAAGTCGAAAAGAAAGAGCGGTGCCTCTTCGTGTCCGAGCTTTAAACATCACCATTCACACCAACCTCAATAGTCAAATTCGTGTAGCCCAAGACGAAGCTCTCAAGGATGAGAACATCTCTCTCGAACACTTGAACGTCCTCACCTCTCGATTCGAAGTTAAAGAAACCGGACTCCGATATTTCGCCGGAAGAATTTGGGTACCTAGTTATGGGGACTTGCGAAGCCTTATTTTAGACGAAGCCCATAAGTCAAGATATTCGATTCACCCCGGTGCCAATAAGATGTACCACGACCTCAAAGAACAATATTGGTGGCCGAACATTAAAAGGGACGTCGCTACTTATGTTGGAAAGTGCCTAACTTGCTCCAAAGTCAAAGCCGAACATCAAAGACCGTCCGGACTACTTCAACAACCCGAAATCCCGCAATGGAAATGGGAAAGGATAACGATGGATTTTATCACCAAACTACCAAAGACGGTTGGCGGTTATGATACTATTTGGGTCATTGTTGACCGACTCACCAAATCCGCGCACTTCCTAGCCATGAAGGAAACCGACAACATGGAGAAACTCGCACAACTCTACATCAAAGAAATCGTAGCCCGACACGGTGTACCCTTATCGATTATCTCCGACCGAGATGGCCATTTTGTTTCTAGATTTTGGCGTACTTTGCAAGAAGCATTGGGAACGCGTTTAGACATGAGCACCGCATATCATCCACAAACTGACGGACAAAGCGAACGCACAATTCAAACCTTGGAAGACATGCTACGAGCTTGCGTTGTCGACTTTGGAAAAGCTTGGGATAAGCACTTGTCTCTCGCCGAATTCTCCTACAACAATAGTTATCACGCGAGTATTAACGCCGCACCATTCGAAGCATTATATGGTCGAAAATGTCGTTCTCCTCTTTGTTGGGCCGAAGTAGGCGAAAAACAAATCACCGGTCCCGAACTTATTCATGAAACAACCGAGAAGATCGTTCAAATCCGAGATAGGCTTAGGACGGCCCGTAGTCGTCAAAAGAGCTATACCGACACTAGACGCAATGACCTCGAATTCCAAGTCGGTGATCGCGTAATGTTAAAAGTCGCACCTTGGAAAGGTGTAATTCGTTTCGGGAAACGCGGGAAGCTAAATTCGCGGTATATTGGTCCTTTCGAAATCTTGGAGCGTGTTGGAACCATTGCTTATCGTTTAGATCTTCCACCTCAACTGAGTTTCGTTCATCCTAATTTCCATGTATCTAACTTGAAAAAGTGTTTAGCTGAACCCGAACTCGTCATCCCTCTCGAGGAGCTTACTATCGATGACAAACTTCATTTTGTGGAGGAACCGGTTGAAATTGTGGACACCTCCGTCAAAACGTTAAAACAAAGCCGAATTCCAATTGTCAAGGTCCGTTGGAATGCCAAAAGGGGACCCGAGTTTACTTGGGAAAGACAAGATCAAATGCAAAGGAAGTATCCTCATCTATTCGTGAATTCGGAAACACAAGATCTCGAGGAAGAAACAACGACTACTACGCCTACTTAAATTTCGGGACGAAATTTCTTTTAAGGAGTAGGTAATGTAACATCCCGCCTTTTTCCGGTTACTTTCCGTTTAACTATTTTAAAGTCCGTTATATATTTATAACATCTTTCGTTAATACGCGTTTTAAATTATCTCGATTAGGTAATTCACGCACCCGATTCAAACTTGAGGGACTAAACTTGCCAAAATTCCAAAATGGTGACTAGGTCAAAGGAGTCAAACTCCTCTCATCCATTCATTTCATCTTCTCCATCTTTCTTCTTCTTCTTTTTCTCTCAAAAACACCAACAAGAATTCATCATCTAAATTCGGATTAGGAAGTTAGCAACAAAACAAATTACAAATTCGTGATCCTTGCATCTTCCTCTTCGATTCCATACCGATTTCATTACATTTGGGTAACTTTCTAAAATCACTAGATTTTGTGTTCTTGATGTTTTTAACTTATAAAAGTGTTAATTAGTGTCTATGGCTCAAGTCTAACATGAATATATGAATTGTATGCTCGATCTTGTTGTTTTGAAGTAACTAGCATGAACTTGAATTTTGGTGTGTTGTTCTTGAGTTTTGGATGATCATATATTGTTAGATGTTAAAAGTTCATGTTCTAATTGTGTTCCTAGTATCACTAGCTTCAATTTGATGTGTAGGTTGCTTTAGAAAAATTCATGAACTTGATTTATGATTTTGGTGAATTTGGGTTAGGGTTTGATGAACTTGAAATGGACTTTTGATGCATTGAATGCCATGGATTATTATTGGTAAGTGTTTAGTTGGATTGTATGCTTGATTACCTTCGAAACGGCATATCATTCATGTAAATTGGTTGCCCGAATCATTGAATTGCATTTATGAACTTGTATGCGGTTAATGTTAAGCATTAGATGCGGTTTTGGTTGTTGTAATAGGTAGATTGATTGATGAAATGTGTTTAGTTGTTTTCCTCGTCAAATTACCTTCCCAACGGTATAAGATACTTGTCTTGATTGTTTGCGGATCATAAATTGTGTTTGTTTGGATTTTGGTTCGTGCACTTGAGACTTTCAGCAAACAGAACCTGAATACTAATCTGGATGCCGTCCAGATATTAGGACGCCGTCCAGTTCTTCGATACTGGACGCCGTCCAGATATTGGGACGCCGTCCAGTCCTTTAATACTGGACGCCGTCCAGAAAATCTGGACGCCATCCAGTTACACTTGAAGTTTCTGTTTCGTTTTACCATTTTTTCGAAAAATGTTTACTATGCTACGCACCTCCGATTCACATGTAACTTGTTCTAACGTGCTCATATATGATTAAAAACCTCAGAGAAATAGTTCGGGACTCGACCCGAACGTGTTGACTTTTTCGTTGACTTTGACCCGACCAAGTTGACTTTTAATCAAACTTAACCAAATGTTTGTGCAAATCGTTCTAACATGCTTTTATACTCGTATCTTGCATGAAACATGACAATTTGACTCACATGTTGTAGTATTCGAGTCGTAACGAGCCATAGGACTAATTGAACATCTTTGACCTATCGTGTTTACCGTTATTGATACAACCTATTGTTTAGGTCAAGACTAGCATTGTTCTTTGCACACGTTTACTTGTTGAAGTACTTTACTACTCGTGCACTCAAGGTGAGATCATAGTCCCACTTTTACTCTTTTGAAACTTACATTTGGGATGAGAAAACATAAACGTTCCTTTTTGACTAAGTGAACACAAGTACAGGAAAACAAACATTCTACATACGAGTTTAGAACAAAAATCCTCAATTCGATTATCATTAGTTACACTTGCCGGGTGTAAGCGAGAACTTATGTTATATGGCCATATGGGTTTGACAAACCCTCATTCAAACGGTTCGCTACCGTTTACGAATGAAATATATTTTCGAGAAACAGTGTATGTTCTAGCACTAAGGTGATGGGGTTCTATGGAAGGAATGTTAAGCATTGATAATTGGGTGCTCGTGATAACAAATTTTTGGAATGGTTAACTATTATTGAAATGTTATAAATCTTGTGGTTCATTTGTACTTACTTACTTAAACCTATGATTTCACCAACGTTTTCGTTGACAGATTTCTATGTTTTTCTCAGGTCCTTGAATGATACATGATACATGCTTCCGCTCATTATTTTGATACTTGCATTGGATGTCGGGTATATATGCATACATGGAGCGTCTTTTGGCTACTTTTAAATTGTGTCGCATAAGTTTCATTTGTACTTATAACTTTGTAACGTAACTTGTGGTGGAACTATTCTTGTAAACTTTGAACAATCTTTACATTTGAAATGAATGCGACATATCTTTTGGTCAAACGTTGTTTTAAAGACTTATGACCACGTAACGGGACCTAAGTAGACGGCGCCGTCAATGACGATTTTGTCGGGTCGCTACAGTATACATATTGAAAATGATCAGATTGGCCAGATGATATGGGATCTGATGTGGGATCTGGTGTAGGATTTGTGTGGGATTTGGTGTGGGATTTGGTGTGGGAACTGGTGTAGGTACAACATATGCCAATAAGTCATCACTTTCCTGATGATTGCGAGAGGTGGACATCGGAAAGAAAGGTAACTTTTTTTCAAATGTGACATCTCGAGAAACAACATAACGTTGAAGAGTAGGGTAAAAACATCTGTAACCTTTCTGAAGACGAGAATATCCATGAAACACACATTTGATGGACTTTGGATCTAATTTAGTGAGGTGAGGTTGAGTGTCCCGAACAAAACAAGTACTACCAAAAATCTTTGGCTCAATCAGAAATAAAGATTTTGTGAGAAACAAGACTGAATATGGAATATCACCATTAAGGACAGCGGATGGCATTCGATTTATAAGGAAACATGCAGTTGAAACAGCGTCAGTCCAAAATGGTTTTGGAACTTTCATTTGAAATAAAAGTGCTCGAGCTACTTCAAGAAGATGTCGATTCTTTCGTTCCGCAACCTCATTTTGGGCTGGTGTGTCAACACAAGATGACTCGTGAAGGATACCATTATGAAGCTTATATGACGAAAATGATTCGGAAAGAAATTCTTTGGCATTATCACTTCTCAAAGTTTGAACCGGAACCTGAAATTGCGATTTTCTTTCAGTAACAAATGAGCAAAAGTGAGTAAATACTTCGGAACGACTTTTCATCAAATAAAGCCAGGTAACACGAGAATAATCATCAATGAAGGTAACAAAGTACTTAAAACCGAGTTTGGAAGTAACTGAACATGGTCCCCAAACATCAGAGTGAACCAATTCAAATGGAGCTGAAGCTCGTTTATTGACTCTGGGAGGTAAGTGGATTAGATGGTGTTTAGCAAACTGACATGACTCACAATATAGAGACGATAAATTAGAAAATTCAGGACATACTTTCTTCATACTCTAAAGAGAAGGATGTCCCAACCTACAATGCATCTCATAAGGGGATGATGACTTAGAGCATACCAAAGAGCGTGGTATTTTAGTTTCAGGTTCACGTATGTATAGGCCATCAGATACCCTTCCTTTACCAATAATCTGCTTTGTCGATAGATCCTGGAAGACACAATAATCAGGATAGAGTAAAGCAACACAATTCAAATCTCGGGTAATTTTGCTAACGGACAACAAATTAAATGAGAAGTTATGTAGACTTAAAACTGATGACAACGAAATAGATGGGGTAAGATTGACTGTACCGAAACCAAGGACATGAGAGGTAGTACCATTTGCAATTGTGACATGAGATGGTTGTGATTTAAAATCGGAGAAAAGATGATGATCACCTGTCATGTGATCTGAAGCACCAGAATCGATGACCCATTTAGAGGCCGATGATAATAGACATGTATTAAACTTACCTGATCCAGCAAAAGCAGCAAATGGTGTCGCGAGTTTTACGGATCCTTTCAATTGAACATATTCTTTATATTCTTCTGCAGAGATAGTGAATGTGGAAGAACTTTGCACTTCTGATGAGAATTTCTTTTCATCATCCTTGTGTAATGACCACAAATACACATGACCAAGTATGTATGGATATAGTAAGAGCTTAACAAATAACCAAATCAAAATCTCACCAAATCCACAAACTTCAAACATATCTATAATATCCATCAAATCGGGAAAGAAAAAAACAGTCACTTAAAACTAACTTTTTTTTTTTTTTTTTTTGATGCCACTTGCAATTACAACCTACTTTTGACCAAACCCACGTTGTATTAAACGTGTTTTTTTTTTCTTTTATAACTTTTTCATAAAATGGGGCCCAACCAAAAGATGTGCAAGATTAAGTAAAAGTAAATATGACTTATAAAATATCTAACTCCCACTTTAGTACGGGACACAATTTGTTCACACACAAAATAAAAAGGCACCACCCAAAAAAGCAGAACAGTGACTCAAACAATCGATCAAAAGTTTCGACGTTCAAACGGGTCAATACTCAAGGATATTGTTCGGAATCACAAAACAGATGATCGAGAAGAAAAAAAAAAACGGCGATGAACAGTCGTACACGCGCCCTTACGCCCCGTCGAGTGGGCGGAGGTAGGCGGCGCGTGAGAAGGCTTACGGTGGTCAGAAAAATTTCGTGCTTTTCAGTTATACAATTCGGGACATTCTGGAACGTTTGGAGGGGGTGGTGAGATCTAAAAGTGACTTCGAATAGTTCAATTTCAGAGACGGTGGTGACTTGGGGTGGCTATGATGGTGGCGATGATGACTTGGTGACAGTAGTGACTTATTGAACTCAACTCATTACCAGGTACGCTCTGATACCATGTAATTCAGAGAATACAAGATTATGAGAATTAACTTGAAATCATTTCTTTAACACTCTACCTATTACAACCGGTTATACGGGTATTTATAGACCCGGTGAATACAAGAACAACTGCCAATTTAATGCTTCTCCTAACTAATACCAACAACAGAATTAAATTCCACCGCCTATATTAAATGCACCGAATGCACCAGTGCACCGACTATATTAAATGATATACATCTACCTACGTATTTATCTACGCATTCTAACATCTGGGAATGCCAATCTTGTTGAGTGTAAACAAATAGTAATCCAACCGTTAAAAGAACACAGTTACACGACGAACAAATTCTTTTTTTTAAATATGAAAATATCAAACTATTTAAATAAGTATAATATTATCAACACAACGGTGTCTTGAGAAATTTCAACTTCCATGATTAACATGATAGAACATAGGGTATGCTAAACTTGTTCTTTAGTTATGCTCTTAACCGTTGGCCATTGTATCTCAACAGCATTGTTCAATATCTAACAAAATATTAGTCAACAATATATGGATATTTGTATCTATCAGAACTATACTTGGGTCATATATCCACTTCCACTACTACAATTATATCTCAACCCAAAACTATTCAGAAGCTATCAAAACTGAGAATCAACACCTCAAGATTCTTAACTATTTATGCTGATATCCCTGTAGCTTCCTTTGGTATCAAAAACAGAAAAGCAACCGGTGTAAATGTGCAGATGACTTGAATAGCTATCCCAAAATTAAGGTTATCAAAAGAACCCGATGAGATGTTCAAAACTGAAGCCAAACCTGCACCAAAAAAAGCACCGATTGTGGCCCCAAGGTTGTTTATTGACATAAAGAGTGCAAATAAAGTCCCTTCTATCCCTGGTGGGCATAAATGTCCTGAGAGAATCAAGAAAGGCATGAACCTGCAAGATAAACAAAAAAAAGTTACTAACTTTGACTGTAAAAAGTCACTCAATCAAGTTATTTAACATCAACACCTCAAGACATTTGTATCTATAATGTTGTTCGTACATCACCACTTTTCAGAAATACCGACCTAGAAAATCTTGTTTATGTGCCATTGATAAATTTAATATAAACCTCAACAATGATTAAATATTAAATAAAGTAAATATGTAGAAACATATGATATCGAGTATAAATTACTTGGCTAATAAATCAGAGGATTCTGACCCCAAAAAAAAATGTTGATAAGTACTAGGTTTTGACATCTAAGGGTCAAAATGTGAGATGTAGCCTCTACAATTTAAGTTGAACCAAGATAGATTTTATTATAACGCCCTTAGGTAGCAAAAATGTGCAGGTTGGGTAACAAGTCAATATGGGCAGATCTGTCTTGAAACACTTAATGTCCAAATCTAATATTTTAGAGTGTTGTATACGACTAAAAAAACTAACAATATTCTTTTTAAAAAGTTTGTTTAAAAGATTGTATGGATTAAAATGCAGCTTGGGTGACTTTCAACCCGTTGGACCAATTTAACATGTCTCCCTTTTACTCTTAAAGCCTATTTAACAGGTTGGATATAAATTAAACCAAATTGACCTATTCATAAACAAATGTTAGACATCTCAACCTCCACCTGCAACTTATGTTGGTGGTTGTGTGGTTAAAAGAGCCGAAATTTTGTACTAGAAAGAGTCTAGAAGGAATAAGAAATGCTTGAGGAAGACAGAGACGGGCATTTTGGTCAATTCTATAAGACTAATGGCCACTTTGTTAAGTTTAACAGTAAACGATCAACTCGACAGATATGAACAACTGACAAAAGTGAAAAACCACGTGGACGAAAAACGAAATTTACCTAATCTTTTATTGATGGCCAGTATATTATTATATGTGTGCATGTACTTAACAGAAAATTGTATAAGAGAACAACATAAAAGAAGAAAAGCACTTACTTAAATTGATTAATGGCATCTGAGAGAGCAGATCCGAACAACACCATCATCTGATCTGATATGCCTAACGAAACATTCAGTCTAGAAACCAACACTAGATCTAGTAGCGTTAGCAAAGATAAAGCAACATGGGCCAAGCTGCATAAATACAAATCACCATATAAAAATCAATGATTAAAAATAACAATTGTGTTTTAGGTTAATATCAACAAAAGCTTACAACAGTATTCTTCGTAATTTCATCTTCTTTAAAAAGCGATTGTAGATGAAAGTTCCAACCATTAGGCCTAGCCATCCGATAACACGTGCTGTGCCCAAAAATGATGCTTCCAAATTTAGCACTTCGGTCTGGTAGTAGAACATGACTGTTGAAAGGTTCGGCATTGTTACCTGTGCTAGGAAAAACCAAGCCATTGGTCTGGTCTCCAGGTCAAATTAAATCAGACATGATCATAACCAGATTTGATATTTAATTAAAAGGTTCGGTAATTATGTCTAAATGTGTCGGCAAAGGTTGGGTCAATCCGCATACACAAGATTATTTTTAATTTACATATTTTATTGATGAACATTGTATTATATATGATCACAAAACTACATTAATAAAATAAAAATATGTACTTCTTCAGTAAATAGAAGATTTTACACGTTTATTTTAAACATTTAGGACGATATAAGACCTGTTTGACTATTCAAGCCATTAGGCTAGTGTCCATGTTAATAAAATAGTTCAACTTAAACCCAATTGACCAGTCACCAAAAAAGAGTTATGAAGCATGCAAGCAAATAAAAAGGATAAAATTGCCACCTATACTGGCCATAAATAATGTGTGCTCGAGACAACTAAACTACAAACATTATAACTACAATTAATGTTGAGCCATAAGTTGCAATTCACATGGTAAAGGGTTATATGAAGTGACATAAAGATTCAACAAAACTGATTATAACAAAATAATTACAACAATTCTAGGTTTGTTTCCAAAGGACCTATATGTCCATCACTGATTATCACAAAATATTAACAACAGTGATTTTCATCAAAAAGATTCTTGTGTTTACGTTTTAAAGCCTATTTCAGACTCCGAACAATGATCAAATACTACTATTAAACTACATGCTTAGTCACAGTTCCATTTATTTGGAATAATAGGAGTAAAAGCTACCATAAAAGAAAGTTTATTATCTGTACCTCAGGATAACTGGCTGTCGAAAAGCCTTGAACAAAGTATAAGCAGCTTTTTTAAAAGATTCTATTAATTGTGATGAAAAAGATCCCTCCTTTTCAGGCATCCGATCATTGCTTCCATTAATCTTCCTCTTCTTTTTCTGTTTAGAACTTTTTGTTCTCCTAAAACTACTGGTTTTATGTATGGAGACCGAGGATTTGTCTTCATCTAATAGTATTCCATTTGGTTCTTCCGACCCATTGGCGTTAGAGAGTTCGGTTGAAGACTTGCTGGATACAGGACTCTCTTTCACTAAAGCACACGAAAGTAGTTGTACCATTGGTAAAACAGCAAAAAGCAGAAATATGTTTTCCATATTAATGTTACTTAGCGCATATCCTCCTAACAAACTCCCACATATTCCACCAAGAGCCATTGCCATCCATGATACTGACTGCAGGTCGCCAGCAAACTTAGCCCTGATCATGAGTAAATTTCAGAGATCAAACACTAATTTATGTAGTATACGTTAGAAATTGTTGATAAATGTTTGCAGTAACTTGTTAATTGTAAATTACAAATCAAGCACTACATCTATTTAAAATTAGAAGTTGAAAATATTTAAATGCCACTCTTGGAAATATTAGACCGAGGTTGAAGTCCACTTGGTTAGTTGTTAATGGATGTAATATGTCAAGTTCATACTCATCTTCAGCTTCTTTTTTAACAACTGTCTGAAAATATGTGTGCATCTATATAAGTATATTCAGATACATAGATTTCTAACTCATGTCGCTCATTCTAATGTGGTGTGTACCTTGACGATAGATGAGATATTAGTGTGCTCATCATGCCTTAAATAACAATGAGCACAACGCTTTTCCAAAAGTACATTACATACCAGAACTTTCTTGAATAATACAATGATATATGTCAGTTTTAGAGTTCCAAGGGAAAGGGAAAATAACATAAAAAGGCAAGAGACAAAAACATGATTAGAGTCAGAGACATACTTTTCTTGTCTTGCGGCTTCTGCAATCATGGCATCAATGACGACATCTGCCATTGCAGAACCGAGATTCTGTATCAATAAGAAGATCATAAGTCGATCTCTTGAGTTTCTTACAATTTCTTGTAATCCAATAATCACCCATGGAAAGAGCGAGAGAAGTGTCGCAATGAGTAAATACGGAATCCTTTTCCTTCCTTTAATCGGAATACAATCTGACAAAATTCTGCGCACATATTATATATATACGTATATCAGTAAGGAAAACTAGAAACGAATAGTTATATGCAAAGTTCACTAAACAAATATAACTAAGTTTTTTTTATAACCAACTCTTGGTTATACTTGGTCCTGTCTTCAAGTTGATCATATAGTCATACGTATTCGGTAAATAAATTTAAATGTCAAAGAAGATAGATCAATACCCGTATATTGGTTTTATGCTCCAAGGAAAAAAGGCTATTGAAGTCACAAACTGAGAAGCTGAGGGCGACAGTTTTAGTCTGTCTTTCAGCTGATATGAAACCGCTGTCCATACAAATGATCTAAAGCCCTACAGAAACGTATTATGTAGAAGAAAAAAAAAACGTTCACTATCTAGCAATAAAAAACAAAAATCTTAAATAATGAGAAGAAGACAGATATATACAACATCATGATGTAACAATTCATTAATACAGGTTCAAGATCAAAAATTAGGAATGCAAAATAAAATTCCTTCTTTTTACAAAACCAAGATTAATAAGGCATTACAAATCGTTCCAAGTAACTAACTATAACTCGTTATCCAATTTTAAAAATCTCTTAACGTATATAATCATAATAAGACGTTTGATTTGGACACTCTCTTTGGGATGCATACATTTCTCTAGATGTTTATAGATATGCACTGCTCTCAAAGGCAGATTTACAATTTAATAGTACGATTATGTAACGATGCTATGAACAATGACTAATGATGAATGACGACTATCAGAATTAACATGACACTTAGTTGGCATCAAATATTTGGACTTCTACTGCCTTCAATATATAGTGATCTTGTGGTCCCAAATTAATACCATGAATTAATTTAAGAACAATAATAATAATCAGATATTTGTTTAAACAACAAAAAATTATTTCCTGAAAATATGGATCCAACTTCCGGGATGACCTTCTGAGTCAAATTGACTAATTGTCTACTTCATAGATCATACACAATTATTTTATTTTCCATATTAAAAAAACTTTAAAAAACTTCATTGATCCTAATCTGCTGATAATCAATAATTCTGAATCGCTTAAACAATGAAATTAACAATGCTAACATTCATTTTTCATCAACATTATTTACAGGGTACAAATCTGAAACAAACAACAATAGATAGCTAATCACACAGCTTGATCCACAAACTCTATTATTCTCTTAATTCAGTAATCAAAATTGAAAGAAATAAATAGAAAATAATACCTGAGTGAAGTAAATCAAGCAGACAAGCCAGATGAATGAAGCACCGAAAGCAATTCGTAGCTGTTTCATCCATCCGATCATTTTTTTTTTCTTCTTAATTTTATAAAAAATTGAGATTTTAGGGTTTGAAGGAAATATCGAATTTCAAAGAAATAAATTGATGAAAAGAAATGGAGAACGCGTTATGTTGTTGCGTTTTTCGACCAGCTTTGTTCAAATGGTTTTCTTGTGTTCATCGGTCAAAGTCAGTCGTCACTCCTTTCACGTCACTTTAATCATTTTTCATTTTTCATTTTTATATAAGGTTTCGAAAAAAAATTAAAAGATTATTTGGAAAAATAAGTTTATTGAAGTAGGTTTTAAAAAGGTATTTTAAAATAAACTTAACATACTATGAAATCATATCCTTATATATCATTTGACTTTTATTTGTATATGTAAATGTAAATGTAAATATGTAATTTTAGATCTTTAAGCTTTAACTACGTAACCAAACGCTTATAAAGCAACTTTTTTATGAGTGGCGATATCGACATTGAATGTTACCATGTGTCACCCATACGTGTTAGGAGGAAACTCAATTCGCGACGATGTTAACAATACCATCGAATGTTGGCCAAATCGTATTGATGTTGGCAGTATCATCAAATTGGAAACTCCATGTTTGGAGTGAGAATCGAGCATGAGTTGGCTGTACACCAAGTTGGATATCACCCTCATGCCACTCAAGCCAACCTTCTAACTTCAAACAATAACTAATCGCTTTATACACGAAGTAAATAACTTTGAAAACAAAGAATATATCTATTCCAATAGATCTCTACTTCGCGTTATGACAAGAAGTCATAGCCACACAATTCTCTCTCTCACCCCTACCTTCCCTGCACGATGAAATGTTGTTGCACGATCTCCATTTCTTAGAAAACTCCTTTTTTCAGTTAAAATTTGTTGTACCAACTAACGTATTAAGACTTAAGAGTTACATTTTACTCCGTAGTTGTTTATACTAGTTGGTTGATATTTGACTGGCATTCACCAAGTAATTTATTACTCCAATACATAAATAGGAATAACTAGTTCGGAGCAGGTCGCGCGATGCGGCGGGGGCTTTCGGCCTGCATGTTCGTATTTAACGTAACGTTGTGTATGTACAGAGATGAAAACGGTCCATGTGTTAACCCGTTTAGATGTCGGTGTGGGTAGTATTTTTAAAAAGGTATCCGTTTAGGACGTAGTTAGTCTTGTTTTGTTCGTGAAAGTATTTTAAGTTTTATGGTGGTAGCGGTGAAAGTTAAATCGTGATGAGTAGGAAGATAAGGCCCGTTGAACTTTATGGTGAATTTTCTTTTTTGATTTAAATGAAAAATTAAAGTTACGCTTTTAACCCCTGCAGAATTTAACAGGTCAAGATAGTTGAGGGGATGTAAGTGAAAATTCGCAATGTGAATGGTAGGTGTGAAACGACAAAAAATTTAATGGGAACGACCATAAGGCCCACGACATTTAGCATGTGAAACGACATTTAGCATGTAGTAGGAAGATAAGGCCCGTTGAACTTTATGGTGAATTTTCTTTTTTGATTTAAATGAAAAATTAAAGTTACGCTTTTAACCCCTGCAGAATTTAACAGGTCAAGATAGTTGAGGGGATGTAAGTGAAAATTCGCAATGTGAATGGTAGGTGTGAAACGGAAAAAAATTTAATGGGAACGGCCATAAGGCCCACGACATTTAGCATGTAGTGGTTAAGGTTAATTAATGGTTAATTAATGGTTAATAAGGTTAAGGTTAATGGTTAATAATTAATTAATGGTTAATGGTTAATGATTAATGGTTAAATTAATTAATTAATTAATGGTTAATGGTATCTTGCACTGATTTAGTATATAGTGGTTAATGGTATCTTGCACTGATTTAACATTAGTAGTATATAAAATATAAATTTATATGATGTGTCATACTCTGTAATTTATAAGATGTTTGATTCTAAGATATTATCAACAGCATGTATAAAAGATATATTTACCAGCAGGCTTGCCTGAGTAACTACTGAGTTGCTCAATGAAGCATATCATCCGGGTTCAATTTCTGGTCATGCCAAATTGTTCAAAAGGGAGTGTGATTAGAGGGTGCACATAATGCGCAATTCACCTGGTGCCAGGTCTTGCGCTCGGGGGCTTGATTACCCGAGGTTTTACCTTCTATGGGGGTGCCAATATGCTAGTTCATAGGAGAGTTTACTCGCTTATCCAAAAAATAATGATATTTTTTATATAAATTAAACGGTTTTACATCTAAAATCATACATAAACTATCTAATGGTTTTTTGACAGAGGACGATCCACGCAAAAAATTACAATTTGAAGGGCTACTAAAAAAAGAAAGTTGAGGGACTACGAGCGCAATTGAAGTAAATCACGGGGACTATCCGCATAATTTTGTTCGGGATATATCAAACTATAATAACAAATTTTCAAAGGAATGTAGAGTGATGCTCAATAACTGTGTGTTTGCTTCGGTAGGCTTGTTTGGATTGTTTTAGTTTGCTGCGATGGCTCGTGTTGTTTCGACTGTTTTCTCGTACGAATTTTTGATTGATAATAAAGTTGTCATTATTTTGAGAAAATAAAACTGCACATAAGCATTGTATTAAGATTATTCATAATAGATTTAGATCTCCAAATTAAAAGCAACGGTAGGAGCCATACTCAATAATGTTAAAACCAAAAATGAGGTTTTAGAGGGTTGGAGAAAAACGAGTTTTAGAGCAATAGTTGGAAAAACCTAACATACCCATCTGTATATATTTTTACTGTGTAAAACTAAGGGCATATATGGTTCAAAAATTCCGATGAAATCTAACGAAATATGAATTTAACAGAAACCATCATGTGAATCAAACCAAGCCTAACGAAACATCCACTCAGTCATGAACTGGAAACATAAACAGTTTGACAACAATAGCTCGAACAAACGAATAACATTTTCCATTATGTAAGAAAGAGCATGATCAAGCAGCTAACTTTTAAGGCAGCTGAATTATATACAACACTAGTGGTGAATCTTAGAAACCAAAGCTTTTCGATTGAACAACATTTACAGACCAAATGAAATTAGAGCAACCGAATTAATGCATCAAACACCAAGCCACACACACTATCCTGCAAGTTTTTAGAAAAGCTTAGATATTACATTGCATGAAGTCCAAAACGCAGCTGACGCAGCCCTGAGAATGGCAGGATTCTGATATATCCTGAGAAATAAAAACAACCAACCAAGTTGTGTTAGAAATTATCAGGTTCCATATTTTTGTATTCTTCTTTAAAAGTATTAAAAAATCATAAAACACAAAATGAAAATTAATAATGTCCCCACAATTTCTATTCGATAATAATGATATGAGCAACGATAATTAGCGAATTTACAGTATTAAAGTATATTCTATGTGTCAAACTAGAAATTATTCACTTTTCTTGGATTCAAGGGGAGTAATTTGAAAATGTTATACCCAAATGTACAATTGGGTCAAAAACAACAAGTGGGGAAAATAAAAAAAATGTCACGTACCCGATTGCTGTTGCGCCCCAAGAAGCAACATTATATATAACTTTGCTTCCATCCCATGCCTTGCGAAGTTTTCCTTTTTGTTTTTTCATGGAAAATGTCTTGCTAAGGGCTATAATAGATTTCAAAACAGATACCAGACGTTAGTATTATAATAAAAATTAAAAATACGACAACAATGATATTCAAAATACATAGGATATATACTCACCGTCCTGGAGTTGTTTAGGACTCAAATCCTGTGAAAAAACAATAAAAAAAAGTAATTAACCTAAAACACAAAACTTGATTCGAATTTACAAGACTCGGTTTGTTTACACCGATAACACTAGTTATAATAGCACTAGGTAACCCCATCAATTTAATGAAGATGAAAAGCACAAAATGACATCATACTCAAGCAAGTGTTGCATGACAGTACATGATTGGCGTACATTAAAACAACAAATTTTTCTTTTGCGTACCATAAGTTTAGATTGGACTATTAGATGCATAAATTGCCACTAGTTTGCCTAAAAATGGGTCAATTAAGTTACATTTTCTCTTAATGGGTCCATTGGGTGATATTTATATATCTAGCTACAAAGAAACTGGATGACCCGAAGTGTATCGGAGTGCCTACAATCTCTAAATTATCATTGCAAAAAAAGAGTTGTATAATATAGTTTGGACCTGACCCGTTTTTCAATGACCTATTTTGACCCATCAGACAACCACACTCATATCGCCACCTATGATTCTTAAGGGCTCGGTGACAGATGTTAAGCATATTCTATTGTCTCATGAGAAAATTACAATGGAACGGTATTGTTTGATCAGAATACAGTTTGCTCAAGCTTTCTTATTTCTCAAATGCCAAGATTCTTTCAACAATGATTGGTCTTTCTGTAACGATGACATCAGTATAAACAGGTAAATCCAAATTTCGTAACAATTCAAAAACAAAAGTGTGACAAATTTAAATTGGATATCCAAAATTAGCAATCAATGAACTTTCATGGAACGAGAGAATCAAAAGCAGCTTTAGCACGGAATGTTGCATTTCAGAAGGATAAATTACATCTCAAATGCCCTAATATTTTTGAAAATATGGCTAATGTAATTATTGACGAACGGATGAAAGTGTTGTACAAGAATCTATAATTCTCAACCCCAAAAGAGATTAAGGACCACATAGTTTTGCATGTTGGGACCATTATGGCTGAGGACGACTTCCCTTGCTCTAGAGCTTGGTTGGTTCCTTTTAGTTGGGTGGTTTCGGGGGTGTCTACCGTAAAGGTGCATGAGTGGTTTTTGGTTTGCTAAGGGTGGTTGGCTCTTTGCTTGCGCAACAACTTCCACCCGGCATGCCCTCGAGTTGCTGTCCACAAGGTCTTTTGGCTCTATTTATTGAGGCAACGACAAGCGTCGTTT
This sequence comes from Rutidosis leptorrhynchoides, assembly GCF_046630445.1. Classification (NCBI taxonomy): domain Eukaryota; kingdom Viridiplantae; phylum Streptophyta; class Magnoliopsida; order Asterales; family Asteraceae; genus Rutidosis; species Rutidosis leptorrhynchoides. The sequence goes on from NC_092335.1 coordinate 595,088,473, forward strand.
TAGTGGCGTCTTGACTGCCGCTCAGAGCCTAAATTGATTCTTAGGCATGCTTTAAACCCCATGAAAATCTGATTCTACCATTTTCATGGCGTCCCCCCTATATTTTATTATTATTATTATTATTATTATTATTATTATTATTATTATTATTTTTATTATTATTTTTTTTTTATCTTTGTATGTTTTAATTTATTTTTTAATTTCTATTTTCTAGTTTTAAATAATAAAAAAAAAAAGAGTCTTTTTTTAGCCGGAGGTCCTCACGGAAGCAATCTCTCTACCCTGGAGTAGAGAGGGGGATGAATTTCCTTTACCGTGGGTGGAGAATTCTCTCGACTCGTGGTAACAGAAACGACTTCTCTTCTAGTTTAGGGTAGAGGAAGGATTGTCTACACCTTACCTCCCCCATACCTCGCAGGCGCGGGATTGGGTATTGTTGTTGTTGTTGTTGTTGTTGTATAGTTTTGCATGTTGAAAAATGAGCGGGTTTGTTAGTCAGGGACAATACAGGTCGGACGTGTACTTATTCTTCCATTGTTATTTGAAGTATTGTAGATAATCAAGGTACCATATATGATAACAGAAAAAATTAAGGATTCGGAAGATTGAAAGCATAAAAATAAGCTCTATGCAACCTCTGAAACGTTCGACCATTTCCTTGGTATTAAGAATGTTATATTTTACATGTTTGATTCGTTATTAATATCACGAAAAAAAAAGAACTGGCCTTCATTTATATAAATGGGTAGAAAATGAAATAGCCACATATACTTCAAACTCAGTGGACAGCCCGAAATAAGATGAAAAGAATAAACATTTTAATAGACAAAAGGCACAAGGCAACAAAAACGAAAGCATATGTACCTTGGTTTCTTTAAGAGATATCAGATAAGCAGCCATGAAGCACGCGATCCCATCAACTATATCATCTTGCCTAACTAAAACGTAATCTTCATCGGACACGTTATCTCCACCTTCCCAAACTTCATTTTCATTCACCATGTCCCAAGAACTATTGTCTTCTAAAATATATTTTATAGAACTGTTAGCTTTCACCATTTAAACCACTATATGTATGTTGCTAAAGTTAACTCAATGTTGCAAATTACTATTACTTGCTACACAAAATCTTCCTAAGACACTTTCAATGATGAATACAAGTAAATCTGGCGATATGTCTGGATTGTAATTTATATAAAACAGATCAAATAAAAATATTTAGGGGAACAAGTTAATGGACGGACAGGGCCAAAAGTTGTGAACCTTCAAAGTATACTTTTATGCATACAACTTCATAGATTGATTGACGATAAAACTTATAGTATTATTTTTATAAACTTCAATTAGAGTAGAGAAGAGCTTCTGCTATATACCAGCTAAATTCTGTGGAACTGAAACCTGTGCACTCTCTAGTTTCTCAAGGAAATCAGGGCCCTCCACTCTTGACTTTAGTAGACTGCATAACTACAAAACAGAAAAACAAAAATTATTAGACCTTCAAGTAAGCTAGTGTCAGATTAAAGGACGAATCAACAAGCTGGCATTCTATTGTGCAAGATATTTAATTTACTGGAAGTGTAGGCAAGTTTGTGGAACATAAAAATAAGACTAAGCTTAATTAATCACTTCTTAAAATTTTATTGTATATGTAAAACCGTGAAGGTGTTAATCCTAACAAGAACTGTAGTGACTATCGACGACGACTCTTCACGAAAACGAAGTATATCTGTATATGTTTAGCTGATGTATAAATAACTAGATAACTTCTGGCCACTGCAGTATAAATAGTTTTCCTCCACCACAATCACGGTTCGACCATCACGTTGCCCATGTGCCCTATCTCTTCGTTAAATAAAAAGTGATTAGACTCATATGCTCATGTTAATTTAAAGTGATGGTAATAAACATCGCCGATGAATGCATCGGGAAATAGTTTTTGGGAAAAAAGGGAACAACAGTTAAGGCAGAACAGCTAAACTAATAACTTTATGGGTTCTGCTGTTCACTCCTACCAACTACATAACGATATAAGTAAAATATTGATCTCCAAATATACATCTCCAACAAAGAGAATTATATACTGCTTTTCAAAGATATAAGCAGCGATGTATGTTCCCTCAAACTATCACTTATACCTAGGGCGTGTGGTTATTTTTTCGGCATCATTACTACTAGTCTACTGCTTGAAGATAAGAAGGCAATCAACTTGAGTCACCGATTAAATAAGTTCACTTTAATCATGATGTTTTTTCTTACAGCCACCTACCCATTTACTATAAATTAAAATCAATTGCCCCTATTTGAACCAAAGTTATCAGAAACTCAAATACATTTTTCGTCGAACACTCAAAACTAAATAATGAAACCATTATTATAAAAGCACATCCGACTCCCACTAATATAATACTCTGATACATAGGTACTAAGCTTCCTAAAAGTATTCAGGTAATGGAGCCTAATTCGGTCTGTACATCAAGTCACAACTTCCCGCAGTAACTTCTCTAATAGAAGGCTTAGGAGTTTACACCCCTTAGCATAATCTATAATCTAGCAAAATTAAAAGAAACCATATTGAACCAATTTTTTATAACTACTAAAATAAAGGGATCCTAGAGTACACGTTCAAGCAATGATATTGCTAGGACGATGCTTGGATATGCTTTTATTAAAGCAATTAGTAACTCGAATAATCAAAGCCATATAACAAGATAATCGAATCTTTAAAATCAACAATAATTATATGATACCTCAACCCTAGATTCCTCAATAGCATAAATCACACGGAGTAACAATCAAGATCAACTGTTTCCCCACACTTTAAAACTTATTACCTCACAATATTCACCATAAAGGCATATCAAACACTCCTAAATATAGTAAGTAGATCATAACATATGCTTCTTTTCCGTTTTATGTGATTTACTTTTAGCTACATCTGCAATCATCTATATTAAAATAATAACTTCAATCCCAAAGCATATATTAAAATTCAAGCAAAATCTGCTCAAATCTCGATTAAAGAACCTAATAATCATAAACACTACCTTAATCATACTTAAGACTATAGATTTGCTCAATTTAATCAACCAATCATATCAATCCTTCACAAAATCAACATAATTATAATCAATAAAACAATTCATCAAACTAATAAACCCTAATTTACCAAATCAGCTTCCCCGTCTTGCGACGATGAGACACGTGTGCCGGTGCTCGGTCCAGCAGAATCATAAACATCATCACCACTTTCATTATCGTTATCATCATTATCTTCTTCAATGCAACCGGTAGTACTAAGTAATTCAAGTGCTCGTTGACATTGATTCAGAACAGCCTCTAGGGTTTTCCTTTTAACACGAACTTGATCACGTTCTGAATTCAGTCTCTCAACGCCACCGTTGATTACGGATTTAGTACCACCTGATACGTCAATAACCTCCATCTATAACCCCTAGGTTAATTGATGAATTCAGTAATATATATGTAATCTATACATACAGTAAATGGAATTTTGTAAAGTAAACCCTAAAAAGCGAAATTTGGTGAAATTGAAAAGGTAAAAGATACTCCGTAGTTGAATTGATTAAATTCCGTGTAGAAAATGAGAATTTGTGGGATTGTTTGGTGGTGGGGTTGAGAGTGCTGGCGTGAGCCGCCTACGTACCGTCTCCATTATTTGATGCTATGCAATTGGGTATAAGCAAACGACAAACAAAATCTTGGGGGTTTTCCAATAAAATTACTAGTTAATTTTGAATTATTTATTTAAATTTAATTTAATAAATTATTGGGGTGAATAGTATATATATATATATATATATATATATATATATATATATATATATATATATATATATATATATATATATATATAATATAATTATCGATTATTTTTATTTTTATTATTTCATTTTCACTTAAATAAGAAAGATATTTTGTTGGTCAAAATATTTCTAAATTGATTGTCTACTTAAATAAATACGAATAAGAGTGTAATATTTCTTTATACTCATAATTATTATTAATTTATACATCTATACTTCTAACTTTATATTATACTATACTATACATAATAAGAAAAGCATATTATTTATACATCTATACTTCTATACTTTATATTATATTATACTATACATAATAAGAAAAGCATATTATAGTTATGCAAACCTACAACTTGCAATCTTAGTCATCCATTTCAAAAATTAGTGTAAATTATGACCATTAGATTAAACACATCATCTTAATGAACTCATTAACACATAATTAGCACTAATCGGACAAGATTGCCCCTCAAATCAACAAAAGTAGCGGGCCTTTTTTCAAAATTAGGTGTTCAATTGTGTCTTCCACATATGGCAGACTACTACATACACTAGGAAACCCTAATATGCTCTCCACTATCAAATAGACGACTATGAAAACTACTACAGTAATATGGTAATTTAAAAAAAGATGGGATCAAGTAAACAAAATATAGGTTCAATTCATTCAATCTCATGGAGTAATTACAGAAACCCTAATGCACAAACACTAAATCGCGGATGCTCAGCCCCAAAATTAATCGATGTATCTTTATTGTTGTAATGTAAATAAATCGATACTGATGAAATTTTGAAGATGGAAATCTCGCCACTTGAATTCGGTATGTATTCTTAATCTATTGTTATATTTCAATTTATGAGATTATCATTACAAAGATTTTTCGTATAAACTCGATTCTGAATTTGGTTATCTAATAACCCGTCCTAATCCATCTGGACGAATACATTACATTTGGTTACATCGCGAGGTACTTGACCTCTATATGATACATTTTACAAACATTGCATTATTTTTAAAAGACAAATTTTCATTACATCGAAAGTTGACGACATGCATACCATTTCATAATATATCCGACTATAATTGACTTAATAATAATCTTGATGAACTCAACTATTCGAATGCAACGTCTTTTGAAATACGTCGTGAATGTCTTCAAGTAATATCTCTAAAATGAGCAAATGCACAGCGGAAGATTTCTTTCATACCTGAGAATAAACATGCTTTCAAGTGTCAACCAAAAGGTTGGTGAGTTCATTAGTTTATCATAAACAATCATTTCCATTATTTTAATAGACCACAAGATTTCCTTTATTCAATAATCATACACTCGCAAGTGTTTAAAAATCATTCATATAGATTGAACACCTGGTAACCGACATTAACATAATGCATATAGAATATCCCCAAAACAGAAATCCATCTGTATAATATAAACTCGAAGTACTAAAGCATACCATTTTCCAGTATGGGGGGAGTTAGTGCCCGTAGATCTGCCTTTAGGATTCGCGTCAATTAGGGTGTTTGTTCCCTAATTCTTAGGTTACCAAGCTAAAAGGGGTGATATTCGATTCGATAATCCAACCATAGAATGTAATTTCAAGTACTTGTGTCTATTTGGTAAAACAATTATAAAACAGCGCATGTATTCTCAGTTCCAAAAATATATATTGCAAACGCATTTAAAAAGGGAATAATGAAACTCACGATACGATATTTTGTAGTAAAAATATGCATACGACGATACTGAACGATGCAGGGTTGGCCTCAGATTCACGAACCTATATCATATATATATATATATATATATATATATATATATATATATATATATATATATATATATATATATATATTAACACATATAATCGTAATCGAACAAATTTATATATTATTCTTAGTGATATAATTATATTTAATAATTTATAGTTTTCCTTAATAATTTAGTTAGATATATTTACTTTATTTACTTTAGATAGATAAAAATACTAATATAGTTATGTTATATGTATTAAATATAGTTTTATATAATTAATGTTTATTTGTTATAATATTAATAATAGGAATAATATTAATAATAATGATACTTATAATAATAATAATAATAATAATAATGATAATACTAATAATAATGTTAATATTGATAATAAAAATGATAATAATAACAAAATATATAAAAATTTTAATAATGATAGTAATAAAAATAAAAATAAAAAGGTTGTATTATTTTTACAATAAAAATACTAATTTTGATAAAATTTCTTAATACTAATAATACTTAATAATAATACTGGTTAAAAAATATATTAATGTTAATAATAGTAATAATAATAATAATAATATTTGTAGTATTGATAATAATAATATAGTTATAATAATAATGATACTAGTAGTAAAAATGATAATAATAACGATGTTAAAAATAATAATAATGTTAATGTTAAAAATAATAATAAAAATATTGTTAATACTAATGATAATAATAATTCTAAAAATGATACTTATATTGATAATAACAATAATAATTATACTTATAATAATAATAATAATAATAATAATAATAATAATAATAATAATAATAATAATAATAATAATAATAATAATAATAATAATAATAATAATAAGAATTTTAGAATACAACCTTTGAAGAAAACAAGCTCCTAAAAAAATTGCCACTGCGCGGACTCGAACCCACGACCTCTCGCATAACACTCAACACTCAATCATAAAAACCCCTTTGTTCTGTTTATCTGATTTAATATAACGACCAAATTTATTTAACCCATTATATCGCCTGACTTCTTCTTCTTCTCGATCACCATTAACGTTTATCATGTACATCATCTAATATGATTATGTTTATTCATCATCATCATCATGTCTACATCATGATAACCGTGATCACGACATCATCATACCTCTCTCTCTTTTCTCGGCCCAATTATGCAACTCAATTCACGGCCCAATTAACTTTTAAGGAGTCTATATTTTAATAGTCCATTAGCTTAATTTATTGGATCCACCAAAACTAATCAAGCCCAAAACAGTTTAAGTAAAACGCTCGATAATTTCGTGGTTGAGAGGGATTTCGTCTGGAAGCAGCACTACCAACACATCATCCTTACATCATCATTAATTATTATTACATGTTATTCATTGGTCTGCCACTATGTTGTAAGTAGTCTCACTTTCATAATTATTGAGATGTATATTAATATCTATTGCATCTAACTTGACAAGGCTTTGTATTGTGAGCATGTACCCATCACCTTATATATAATCCTATCATCATTTTCTTTTTAACTTTGTGGCATCATCAATACCATAGTTATCTTTGTGAAAACTCAAACAGAAAATCGAAGTAGCGATAGGGTTTTTGGTTCGTGACTTACAACGTGCAACTGAAGGAGAGAGAGAAGAAAAAAAATGAAGTAACATGGTAGTTGATGGATTTGTTAATGGGTTATCATCATTGAATGGCAAGAAGCAGCACATCGGTCGATCAATCGATGATATTTATGTCGAGCAGAAACATAAGTATACGATGGTAGCAGTAGCAGTAATCTTCATAGTTTAAAAAAAATTTCAAGTATCGGTGACTGCAACTCGTGGTGTTTTGATGGTTTCGAATGGTAACCATATAACACAAGATAGGCAGCAGCAGGAGCAACAAGGAAATGAGTTTGTGTTCATGGTTGGTTTCGATTGTGTTGTTTTGTGGTTCAAACGAAAACAAAAATAGAATAGAAACTATGGTAGCAGTTTTGGTGTTTTAATTTGAGAGTGAGAGAGATAGATAGGTGGGTTTATAAAATAACCAGAAATATAAAGATAGTAATAGGTTTAAATGTTTGATGATTGTGGTATTGGGTGATCCGGTCGAATAGAAGATCAAGAGAAAAAGATGGTGATTCTAAACGGGTTTTGGTTTTTAGGGTGGAGATTAATTAACCGAACAGTAGATAGTAACCGTAAGCATGTAGCCGAAATGATAAAAACGAATAGTAGTAGTAGTACACGACGTGTAGCATTTGATGAAGTGATGTGATGAATGTTGAGTTGACGATCTTGAAAAATAGAACAAAGATGATGACCAATATTAGTTGGTGTTCGGTCAAAGAGAAGAAACAGGAAGAGATTAAGGTGAGGAGGTGGAGAAGGGTTGTGATATGTCTAGTTATATGAAAATGGTACACGAGTGGTAGTACAACTTCAAAGATGTGTTTGTGGGTTATGTAATATCTTGTAGAAAGCAAGCACGAATGGGGTGGTGGTTATGGTTTATGTGCATGATGTGTATGTATATATAATATATAAATATAAAGTCTCATGTGCTAAACACAGAAATAACTGTCACCTTTATTATTAGCTCACATAAGAGATTTCTTGTTCAAATAAAAACAAAAACAAAAGGCAATCAGTAGATGTTAAAGGGTGTTAAAAGAGGTGATTGAATAGTGGTTATTTTGTTTAGTAGGAGAAAAAGGAATCGCTAACACAAATTTAAAAGATGAAATAGATATGTGTTGTGTGTGTGTATATATATATATATATATATATATATATATATATATATATATATATATATATATATATATATATATATAGACGTTAAATTAGATAGATGATAGTTCAGTGTAACAAAAAGAAGAACAATAATGTTTAATAATAATATAATAATAATATTTAGAAATATAAATGTGTTTTAAATTTAGCCGTTGTCTTTTACGGACTAAATTTCATAATCCGTTGTTAATCAGTGACGAATAAAAGTGTTCAGAAAAATTCCATATTTTTAAATTAACTTCTTTTATTTAATTCAGCCATTATGGTATAAAATTTGATCATTAATTCATTAAATAAAAATTACATCAACTGTCCCTCTCAATTCTGGGTAAAATATAAAAAGTGTTAAAACTTAATAAATAGTTCCTAAATACATTTTTAATAAGCCTAAAATTTATAGAACTCATTTTCGTATCACCGTTTATTTTAAAATTATATAAGTTTGAATTTAACTTGCTTAATATCACTCGAAACATCGAACGAGTATTACAATTATATAATATTTATTTTTAATATACTTCTATTTATATATAACTATGTTTTTAAATAATTATTATAATATCATATTTCATAACAACAATATTTTAAATTATACTTCCAATTATTATATATATATATATATATATATATATATATATATATATATATATATATATATATATATATATATTCACACATATCTATTTACAATTAGTTATTCGTGAATCGTCGAGAACAGTCGAAGGGTAATTGCATATATGAAACAGTTCAAAATTTTAAGACTCAACATTACAGACTTTGCTCATCGTGTCGAAATCATTTAAAGATTAAGTTTAAATTTGGTCGGAAATTTTTGGGTCGTCACAGTACCTACCCGTTAAAGAAATTTCGTCCGAAAATTTGATCGAGGTCGTCATGGCTAACAATAAGAATGTTTTTCATGACGAATCTGAGTTGTTAAATAGAGTTTTATCACTATTAAATAATATAGATAAAACGATTTGATTACTCAAAGCGAACGAATGAAGCTATCACTAAATAGTGATTTGAGATAAGCAAGTTTCATCATAACTTTTCACTAGTCATGGTTGAATTCTGAAATTCAAGGGATTTATAGAAAATCTTCGAAATCTAAAAGATTTGATTCATCGGCGAGTAAGAAAATTAAGATCTCTATAATTAAATACGATGATCTGCCTCGATTACTCTGTCTGATATTATAAATTAAACTCTTCCGTTCCATTATTTTCACCATTCCTATACTTTCTTTCTTAGTTCATACATCCGAAAGATTGTGAAAATGCTTAATCCAGTTCTAATCCTTGATATTTTCCTAATTATCATTTCTGTCATCCTTCTTTTCAATCTTCCACCAAATGAATCTGTTTACTTCCACTATTACCTTGGGGTGATACTATTTTTAATTCTACCTTGTCTTTATATTGCTATTCGTATTAATATCCAAGGTTTGAAACCTCCATGTTGTTATTGGGCTTTATATTTTCTCTTATGTTTTGGAGCTCTTTGCCTTTTTATTATCCTCCAGACCTCTAGTAAAGCGAGTAACGGTCCAGAATTTGTAAGTATAGAATTTTAAATGAACTTAATGTTCTAAACAAGAAAGAACGTAATCGCACGATTTGATTTGTCAAATTACCTGAATCACTGAGAATAGAACTATCAAGAATATACTTTTTTGATATGTTCAGAAGTTAAGCAGAATGAAAGAGTTATGTAACATGGCACGTGATGACGTTATGGTCTGTGAATCATCACGTTCCATTAGAAACTCAGCATGACTTACTGTAATATAATCACGTTGATCAAGTGTCATTATATTATACTAATTCATGCATCAATTTCTTTACATTTCTCCAGAATTCATTCATAAATTAAACTTAGATTTCACAGAAGTTTCCAATATAATGAAACACAGGAAGCACGATGAGGTATATAATTTCAAACGAGAATATTTATGAAAATATCCTCAGAAATATCGAAGATATTTATGATGATATTTTGGAATTTCTAAGTTCGAAGGTTGATGAAGAAAATTTTTTCGCAAGATTTTAACATGAGTACGGAGCAAGATATTCGTTGAAGGTTTCATCGGATCCAGAATTACCTGGATTCTTTGAATATATGGTATGGTCCTTGTATTTGGCCTTGGTCTCCTTCATGGTTTGCTCAATCTATTTTTCAGTACCAAATTTTCTATCGAGCGTTCCTAACACTCCCTTCTTTATCATCAAACTTTTGGCCGTTTAGACCATCTACGATTTTTCTGTTTCCTCTGCATTTAATGCTACGATATCTGAATCATCGGTTATTAATCCGAGGTGGTTTCAGGAGAATTGTATTTTTAGATGATTAAACGCTGATGGAAATATGGTGAAATATAAAAGGTTCCCCGGTAACAATAAAAGAGCATACATATAAATCACGATGATAATAAGGTTGTTTCGAACGAAAAGTCGAAGTTAACTTGCTGAAGCTGTGACAAAATTTACTACTTTGAAAGGGATTGTAAAGTTATTTTGGGTAATAATAATGCTAAAGGATCTAACACAGATACATGTTAAATGTTTACTCATGTTCCGAGTGTTTTCAGGCGCATAACTATATGCATTAATCTTTTCTTCTGTAGATGAAGTGCGGTTAGTTCATCCTCTCCATTGAGGTGTTTTCAAGAATCATGAAAGGTTTGAACGCAGATTGTAATTGTCAAGATACAAATGAGGGTTAAGATGAAATCAAGTGGCAAACTTGAAGAAATGTTTAGTTTCATATGTTATAATCAATATTTTAATTCATTTTAATTGTCCAATGTTATTAGTCTACAGTCGATAGTCCACAGTTAACAGTCCAATAATTCATATATAGTTTAATATACAATATTCGAATTAATTAATACGTATCGTGACCCATGTACATGTCTCAGACTCGATCACAACTCAAAGTATATATATTATTATAGAATCAACCTCAACCCTGTATAGCTAACTCGATCATTACTGCATATAGAGTGTCTATGGTTATTCCAAATAATATATATAGATGTATCGATATGATATGTCAAAACCTTGTATACGTGTCCCGATTTTTAAAGTGCGTAAAATAAATAACAGAAATTAAATGACGATAAATAAAATTACGATAATATAAATTGCGATAATTAAATTGTGATAAATAAAATGTAATCAGTTAGCTAGGAACAGTTAGCTAGGAACAGTTAGCGTGGATTCTTAACAAAATTTCTCATAGTTAATTTGTTTGTTTCTAACAAATTTTATTTTGTCCAATGTTTTCTTCATTATGCCACTTGTTGGATTCTAGTAAATCAAAATCCAATATGAAATTGAGTGAAAATGGTTATTCTGCGGTGAACGGATACGTATATCTGTGGATGTAAGTATGATAGTAAATGACTGTTGAATCAGATTCGAAGAATGTACAGTGTAACTTATTAATGTGAAATCTAAATATTCCTCGGGTATTACCTACCCGTTAAAATATTTTCATCATTAACAGTTTGTACGAAAGAATTTTCAATTACAATCTTTATGAAAATATATATACATATATATTTTCTTCAGATGTAATTATGGATTTAATGAGTCAATATGATATTAATCTCATTTGATTTTCGGTTTGAGCTAGAATAAATAATCTCTAAAACTTTTAGAAACCACATATTCTTCGCAGAATATTTCTTCAATGAAGTTATGAATTAATACTTCATCGTTCATTGTTGTTGGTACTCCTTGGTATCTATGGTGCGTATGACGTTGATGTTCGTGTGACAGATTGTGAAGTTGAGGTTTGCGATGCGGTTGTTGTTGGTGGTGGTAATGGTACTGTTGGCGTTGGTGATGGTGGTACTGGTTATGCTGCTGGTGCTGATGCTGGTGTTTATAACCTTTGCACCATATTCTCCAAAGCCACTACCCGAGCACGAAGCTCGTTGACTTCTTCTATTACACCGGGGTGATTGTCGGTTTGAACGAGCGGATAAATATGATCTAGAATTTAGTATAGTATATAATCGTGACGAGATACTCTGTAAATGAGAGAGAAAATGGTATTTCGGACAGGTTCGCCGGTAAGTGCATCAGGTTCTTCGCCAAGAGAGCAATGTGGTGGATGAAAAGGATCACCTTCTTCTTGTCTCCAATGATTGAGGAGGCTACGAATCCAGCCCCAATTCATCCAGAATAGATGACGGCTAATCGGTTGATCCATTCCGGTTACACTGCTTTCGGAGATCGAGTGAAAATCCATATCGTAATAGTTATCGGAATCCGACGAACTTGAACTGGTTGTGGAATTCATCTTACACGGTTAGGTAAAGGATTTTATGAAATGATTTTCGGATATCGGATGATATTCGAATTACATAGAATATCTATGTATAGTACAGAAGATCCCGTAGATTACGGAGGAAACGTGTCAGACAAAGTCTACAGTAACATATATGCTAAGATATAGTTTTTGTCTCTACACTATTCATACAATCAATGCAATAAGAAGTGTCTAGACTAAGAATGATAAGCAGGTAATTTCCTAAGGATGATAAGTATTTAATTTTTGACACAAAATGATAAGCAAAACTTTTGACATGCAAACACGGTCGAAGTCTAGACTCACTAATGCATCTAAACAACTATCAGTTAGACACACTAATGCAAGACCTGGTTCGCTAAGACCACCGCTCTGATACCAACTCTAATAACCCGTCCTAATCCATCTGGACGAATACATTACATTTGGTTACATCGCGAGATACTTGACCTCTATATGATACATTTTACAAACATTGCATTCGTTTTTAAAAGATAAACTTTCATTACATCGAAAGTTGACGACATGCATACCATTTCATAATATATCCGACTATAATTGACTTAATAGTAATCTTGATGAACTCAACGACTCGAATGCAACGTCTTTTGAAATACGTCATGAATGACTTCAAGTAATATCTCTAAAATGAGCAAATGCACAGCGGAAGATTTCTTTCATACCTGAGAATAAACATGCTTTCAAGTGTCAACCAAAAGGTTGGTGAGTTCATTAGTTTATCATAAACAATCATTTCCATTATTTTAATAGACCACAAGATTTCCTTTATTCAATAATCATATACTCGCAAGTGTTTAAAAATCATTCATATGGATTGAACACCTGGTAACCGACATTAACATAATGCATATAGAATATCCCCAAAACAGAAATCCATCTGTATAATATAAACTCGAAGTACTAAAGCATACCATTTTCCAGTATAGGGGGAGTTAGTGCCCGTAGATCTACCTTTAGGATTCACGTCAATTAGGGTGTCTGTTCCCTAATTCTTAGGTTACCAAGCTAAAGGGGGTGATATTCGATTCGATAATCCAACCATAGAATGTAATTTCAAGTACTTGTGTCTAATTCGTAAAAGAGTTATAAAACAGTGCATGTATTCTCAGTCCCAAAAATATATATTGCAAAAGCATTTAAAAAGGGAGTAATGAAACTCACGATACGATATTTTGTAGTAAAAATATGCATACGACGATACTGAACGATGCAGGGTTGGCCTCAGATTCACGAACCTATATCATTTATCTATATATATTAACATATATAATCGTAATCGAATAAATTTATATATTATTCTTAGTGATATAATTATATTTAATAATTTATAGGTTTCCTTAATAATTTAGTTATATATATTTACTTTATTTACTTTAGATAGATAAAAATACTAATATAGTTATGTTATATGTATTAAATATATTTTTATATAATTAATGTTTATTTGTTATAATATTAATAATAGGAATAATATTAATAATAATGATACTTATAATAATAATAATAATGATAATACTAATAATAATGTTAATATTGATAATAAAAATGATAATAATAACAAAATATATAAAAATTTTAATAATGATAGTAATAATAATAAAAATAAAAAGGTTGTATTATTTTTACATTAAAAATACTAATTTTGATAAAATTTCTTAATACTAATAATACTTAATAATAATACTTGTTAAAAAAATATATTAATGTTAATAACAGTAATAATAATAATATTATTTGTAGTATTGATAATAATAATATAGTTATAATAATAATGATACTAGTAGTAAAAATGATAATAATAACGATGTTAAAAAAATATAATGTTAATGTTAAAAATAATAATAAAAATATTGTTAATACTAATAATAATAATAATTCTAAAAATGATACTTATATTGATAATAACAATAATAATTATACTTATAATAATAATAATAATAATAATAATAATAATAATAACAATAATAATAATAATAATAATTTTAGAATACAACCTTTGAAGAAAACAAGCTCCTAAAAAATTTGCCACTGCCCGGACTCGAACCCACGACCTCTCGCATAACACTCAGCACTCGATCATAAAAAACCCTCTGTTCTGTTTATCTGATTTAATATAACGACCAAATTTATTTAACCCATTATATCGCCTGACTTCTTCTTCTTCTCGATCACCATTAACGTTTATCATGTACATCATCTAATATGATTATGTTTATTCATCATCATCATCATGTCTACATCATGATAACCGTGATCACGACATCATCATACCTCTCTCTCTCTCTCTCTCTCTCTCTCTTCTCGGCCCAATTATCCAACTCAATTCATGGCCTAATTAACTTTTAAGGAGTCCATATTTTAATAGTCCATTAGCTTAATTTGTTGGATCCACCAAAACTAATCAAGCCCAAAACAGTTTAAGTAAAACGCTCGACAATTTCGTGGTTGAGAGGGATTTCGTCTGGAAGCAGCACTACCAACGCATCATCCTTACATCATCATTAATTATTATTACATGTTATTCATTGGTCTACCACTATGTTGTAAGTAGCCTCACTTTTATAATTATTGAGATGTATATTAATATCTATTGCATCTAACTTGACAAGGCTTTATATTGCGAGCATGTACCCATTACCTTATATATAATCCTATCATAATTTTCTTCTTAACTTTGTGGCATCATCAATACCATAGTTATCTTTGTGACAACTCAAACAGAAAATCGAAGTAGCGACAGGGTTTTTGGTTCGTGACTTACAACGTGCAACAGAAGGAGAGAGAGAAGAAAAAAAATGAAGTAACATGGTAGTTGATGGATTTGTTATTGGGTTATCGTCATTGAATGGCAAGAAGCAGCACATCGGTCGATCAATCGATGATATTTATGTCAAGCAGAAACAGAAGTATACGATGATAGCAGTAGCAGTAATCTTCATAGTTTAAAAAAAATTTCAAGTATCGGTGACTGCAACTCGTGGTGTTTTGATGGTTTCGAATGGCAACCATATAACACAAGATAGGCAGCAGCAGGAGCAACAAGGAAATGAGTTTGTGTCCATGGTTGGTTTCGATTGTGTTGTTTTGTGGTTCAAACGAAAACAAAAATAGAATAGAAACTATGGTAGCGGTTTTGGTGTTTTAATTTGAGAGTGAGAGAGATAGATAGGTAGGTTTATAAAATAACCAGAAATATAAAGATAGTAATAGGTTTAAATGTTTGATGATTGTGGTATTGGGTGATCTGGTCGAATAGAAGATCAAGAGAAAAAGATGGTGATTCTAAACGGGTTTTGGTTTTTGGGGTGGAGATTAATTAACCGAACAGTAGATAGTAACCGTAAGCATGTAGCCGAAATGATAAAACCGAATAGTAGTAATACACGACGTGTAGCATTTGATGAAGGGATGTGATGAATGTTGGGTTGACGATCTTGAAAAATAGAATAAAGATGATGACCAATATTAGTTGGTGTTCGGTCAAAGAGAAGAAACAGAAAGAGATTAAGGTAAGGAGGTGGAGAAGGGTTGTGATATGTCTAGTTATATGAAAATGGTACACGAGTGGTAGTACAACTTCAAAGATGTGTTTGTGGGTTGTGTAATATCTTGTAGAAAGCAAGCACGAATGGGGTGGTGGTTATGGTTTATGTGCATGATGTGTATGTATATATAATATATAAATATAAAGTCTCATGTGCTAAACACAGAAATAGCTGTCACCTTTATTATTAGCTCACATGAGAGATTTCTTGTTCAAATAAAAAAAACAAAAGGCAATCAGTAGATGTTAAAGGGTGTTAAAAGAGGTGATTGAATAGTGGTTGTTTTGTTTAGTAGGAGAAATATATATATATATATATATATATATATATATATATATATATATATATATATATATATATATATATATATATATATATATATATATATATATATATATATATATATATATATAGACGTTAAATTAGATAGATGATAGTTCAGTGTAACAAAAAGAAGAACAATAATGTTTAATAATAATATAATAATAATTATAATAATATTTAGAAATATAAACGTGTTTTAAATTTAGCCGTTGTCTTTCACGGACTGAATTTCATAATCCGTTGTTAATCAGTGGCGAATAAAAGTGTTCAGAAAAATCCCATATTTTTAAATTAACTTCTTTTATTTAATTCAGCTATTATGGTATAAAATTTGATCATTAATTTATTAAATAAAAATTACATCAACTGTCCCTCTCAATTCTGGGTAAAATATAAAAAGTGTTAAAACTTAACAAATAGTTCCTAAATACATTTTTAATAAGCCTAAAATTTATAGATCTCATTTTCGTATCACCGTTTATTTTAAAATTATATAAGTTTGAATTTAACTTGATTAATATCAATCGAAACATCGAACGAGTATTACAATTATATAATATTTATTTTTAATATACTTCTATTTATATATAACTATGTTTTTAAATAATTATTATAATATCATATTTCATAACAATAATATTTTAAATTATACTTCCAATTATTATATATATATATATATATTCACACATATCTATTTACAATTAGTTATTCGTGAATCGCCGAGAATAGTCGAAGGGTAATTGCATATATGAAACATTTCAAAATTTTAAGACTCAACATTACAGACTTTGCTCATCGTGTCGAAATCATTTAAAGATTAAGTTTAAATTTGGTCGGAAATTTCCGGGTCGTCACAGGTTACTATTAATTTTGTTTTTCTAAATTGTGTTTTGATTATCATGTTATTAATCAATCACCTGTGTATTGATCTCATTTGTGACGACCCGGAAATTTCCGACCAAATTTAAACTTGATCTTAATATGATTTCGACATGATCTGCAAAGTCTATTTAATTGAATCTCAAGATTTTTGAACTAATTACATGGATACATTTAACCTTTGACCATTTCCGACAATTCACGGACAATTAGTTACAAATTAAATGTATATAGATACATAAATAAGTGTGTATATATCTATATATATATAAATATATATATATATACATATAAATATAAATAAAGGTATATATATATATAATAATTTGAAATAATAAAATACAATTTAATCAATTTAAATTAAAAGTGTAAACTAATGATCAGAATAATTAAGTTGATATAAATATATATATTTATAAAATCTATATATAAGTAATGGTATATATGTAGTAATATATATATTTTATAAATATTCAATATTTGATAAAAGATAATATGTAATATATATATAGTACATACCTATTAAATATTACATCAAATGTATTACAAGTTTAAAATATAATTGTTATACTAATGTTATTATTACTTCCATTATTATTATTATTATTAATATTAATATCACTACTTGTTAAATTATTATTTTCAATATATATTATATTGATATGAAAGTTAATACATGTAAGGTGTTATAATTACTAATATTACTATTATCTTATTATTTTTATATTGATATCAGTATTATTAATTAAAATATACTATGAAATTTGATACATGTAATATGTTATAATTATTACTATTATCATTGTTAACAACATTATTATAAATATTAGTAAAGTTATAATATTAGTTATTATGAATAATATTAGTATTATTAGTAAATATTATTATCATTACCACTATTATTAAAGATTATTGTTATAATTATATTAAATGTTATTAATATCCTTATTATTATAAATATTGGAAAATAATACTGATGTTATGCGAGGTGTATACGAAATAGTTTATATTTTACTAGGAAAAACTATTAAATACGATACAATTTTACACAAGATATTTATTTATTTATAGAATGGATATACTTAAACCTTGCTACAACACTTATAGGCAGTGTACCTAATCGTACAGTAGTGTAGTTTTTAGTAAGTCCGGTTCGTTCCACAGGGAAATCTTTAAACAAAGCTCAACGCTATATTAGTTTACTTTTATTAAAAATACAAATATATATATAAGTAATATTATTTATTATAAAGGGGGGTTTTTACCGTTTAATGACCGGTTTGTCGATTTTAAGACTTTAGTCGCAGTTAAAACCTAATGTAAAATATAAAATAAATACAAGACTTAAATTAAAGCGTAAA
Source organism: Rutidosis leptorrhynchoides (assembly GCF_046630445.1). Taxonomy (NCBI): domain Eukaryota; kingdom Viridiplantae; phylum Streptophyta; class Magnoliopsida; order Asterales; family Asteraceae; genus Rutidosis; species Rutidosis leptorrhynchoides. The sequence continues at coordinate 595,107,311 of NC_092335.1, forward strand.
GTAAATAACGATAATGAAATTGCGAATAATAAAAGTGCGATAAAATAAACTTGCGATAATTAAAAAGGACGATAATTAAAAGTGCAATTAAATAACAATAAATAAAAGTGCGATAATTAGAAGTGCAATTAAATATAAAATAAAAGAAATTAAATATGAAATAAAAGAATTATGCTTATTTAAACTTCCGTAATCATGATGTTTGACGTGTTGATTTTAGTTTTATGCCCATGGGTTAATTGTCCTTTGTCCTGGATTATTTAATATGTCCGTCTGGTTTTTGTCCATAACAGTCCATCAGTCATAAATATAAAGTGCGAGTGTCCTCATCAAATTATTCTTATACCCGAAGTTAAATATTCCAACTAATTGGGGATTCGAATTGTAACAAGGTTTTAATACTTTATTTAATGAATACACCAGGTTATCGACTGCGTGTAAACCAAGGTTTTACTACTTTGTTAACAATTACACCAATTACCCTTGAATGTAATTTCACCCCTTTTTAATTATTCTTGTGACGATCGCTCCAAATCCATATGGACGGACACGTCATTCATTGATTTCATTGCGAGGTATTTGACCTCTATGTGATACGTTTTGTAACATTGCATTCGTTTGAAAAGGTATTTCATAAATGAATATATAAATTCCAGGTTTTTTTACATCTGATGATTCCTACGTATAGACAATCACCATTTAAATGGTTTACAATAATACATCTGTTGACAATACAGTCAAAATAAGATACATGGTAATGGTTTGATGAATGCAAGTTTCTTGTATATAGCATGTATGACTCCAAGCACATAACTTGTATCACGTATGAGCAAACAGCGGAAGACTTCTAGAAACCTGAGAATAAACATGCTTCAAGTGTCAACACAAAGGTTGGTGAGTTCATAGTTTTAATATTACACATAATCCGTATATCAATGTGGATTACAAAAGTTCAGTTGTTTTATTCAAAACGTTTATCATTATGTTTTAAATAAAAGGTGGATCACAAGATTTTAGTTGTTTCATCCGAAACGTTTATCAATCGGTTCTACAAAGTTGAGCACCCTGGTAACTAAACTTTAACGTTTATATAATTTGTACCCTTTGTATAATCATCTTAATAATACACGCAAACCAACGTGTACGTTTCTCAAATAGCATACGTCCGTTAAAAGGCTAGCGCTCTAGCTCGGACGGGGATGTCAAGCCCTATGGATCCATATACTACTACTCGCGCCCACCAGTTCTTATAACCGGCAGTTACTAGTTACCAAAGCTAAGGGATTTTCGGTTCAAACTCAGTGTAGAATTTAGTATGTACTTGTATCCATTGTGTTTAAAATAAAGTGCATGTATTCTCAGCCCAAAAATATATATTGCAAAAGCAATTAAAATGGGAGCAAATGAAACTCACTGTTTAATATTGATATACAATATTGCAGGAAAGCACGTAGACGCATCGGAGATGATAAACACGAGGTTTGATTCACAAAAAAATACCCCCGAACATTACCCATAACCTCCTTGGCAATAACCCATAATTTCCTTAGCTCTAGCTTGCTCGAAAACTCATTTTGAAAATTACTTGGACAGCACCCCGTCGTAATATTTGATGTACATTATTATTTTTGTATCGCAAAAATAATAACACTAAATAAAAAAAATAATAAGATTAATAATAATCTTATTAATAATAATAATAATAATAATAATAATAATAATATAAATAATAAATAAAATAAATACGGAGTAATATGTATGTGTGTGTTTTTTTTTTCTTTACTCGGCAGAAAATGTTGCAATTTATAGAACCTGGCCTGAAATCTGGAGTCATGCGACTCGCATGGAAATGGCCTTCTGGCCATGCGACTCGCATGAGGACCAGGGATAGCTCACATTGTTTTGGCTCCTAGCTTGTCGACATAATATAAAATAAATATATAATATATATAATTTAAATAATTAATTATATATTATATTAAATTCACATGCATAGTTGACTTGTAACTTTTGTTCCGATAAGTCGTACGTTGTTACTTGACTTATGTCCCGGTTCCGGTTTCTCGAATGTCCTTTCGTACGCTGAGAAAACTTGCATTTTACATTTCGTGACTCGTACCTTTGTTAAAATATAGCCTTAAATTATTCCTAAACTATACCACTCAAAGTATATCTTAAACTTTCGAGTATTTTGGTCATTTACTTCTATAAATCATCGTCTCACTATTTGTTAAAATACATTTTTAAAATAGTGTTTTACTGTAGCATTTCACTGTAGCAAAGTCAATTTTACTGTAGCAAATAGTGATTTTCGAAAACACTGTAGCATTTTGGGTACTGTAGCAATTTGAAAATACTTTATCAAATTAGTGTTTTACTGGTTCATCTTAAACGTTTTAGTTAACTTATCTAAATATCAATCAAATCAATAATCGAATGTTACTATCGTTTACTAAATAACTTGAAATCATATATATTTAATTAGATTTATAAACCAATAAGTTTAATGTACGGTATTATGCAATTAAAACTTTGTTACGTTTTCAAGTTATAGTATATATATGTATCTATTTACATATAATTGTTCGCGAATCTTTGAGAAAATCGAAGGGTACTTGAATAGTTCAAAAATTTTGAGATTAAGTTTTACAGACTTTGTTTATCGTGTCGAAATCATTAATCCTTTAAAGATTAAGTTTAAATTTAGTCGCAAATTTTCGGGTCATTACAGTACCTACCCGTTAAAGAAATTTCGTCCCGAAATTTGGTGAAGGAAAGTTTAATAACGTAGATCAGGATATTCTTGTATCAAAGAATATGATATAGTTTGAATTCTCATCATGAATTCGTTTGTTCATAAAATCCTCATCAAAAGGATGTAATAGAATGAAATGTTTTGTATACCTTAAATTAGTCGAGTTTCGTTTATGAATAGTGTGAGTTAAATAAATAACAAGTTTTTCACCTATGTGTAAATATGGATAAAACAATTCGATTACACGGATAGTATGAGTGAAGTTATCACAAAATAGTGAAATGAGGTAATTAAAGCTTCGTCTTATCATTTGACGTAGTCAGAGTTGATTTCCGGAATTTAGGGAATAGAAAATCTTCATAATCTAAATAAGATTTTTATTCTTCGGAATTTGCGGAAATTAGGATTTTCTTTGATTAAATGTGTAATCTGCCTCGATTGCTATGTCTGATATTTCGCTATAAATTGACCTCTTCCGTCTCATTATTTTCACCATCCCTACTTTCTTCCCCAATTAATACATTCAAAAGATTGTGAAAATGCTCAATCCAGTTCTGGTTCTTGACCTAATATTGACGTTTGCCACAATCATCCTTCTTTTCCAGCTCCCACCAGAAGAATCTGTTTATTTTTATTATGCTCTAGGGATTGTTGTATTTATCATTCTCCCGTGTCTTTATCTTGCTATTCGCATAGACATACATGGTTTATGATCTTTCTTGTTTGCTGTGATGTATACTCCTGTTCATATTCCGAAGTTCCAGGTTTTTGTTTTCTCTTCCCGACCTCAAGTAAAGCGAATAATGGTCCAGAATTCGTAGGTATGGAGTTTTGGATGAACATAGTTAATGTTCTGAGAAGGTAATTGTAATGGCACGATCTTGATTTGTCAAATTACCAGAATACCTCGAAAAAGACCTAATCATCAAGAAAAATATTTTCTTGATATGTTTAGAGGTTAAATAGAATGAAAGAGTTATGTAACATGGTTCATGATGAGGGTATGATCTGTGAACCTTTATCACGTTCCATTAGAAACTCAGCATGACTTACTGTAATATAATCACGATGATCAAGTGTCATTATATTATACTAACTCATGCTTCAGTTCCCAACACTACTTCAAAAATATCCATTTTTTGAAATTTTCAGAAATTAGAAACTAAAATAGTTTCTTTTATGGTGTAACACAGATATCATAAAGAGAAAATTGATTTTCGATAAGAATGATTATGAAATTATCTCCAGAAATATGGAGGATATTTATAATAAAAGATACGATGATATCTTAGAATTTCTAATATCGAAGAATGATGAAGAAGATTTGTTCGTAACGGATTTTGAGTTAGTAGCAAGGTATTCGTTAATGACTTCAGCAGATACTGAATCATTTGTATTCTTTGAAGGCAGGTTTAGTCTTTGTGATTTATCCACAACCCTCCTTCATACTTTGCTCAATCCGTTTTCCAGTTTCAAACCTTCTCTTTTTCTCAGCTTTACCACCATATTATTCTTTATCATCAAACTTTTGACTGTTAAGGTCGTTTACAGTTTTTGCTGCTTCATCAGCATTGTTCCAATTTCAGAGAACTAGTTTCATAGTTTGGGGTGTTTTTCAAAAACTTCACATTCGAAGTATGTAATTCGAGGAGGTAGACGTTATATGTACACATATAACTGTTGGCATAGACGTGCTGCAAGATTTCAAAATACTGATTGCAAATTCCCGATAGTTGGAATGGCAACTATTGTTACAAGATGTGAATGAGTACATGATAGGGTTTCAATGTATATATAGTGATTTCCGGAGAGTTTCAAATAGCAGAGTGACGGAGTCGCTGGTACATTTACTGCTAATATGGTGGAATATAAAAGGTTCCCCAGTAACAAAAACGTATATGCCAAAGTTATAAGTCTGAAAGATCGTCGTTGACTAGTTGAATGGGTGATAATACTGGATACTTTTAAAAAGGAATTGCAAGGTTATTTTCAGTAATAATAATGCCGAAGGATTTATCACAGATACGTGTTAAAGTTTTACTTAGGTTTCGAGAGCTTTCCAGAAATATGATTATAAGTACAAATCTTTCTTCTCGTAGATATCGTGTAGTTGGTTTATCTTCTCGTTTGTTCATTAGTTGAAGTGTTTCCAAGAATTTCGATGGGTTTGAACGCAAAATGTAATCATATGATGTTCTAGTACAGTTCTGAATTCAAAGCATGGTTTTCGAAGCATGGTTTTGAAAAATGTAGGAATCTAAGAGTGATGTTTTCCGTTTAATCTTGACTTGGATTCTGATCTATCGAAATCAGAATATGAAATTGAATGAAAATGGTTATTCTGTGATTAACATATACGTATATCTGTAGGTTTGAGCAGTATAGTTAATGATTGCTGAATCAGAATTGAAGAATGTATAGTGTAACATATTAATGTGGAATTTATATATTTTTAGGGTATTACCTACCCGTTAAAATATTCTCATCATTAACAGTTTGTACAAAAGGATTTTCAATTACAATCTTTATGAAAATATATATATATGTATATTTCCTTCAGATGTAATATAGATTTAATGAGTTATTAAACTCATTTGGTTTTCGGTTGGAACTAGAAATGAATAATCTCTTCTATATTAGAGATTATATAATCGCTACAGGATATTTCTCAAATGAAGTTATGAGTTGATACTTCATCGTTTATTGTTGTTGGTATTCCTTGATAACTACGATGCGTAGGAGGTTGATGCTCGTGGAATGGATTGTGAAGTTGAGGTTTGCGGTGCGGATGTTGTTGTTGGAGATACTGGTACTGTTGTTGGTTGTGCTGCTGGTTCTGGTGGTGCTACCGGTGCTGCCTGTGATGCCTGCAAATTGTGCATCATATTCTCCAAAGCCACAACTCAAGCGCGAAGCTCGTTAACTTCTTCTATTATTCCGGGATGATTGGCGGTTGGTACGAGAGGATGAATAAAGTTTAAAATTCTGGTTATCATATAATCGTTGCGAGATATCCTGGAAATGAGGGTGAAGATAGTGTTTCGAACGGGTTCGCCGGTAAGTGCCTCAGGTTCCTCACCAAGAGGTGAATTCGGTTGGTGGAAAGGATCGCCTTCCTCTTGTCTCCATTGATTAAGTTGATTACGAACCCATCCCCAATTCATCCAGAATTGGTGATGACTGATTGGTTGATTCATTCCGGTTACACTGCTTTCGGAACTCAGGTGGAAATTCATATCGGAATCCGAAGAACTCGAATTACTTGTAGAATTCATCTTACACGGTTAGATAAAGAATTTTCGATGTGAAATGATTTTCGGATATCGGATGATATTCTAATTACATAGAATACCTTTATATAGTACAAAGGTTCCGCAAATTACGGAGAAACTTTTGGAAACTGTCAAATAAAGGTAACAGTAACAGATACGCTAAGATATTCATTTTGTCTATACACTAGTCATGCAATTCATGTAATAAGGTGTGTCTAGACTACAATTGATAAGCAGGTAGTTTTCCACACAAGGAATGATAAGCAGGTAATTTCTAACAAGAAATTATAAGCAACAACTTTTATCATGCAGACATGGTCGAAGTCCAGACTCACTAATGTATCCTAACAATAACTGGTTAGACACACTAATACAATTTCTAGTTCGCTAAGACCAACGCTCTGATACCAACTGTGACGATCGCTCCAAATCCATATGGACGGACACGTCATTCATTGATTTCATTGCGAGGTATTTGACCTCTATGTGATACGTTTTGTAACATTGCATTCGTTTGAAAAGGTATTTCATAAATGAATATATAAATTCCAGGTTTTTTTACATCTGATGATTCCTACGTATAGACAATCACCATTTAAATGGTTTACAATAATACATCTGTTGACAATACAGTCAAAATAAGATACATGGTAATGGTTTGATGAATGCAAGTTTCTTGTATATAGCATGTATGACTCCAAGCACATAACTTGTATCACGTATGAGCAAACAGCGGAAGACTTCTAGAAACCTGAGAATAAACATGCTTCAAGTGTCAACACAAAGGTTGGTGAGTTCATAGTTTTAATATTACACATAATCCGTATATCAATGTGGATTACAAAAGTTCAGTTGTTTTATTCAAAACGTTTATCATTATGTTTTAAATAAAAGGTGGATCACAAGATTTTAGTTGTTTCATCCGAAACGTTTATCAATCGGTTCTACAAAGTTGAGCACCCTGGTAACTAAACTTTAACGTTTATATAATTTGTACCCTTTGTATAATCATCTTAATAATACACGCAAACCAACGTGTACGTTTCTCAAATAGCATACGTCCGTTAAAAGGCTAGCGCTCTAGCTCGGACGGGGATGTCAAGCCCTATGGATCCATATACTACTACTCGCGCCCACCAGTTCTTATAACCGGCAGTTACTAGTTACCAAAGCTAAGGGATTTTCGGTTCAAACTCAGTGTAGAATTTAGTATGTACTTGTATCCATTGTGTTTAAAATAAAGTGCATGTATTCTCAGCCCAAAAATATATATTGCAAAAGCAATTAAAATGGGAGCAAATGAAACTCACTGTTTAATATTGATATACAATATTGCAGGAAAGCACGTAGACGCATCGGAGATGATAAACACGAGGTTTGATTCACAAAAAAATACCCCCGAACATTACCCATAACCTCCTTGGCAATAACCCATAATTTCCTTAGCTCTAGCTTGCTCGAAAACTCATTTTGAAAATTACTTGGACAGCACCCCGTCGTAATATTTGATGTACATTATTATTTTTGTATCGCAAAAATAATAACACTAAATAAAAAAAATAATAAGATTAATAATAATCTTATTAATAATAATAATAATAATAATAATAATAATAATAATATAAATAATAAATAAAATAAATACGGAGTAATATGTATGTGTGTGTTTTTTTTTTCTTTACTCGGCAGAAAATGTTGCAATTTATAGAACCTGGCCTGAAATCTGGAGTCATGCGACTCGCATGGAAATGGCCTTCTGGCCATGCGACTCGCATGAGGACCAGGGACAGCTCACAATGTTTTGGCTCCTAGCTTGTCGACATAATATAAAATAAATATATAATATATATAATTTAAATAATTAATTATATATTATATTAAATTCACATGCATAGTTGACTTGTAACTTTTGTTCCGATAAGTCGTACGTTGTTACTTGACTTATGTCCCGGTTCCGGTTTCTCGAATGTCCTTTCGTACGCTGAGAAAACTTGCATTTTACATTTCGTGACTCGTACCTTTGTTAAAATATAGCCTTAAATTATTCCTAAACTATACCACTCAAAGTATATCTTAAACTTTCGAGTATTTTGGTCATTTACTTCTATAAATCATCGTCTCACTATTTGTTAAAATACATTTTTAAAATAGTGTTTTACTGTAGCATTTCACTGTAGCAAAGTCAATTTTACTGTAGCAAATAGTGATTTTCGAAAACACTGTAGCATTTTGGGTACTGTAGCAATTTGAAAATACTTTATCAAATTAGTGTTTTACTGGTTCATCTTAAACGTTTTAGTTAACTTATCTAAATATCAATCAAATCAATAATCGAATGTTACTATCGTTTACTAAATAACTTGAAATCATATATATTTAATTAGATATATAAACCAATAAGTTTAATGTACGGTATTATGCAATTAAAACTTTGTTACGTTTTCAAGTTATAGTATATATATGTATCTATTTACATATAATTGTTCGCGAATCTTTGAGAAAATCGAAGGGTACTTGAATAGTTCAAAAATTTTGAGATTCAGTTTTACAGACTTTGTTTATCGTGTCGAAATCATTAATCCTTTAAAGATTAAGTTTAAATTTAGTCGCAAATTTTCGGGTCATTACAATTCTAGTGGCTATTAATCCATTCCCGTGTCCGGTTAAATGAACGATTATTCATACATATAAATACCCCGCCCATCGTGTCCGATCGAGTGTATATGGTAATTTATAAGGACGCCCAATTGTAAATATTTATATTAACATTAACAAACTATCATTTAGTTAAACAAATATAAAGCCCATTAATAGCCCATAGTCTAATTTCCACAAGTGTCGTTCTTTTGTCCAAACCCCAATTATGGTACAAAGCCCAATTACCCAATTTTAGTAATTAGCCCAACATCATGATTACTTTGTTTTAAATAAGCATAATAATAACTTAGCTACGAGACATTAATATAAAAAGGTTGAACATAACTTACAATGATTAAAAATAGCGTAGCGTTACACGGACAGAATTTCGACTTACACCCTTACAACATTCGCTAACATACCCTTATTATTAGAATTATAATTAAAATTAAAATTAAAATTAAAATATAAATTATATATATATATATATATATATCGTATATATGAGAGAAGAGAGAAATAGATTATGAAAAATGATCAGAATTCGGTTTGCTTTATAGGCAGAGTCGTTTTTTGGGGCTCCGCGACTCGCGGTAAAATCCTCTTCAAACTCCGCGAGTCGCGGAGAATGAATTTACAGCTCACACCCTTGGAGTCTTTCTCTGCTGACGGTTTTATAATATATATAATATATATATAATTAATTTAATTAATTATATATTATATTATATTTATATACATAGTTAACTTGTAATTTTTAGTCCGTTGCGTCGAGCGTTAAGAGTTGACTCTGGTCCCGGTTCTGGATTTTCGAACGTCCTTGCGTACAATTTTATATTTTGTACTTTGCGTTTTGAATCTTGTACTCTTGTAATTTCGAGACGTTTCTTATCAATAATTGGAACCTTTTTGATTGTCTTTTGTACTTTTGAGCTTTTTGGTCGTTTGCGTCTTCAATTCATCGAATCTGTCTTTTGTCTTCGCCTTTTATTATTTAAACGAATATCACTTGTAAATAGAACAATTGCAACTAAAAGCTTGTCTTTCTTGAGGAATAATGCTATGAAATATATGTTCGTTTTTAGTATTATCAAATATTCCCACACTTGAGCGTTGCTTGTCCTCAAGCAATATTGTCTTGAAATACTAGAATCACTTCTTTATTCTTCACACTTTGTACATCAGTGATTTCTATACGGCGGTATAAACAATGGTAGTAACGATATGGTTTACAGTCCCACATGACTATAAAAATTTAGATCCATTAAGGAAATTGGATCTTTATGAAAACATTTGATCTTTTGAAAATTAAATCTAGTTTTTACCCTAGATAAGTTTTCCGGGATAACCCTTTACCGGTGTTTGCAAAATATTTTTGTGGGTTTGGTGGGTTTCAGATTTGAAAATTTTAGCTCAAAACTTGCGGTTTTGTGTCACCCACTTGCTAACCTTGTATTTGGAAAGCAACACGTCCAGTTTACTTGTTCCGTATATTACCTTTCGGCAAACTACCGTCCGGTTGTAAAGGAAAGCGTTGAACAAGCAACTATTAAGGCAATGTCCCGTGACATGCTTTTGATTATGGTCTATAACGTGTCGGACGCAATTACTATCCTTGGTAGGAGCAATAGTAAAGCTCACCCTTATAATTTTTCGGTCTGGCACAAGGTCCTGTCTTTGACCATGCTATGCAACCACCGTTCTTACGGTTGACACCCGATTTAGTTCAGGTGACCTAATGAATTCCAGGTGAATTCCTAGGATTTTACGTTCAATGGTAATGAACGCATTGAAAATAGGGTTTTCAGAAAACAAATCGGTTTGTAATTTTGATCAAAATATTTTCTCGTTTAAGCTCGAGTTTAGATATCATCGAATTCCATGAGTTTGTAATTCTCAATCTTTAAGGTCAATCTCTAGGATTGAGTAATATCAGTCTTAAAAGCTGATTTTTAATCTTTAAGGAGATTATCCTTTCTGGGGATCTGATTCATTAGTCTTATCAAGCTAATTTGCACGGTGCCCCCCATTGTACGAGATAAATCCTTCTCATGGTTAGGATAAATCTGACCACATGGCGACCCTGTTTAATGCTGAGGTCCGTGGATTTCCTGCTGATTTTAGTGATGACTTTTCTAGATTTTTCGTCAACCTACAGCTGGTCTGGACGACAACTTCATGACCTAAATCAAGAAGCGCGTGTCTTTTTCGGAAGACTTTACTTCCTTTTAATGATGGAATTGATTCATCGTGTAGATCCATCTCTTCTTTTCTTTCATCGGGTAAAAACAGTTTAGTTTAGTCCAAAGCAAAAGTATTTTCAGTTATTTGTTACAGATATATGTGACATATGTTAAGATAACTTGGTAAATTTTCCCACACTTGGCTTTTTATTTTTCTTTTTATCGTCCTCTATTCCATTTTAAATGAATTTTGACATTTTAGTTTGTTTCTTAATTTATGTCCTTTCCGAGTTAACAATAATTTCGGTGTTAAAACCTAGTTTTATCGTTCATAAATATGTATAAACATGATTTTGAGTTCATTTAATTGAAAATTTTGAAAAATTTTACTAGAATTGGGTAGTCAGTATATAAGACTAGGGCTGTTCTTTTTTATCAGAGAGCACTAGATTCTAATACAACTACTGCTTTACTACTATTTTTAATGGTAACCAAGTGTTTAAGATAAAAATTTTAAAATCCGAAAGAATTTAACCCCTTCCCACACTTAAGATCTTACAATGCCCTCATTTGCAAGAAATCAGTAACAATTTAAATTATTGAGGGTGATTTGTGTGAAAATGATTAAATTTTTACCAAAGTTTCCAAATATATTGGCGTTTGTTTGCTGAATGATAAATGGTGCACATCATTTGTTCATTCCGTCTTGTTGTTATTTCACATATATTTTGCATCTTGTCGTCAAAATTAGTTGCTTTTGCTGAACTTAATGCCAGTCTTTGAAAATGCGTTGTTTTACCCTGTTGTGTACATAAGATAAACTCTGTACAAGTAATTCCCTAATTGGCCCGGCCAATTCTACAGCTTCTAAGGGTCCCCATTCTATGACCCTCGGTACCTCAACAACCTTGGAATGAAGAGTATGCAAACCCCGTTGATATTTTGGATAATCTATCCAAAGTCTGTCAAATCTCAGGTTCGGGTGCAACTCTTCCAAGTGCATATCGGAAAAGGTCATGACTGGATGAGGTATATCCTGCTTGTAGTAGTTATCCACCTCCTGTTGGGATGAAGATTCACCCCTTTCATTCTGCAAAACACATCAAACACAAATTTTGTGCATCCAAATATGCATTAGTGTCAGCAAAATCATCAATCAAAATAATTACAATGACATTATCAATTTATATCAAACTTAAGCTTATTTTCATATTTTTATCAAATCTATACTTTTTCAAATAAGCATATACGAAAATTTTCGCCAAGTTCATAAGCATTCAACTCAAATAACATGTCAAAATAATCATTACTAGCAATTAAACAAGTCTCAAATGGCATTATCTTTCAAAAATCAAGTTCATGAATTTTAGTCTTGAAAAAGTCCACTTTAATTCTCAAAATCATGTTTAGGCTCAAAGTTTGGATCATTTAACTACCTAGACATGTTACACTACTCAATTTAGCAACAATTCATGACAAAAATCGGCCATAACCTGTTTATATCAAAAAGCCCCAAATTTGCTCAAGAACACAAACCCTAGATTACTCAAAATTTGAAGTTTAAGGCTTCTAATCATGTTAAACAGCATCAATCTAGGTTATACAAGCATAATACATAAACAATTTAAGCATAATTACACTAAAAAGCATCAAAATCAAATTGGAAAAAAAATGACTCAAGAACACCAAATTTCGGATTAAATGGTGTTTAGGTGTAGAAATTTACCGTTTTTCTTGAGTAATTCTTAGATAGCATCCTTCTCAACATGATTTTAGCAAAAGATTTGGTGATTAACGGTTAAAAATTGGGATTTTTGGGGTGTTTTTGGGTGTATTTTCGGGGGTTTTTTTTCGTGCAGAATTCGCAGTATGTTTTTGGTTTGGGTTGGGGACTGATCTGTTCTGCGGGTATATTTTTTTTTCTGATTTTTAGACCCTCCGCGAGTCGCGGTGAAACACCCTTTAAACTCCGCGACTCGCGGAGTTTGTTTTTTTTTTTTTTTTTTTTTTTTATAATCATTAACTTTTGAAAACAATTAAGAAATTAATTTTAAAATTTTGTTTCCCTTGTTATTTAGGACGAGGTCGTTTCGGATCGATGTCCTAGTCCGTCTCTCGACAAAATTTTAAAATTTGTCTTTTTGTAGCGATTGTTTTAAAAGCTAAGATTTTTGGGTTTTTTTTAATGTTTTTGGCATACTTTAAATCAAAAAGATTAAAAATAATGATAATAAAAGTTCTCGTCCCTCCCTTGGGTAAAGCAATTTCGGTTCAAAGACCTAGTCTTCAACTTACGACGAATTTTAAAAATCATATTCTTAACTTAATGAGATAAAGTAAGTTTTTATTTTTTAAATTCACACAACTTAAATATGAAATTCAAAATTAATATTAAAAATTCACACCAAACTTAAAATTTGAAATGCATAAAATTAAAAATTTATATTTTAAAAATTAAAAATTCACACCAAACTTAATTTAAAAATTTATAAATTCATATCAAACTTATATTAATTTTTCAAATATTTACAATTTTAAATATATTGTTTTTATAAAGTTTACAATATTAATTTAAGATTTAAATATTAATTTTAAAAACATGGTAAAAATAAAATTAAAAATCTTTTTGTCTTTTTATCCCACTTTAATCAATCAAATATTATAAAAAATATGCGCCCCTCTTTTCGGTAAAGTGATTTCGGTTCCAAGACCTAATTTAACTCATGACGAATTTTTGAAATATTTTGGGTTGATTGATTAAAGATATTTATACCTTAAGAATAAACGTTAAATTTCGCAGTGATGTAATAAATTTTTGAATGATATCAATAATTTCGGTCGCCAAACCTAATTTTATTCAATACCAATTTAATACTTTTTAGCGAACAAATTAGCGTTTATTATCAAAAGGTTAAAAATAAAAATAAAAATAAAAACTGTACAGACATACCTGTGAAATAGATTTCTTAGTTATATGATCTATCCCATTCATAAGATAGTCGGTTTAATTGGTTTTCCATGGCTACATAGGCGTAACCTCGAGCATTCAGTATCTTTTCTTCTAAACATATGAACGGTCCGTCTCTGCATAAAGTAACAAATTCGGTATTTGAATAGGTTTGATTATTGGAACATTTACCTCCATGTGACCATTTTCCGCATTTGTGACATCGTTCTAGGTGTCGTGCTCTTCTTTTCGCTGCGGATTTTGATTTTCCTTTACCAAATTGTAACTTATTATCTTCGCATCTGGATTCTTTTCTAACTCCGTCCATTCTTTCTCTGATTACTGATACTATTTCACTCGGGAGTATGTCATTATTACGTTTAGTGATCAAAGCGTGTAGCATTAGACCATGGTTTAGTTCACAGGCAGTCTTCATTTCGTAAAAACCTAAAAAAAAATAAAAATTCAGAATGGGGGGAGAAGACTAGTTCTTTAGGGTCTGCTAGGGAAAGACCATTCGGGTTCCATTTTCGAGAACTACACGAAAACAGGCAATCTAACTCTAACAGAAATACATATTATCCTTTAAAGACTTGGTTCTCCCCACACTTAGTTAGCTGTGGTGTCAAAATTGTGATTAACTTCGTTGTCGACTTCCATCGGACCATGTATGTAATGTTTAACTCTGTGACCATTAACTTTAAATTCAATCCCATTTGAATTTATCAATTCTATCGTTCCGTATGGGAAAACTCTTTTGACTATGAATGGTCCAGACCATCTTAATTTCAATTTTCCAGGAAATAGCTTGAATCGTGAATTGAAAAGAAGAACTCTGTCTCCTTCTTTAAATTCTTTTGAACTTCTGATTCTTTTATCATGCCATTTCTTCGTTCTTTCTTTATAGATTAACGAATTTTCGTATGCTTCATGTCTTAATTCTTCTAATTCGTTTAGTTGACTTAATCGTAGACGTCCGGCTTCATGTAAATCAAGATTACATGTCTTCAAAGCCCAAAATGCTTTGTGTTCAATTTCTACTGGAAGATGACATGCTTTTCCATAAACAAGTCTAAAAGGTGTGGTTCCAATTGGAGTTTTGTAGGCTTTTCTAAAAGCCCAGAGTGCATCCTCCAATTTAATGGACCATTCCTTCGGATTTGATCCTACGGTTTTCTCTAGAATACGTTTTAAAGCTCGGTTGGTATTTTCAACTTGTCCACTTGTTTGTGGATGATATGCGGTGGAGATTTTATGAGTTACTCCATATCTTTTAAGAACTTTCTCAAGTTGATTATTACAGAAATGAGTACCCCGATCACTTATTAAAGCTTTCGGTGTTCCAAACCTTGCAAAAAGACGTTTTAAAAAGTTGACTACAACTCGTGCATCGTTAGTTGGGAGAGCTTGTGCTTCCGCCCATTTAGATACATAATCAATGGCTACGAGTATATATAGATTATTATGAGATTTTGGAAATGGACCCATAAAGTCAATACCCCAAATGTCAAATACTTCACATACTTGGATGACATTTTGTGGCATTTCATCACGTTGACTTATTTTTCCGGCCCTTTGACATGCATCACATGATTTGCAAAGAAGGTGTGCGTCTTTGTAAATTGTAGGCCAATAGAATCCAGCTTCATAAACTTTTCTTGCTGTTAGTTGAGGCCCATAATGCCCTCCTGTTGGTCCTGTGTGACAATGATTTAAAATTTTACTAGCTTCATCTCCAAATACACATCGGCGTATTATTCCATCGGGACAACTTTTAAACAGATGTGGATCTTCCCAGAAATAGTGTTTTATATCACTGAAGAATTTCTTTCGTCTTTGGTACAATAATCCTTTTTCAAGGAATCCACAAACTAAGTAGTTTGCATAGTCTGCAAACCATGGGATTTCTTTATAATCTATCTTCAATAGATATTCATCAGGAAAGTTGTCTTGTATGGCTGATTCATTCAGAACTTCTAATTCGGGATTTTCAAGACAAGAAAGATGATCAGCGGCGAGATTTTCTGCTCCTCTTTTATCTCGGATTTCAATATCAAACTCTTGTAAGAGTAAGATCCAACGGATTAATCTTGGTTTAGCATCTTGTTTTGAAAATAGGTATCTAAGAGCAGAATGGTCGGTATAGACCACCGTTTTTGCTAGAACGAGATATGATCGAAATTTGTCAAAAGCAAAGACAATAGCAAGGAGTTCTTTTTCAGTAGTTGTATAGTTCGTTTGTGCTCCTTGTAACGTCTTACTAGCATAATATATAGGTTGAAATCGTTTTTCAATCCTTTGTCCTAAAACGGCTCCCATTGCAAAATCACTTGCATCGCACATTAGTTTAAATGGTAGATTCCAATTTGGTGTTATCATGATCGGTGCATTAGTGAGTTTTTCTTTAAGAATATTAAAAGATTTGATACATTCATCTGAAAAGATGAATGGAGCATCCTTTTCTAGGAGTTTATTCATAGGAGTGGCAATTTTAGAAAAATCTTTTATGAAACGTCGGTAAAAACCGGCATGCCCTAGAAAACTCCTAACTCCTCTAACATTGGTGGGATGTGGAAGTTTAGCAATTACATCTACTTTAGCTCTATCCACTTCAATTCCTTCTTTTGAAATTTTATGTCCAAGAACGATGCCTTCTTTAACCATGAAATGGCATTTCTCCCAATTAAGTACTAGATTTGATTTTTCGCATCTAATTAGCATTCGTTCCAGATTAATTAGACATGATTTAAATGTATCACCGAAGACTGAAAAGTCATCCATGAATACTTCCATGCATTCTTCTATCATGTCGTGAAAAATCGCCATCATACACCTTTGAAAGGTTGCAGGGGCGTTGCAAAGTCCAAATGGCATGCGTTTGTAAGCAAAAGTACCATAAGGGCACGTGAATGTGGTTTTCTCTTGATCCTCGGGTGCTATTGGAATTTGAAAATATCCGGAAAATCCATCTAGAAAACAATAGTAGCTATTTCCGGCTAATCTTTCCAACATTTGATCTATGAAAGGTAAGGGAAAGTGATCTTTTCTGGTGGCGTCATTTAATTTTCTATAATCAATACATACACGCCATCCTGTTACATTCCTAGTAGGAATAAGCTCATTTTTCTCATTTGTAATGACAGTCATTCCACCCTTCTTAGGTACGCATTGAACTGGGCTTACCCATGGACTATCAGAAATTGGATATATCAAACCTGCATCTAGCAGTTTAATAATCTCTTTCTTAACTACATCTTGCATATTAGGATTTAGTCTTCGTTGGCGTTGCACATACGTTTTATGACCTTCTTCCATAAGGATTTTATGTGTGCAATACGAAGGACTTATTCCTTTAATATCATGAATCTTCCATGCAATGGCTGGTTTATGAGCTTTTAACACAGAAATGAGTTGTGATTTTTCATTTTCAGTAAGAGAAGACGATATTATTACAGGTAATTCAGATTCACCATGTAAATAAGCGTATTACAAATGGTTTGGAAGTGGCTTTAACTCTAATTTCGGAGGTTCTTCTATCGATGATTTATATCGATATCTGTCTTCTTCTTTTAGCATTTGAATTTCTTCTGTTGTTGGTTCATATCCATTAGCTATAAGTGTAGCTAACATTTCAGCTTCATCAATTGGTTCATTACCTTCTCCTAAAGAACATTCTCCTGTTCCTTGTAATTCTGGAAATTCTTCTAATAATTCTGCATGTGCATCTATAGTTTGAATATAATAACATGTATCATCTGCAGATTGTGGTTGTTGCATTGCTCTATCAACTGAAAAGGTAACACTCTCATCCTCTATACTTAGGGTCAGTTTCTTACCGAACACGTCTATCATTGCTTTAGCCGTGTTTAAGAATGGTCTTCCTAATATGAGAGGAACTTGAGAATCTTCTTCCATGTCCAAAACAACAAAATCTACTGGAAATACTAAAGTACCAACTTTAACTAGCATGTTCTCCATTATCCCTCTAGGATATTTTATTGATCTATCGGCTAGTTGTATGCTTATTCTTGTTGGTTTCAATTCTCCAAGGTCTAGTTTAGCGTATAGTGAATACGGCATTAGATTTATACTAGCACCTAAGTCTGCCAATGCTTCTATTGAACTAAGACTACCCAGAAAACATGGAATTGTGAAACTTCCTGGATCAGATAGTTTTTCTGGTATCTTATTCAACAGCACTGCTGAACAATTAGCATTCATAGTAACAGCCGAGAGTTCTTCCATTTTCTTTCTATTTGAGATTAGATCTTTCAGGAATTTAGCATATCTTGGCATTCCTGAAATCACATCAATGAAAGGAAGATTTACATTTATCTGTTTAAACATATCCAAAAATTTGGATTGCTCGGCTTCAAGTTTCTCTTTCTTCATTTTACTCGGATAAGGAAGTGGTGGTTGGTATGGTTTAACATAAGGTTTATCCTTAACTGTGTTATCTTCATTAACCTTTTCAACTACCGGTTCTTTTTCCTTATCTTGATCAGGTTGTGGTTCTTGTGGAGTAGGAATAGTTTCATCAGAAGTTACAGGTATTTCAGGTGGTTTAAGTGTTGTACCACTTCTTGTGGTAATGGCTTTAGCTGTTTCATTTCTGGGGTTAGCATTTGTATCACTAGGTAGACTTCCCGGTTTTCTTTCACCTATTAACCTTGCTAGGTTACTCACTTCTTGTTCCAGATTTTGAATAGAAGCTTGTTAATTTCTAAATGCTTGAGCATTTTGTTCATTGGTCTGTTTCTGAGATGTGAAAAACTGCGTTTGAGTTTCAACTAGCTTCGTCATCATATCTTCTAAATTCGGCTTTTTATCATCGGTCTGTTGTGGTGGTTTGTTTTGAAAATTAGGTCTTTGCTGATTGTAAGTATTATTGGATACTTGTTGATTGCTAGGACCTTGTTGGTTGTTGTATGGAATATTTCGGTTATAATTCTGGTTTTGATTGTAAATTGGTCTTGGCGGTTGATAATTATTCTGATAATTATTTCCAGGCCTTTGGTTTATGTATGAAATATTCTCTCTTTGTTCCATTGTTAATTCAACACTGAGACAATCTTTTGTCAAATGTGGTCCTCCACACTGCTCACAACTAATTCGTATTGAGTGAATATCTTTAGTCATATTTTCCATTCGTCTCTCCACAGCATCTATCTTTGCGGAAATGGAATCTAAGTCATGGCTAGAATCGGCTCTAGCTGCTTTAGATGATCTAATGATATCTTTTTCTTGGTGCCACTCATGTGAGTGGGAAGCAGTGTTATCAATAATTTTGTAAGCATCAGTTTCGGTTTTCTTCATAATAGAACCACCAGCTGCTATATCTATGTCTTTCCTTGTAGTGATGTCGCATCCTTGGTAGAATATTTGTACTATTTGACAGGTGTCTAAACCATGTTGCAGACATCCTCTTAATAACTTTCCATATCTTGTCCACGCCTCATATAGAGTTTCATTTGGTTTCTGTGTGAACGTAACAATTTCTGCTTGAAGTCTTACGGCTTTAGATGCAGGAAAGAATTGTTTAAGAAATTTGTCAACTAAAACGTCCCATGTATCGATCGCCCCTTCAGGTAACGATTCCAACCAATCTTTGGCTTCTCCCTTTAAAGTCCAGGGAAATAACATGAGATATATCTGTTCATCCTCCACTTCTCGGATTTTAAATAGTGTGCAGATCCTATTAAAGGTACGTAGATGTTCATTTGGATCTTCCTTCAGCGCACCACTAAATTGGCATTGATTAGTCACCATGTGTAGAATTTGTCCTTTGATTTCATAATCTGGCGCATTAATGTCTGGATGAGTAATTGCGTGACCTTGGCCAGTGCGTTTAGCTCTCATTCGGTCTTCCATACTTAAAGGTTCCAGATTCTCCATAATTAAATTTGTTGAATCGGTATCACTAGATGGTTCTGATTTAATAGTTCGTTCCTCAACAATCTCTGTTTGAATGATTGGTGGCTCCGGAGGAAAGTTTAATGGTTCAGGATCTATGAACCGTTCCTGAATATTCTCCGGATTCTCAATTGTGAGGTCGGGTTCAAAAAATGGATTATCGGAAATTTGAACTGAAGTACTTGGTCGACTGGATAACGATTCTAAAGAAAAATCAACGGCGGTTATATTTGCTAAATGTCTTGATCTAGTTACAGGTGGTGAACGTACAAAAGGTGATGAACGTCTTGCTCGGTGCATTCACTGAATATCCTATTAGTTTTAAAAAGGAAAGAAAAACTATAATAAGTTATCCAATCAATAGACTTTTCTGATTTTGCCCACGTTTCGAATAGCCAAAAGATGCAGCAGAGGGGCAGGATTCGTTTGGTCTCAATATAATTGAGGACTGTTTGGCTCCAATAACCCGGTCCACGTACAAATCCAACTATTACTACGAACCAGAAAATTTTGATGTCTATTAATTTAACCACTTAAAATAAATTTTTGTAATTTTAAGAAATTTAGATAAGAAGTAGAAAAAATTCTAAGTCCTAAAAACTAGAATGGCGAGAAATAAGAAAGAAAAAGAGTTCGTCGAAAAAGGTCGAAAAACGAAAAAAAAAAATGGTTTAAAAATAAAAGGTGACGGAAAAATAAAAGAAACTTATAAAAACTTAAAAATACTTGACTAACCTAACCTTATTACTACAACTAACTTAAAATTATAATCGCAAATTGAAATTACTAATTGGAATGATAATTGATACATAGTAAAAGGTGTCTAAAAATATTAAAGCTTACAGGAAAAACTAAATCCCAAATGGAAATAACTTAAAAAGAAACTAAAACTTAAAATGGCGTCGCAAAATTCTAAAGCACCTAAATCTTAGTCTAAAGAAAAAGCACTTAAGGAATTCTACGGCAAAGCCTAAAAATCTAGGAGTAAAAATAACTCTAGCAAAAACTAAGTTTAAAATTAAATATGAGCGAAAAATACAAATATTATGCTACAACGATTAAAAAGGGACAAAATATAAAAATATACAAAAAGTTGTAAAAAGTACAATTTTTATAAAAATATTATTTTTATATTATAATTTTTTTTTTTTTAAAACTACTAATTTTACAATTTAATAAAACTAATTTAAAAAAAATAAAACAAATTAAATAAAAAGTAAATCTTAAAATAAAACTAATAATAATAATAATAATTATTAGGGTTAAATAATAATAATAATTAATTAATACCCGTAATTAATGCTAGTTTAGGGCTTCCTGTCCGTGTGTCAGGTACCCTTCGCGAGTCGCGGTAATTATTGCATCAAACCCCGCGAGTCGCGGGGTTCAAAAATTCAGATGACAGCTTTAAATTCGACGCGTTTTTTCTTTATTTATTTTTTTTTATTTTCTATTTTTAATTTTTTTCTATAAATAAAAGATAGTTAATAAAACTTATATTTTTATAAACTAAAATAGAAATAAAGAAACTTATAAAACTTAAATATTTAACAAAATCTTAAAAATACTTATATTTTTGTTTTTCTTTTTATATTTTTGAATAATTAAAACGTATTTTTACAAAAACGAATTTTTAATAAAAGTAAACTAAAAATCTTTTTTTTTTTTTATATTAGCGTTGCGCTTCCAGCTTTTAAGATAAGTCCCCGGCAGCGGCGCCAAAAATACTTGATGTCATGCGAGGTGTATACGAAATAGTTTATATTTTACTAGGAAAAACTATTAAATACGATACAATTTTACACAAGATATTTATTTATTTATAGAATGGATATACTTAAACCTTGCTACAACACTTATAGGCAGTGTACCTAATCGTACAGTAGTGTAGTTTTTAGTAAGTCCGGTTCGTTCCACAGGGAAATCTTTAAACAAAGCTCAACGCTATATTAGTTTACTTTTATTAAAAATACAAATATATATATAAGTAATATTATTTATTATAAAGGGGGGTTTTTACCGTTTAATGACCGGTTTGTCGATTTTAAGACTTTAGTCGCAGTTAAAACCTAATGTAAAATATAAAATAAATACAAGACTTAAATTAAAGCGTAAAGTAAATAACGATAATGAAATTGCGAATAATAAAAGTGCGATAAAATAAACTTGCGATAATTAAAAAGGACGATAATTAAAAGTGCAATTAAATAACAATAAATAAAAGTGCGATAATTAGAAGTGCAATTAAATATAAAATAAAAGAAATTAAATATGAAATAAAAGAATTATGCTTATTTAAACTTCCGTAATCATGATGTTTGACGTGTTGATTTTAGTTTTATGCCCATGGGTTAATTGTCCTTTGTCCTGGATTATTTAATATGTCCGTCTGGTTTTTGTCCATAACAGTCCATCAGTCATAAATATAAAGTGCGAGTGTCCTCATCAAATTATTCTTATACCCGAAGTTAAATATTCCAACTAATTGGGGATTCGAATTGTAACAAGGTTTTAATACTTTGTTTAATGAATACACCAGGTTATCGACTGCGTGTAAACCAAGGTTTTACTACTTTGTTAACAATTACACCAATTACCCTTGAATGTAATTTCACCCCTGTTTTAATTATTCTAGTGGCTATTAATCCATTCCCGTGTCCGATTAAATGAACGATTATTCGTACATATAAATACCCCGCCCATCGTGTCCGATCGAGTGTATATGGTAATTTATAAGGATGCCCAATTGTAAATCTTTATATTAACATTAACAAACTATCATTTAGTTAAACAAATATAAAGCCCATTAATAGCCCATAGTCTAATTTCCACAAGTGTCGTTCTTTTGTCCAAACCCCAATTATGGTACAAAGCCCAATTACCCAATTTTAGTAATTAGCCCAACATCATGATTACTTCGTTTTAAATAAGCATAATAATAACTTAGCTACGAGACATTAATATAAAAAGGTTGAACATAACTTACAATGATTAAAAATAGCGTAGCGTTACACGGACAGAATTTCGACTTACACCCTTACAACATTCGCTAACATACCCTTATTATTAGAATTATAATTAAAATTAAAATTAAAATATAAATTATATATATATATATATATCGTATATATGAGAGAAGAGAGAAATAGATTATGAAAAATGATCAGAATTCGGTTTGCTTTATAGGCAGAGTCGTTTTTTGGGGCTCCGCGACTCGCGGTAAAATCCTCTTCAAACTCCGCGAGTCGCGGAGAATGAATTTACAGCTCACACCCTTGGAGTCTTTCTCTGCCGACGGTTTTATAATATATATAATATATATATAATTAATATAATTAATTATATATTATATTATATTTATATACATAGTTAACTTGTAATTTTTAGTCCGTTGCGTCAAGCGTTAAGAGTTGACTCTGGTCCCGGTTCCGGATTTTCGAACGTCCTTGCGTACAATTTTATATTTTGTACTTTGCGTTTTGAATCTTGTACTCTTGTAATTTCGAGACGTTTCTTATCAATAATTGGAACCTTTTTGATTGTCTTTTGTACTTTTGAGCTTTTTGGTCGTTTGCGTCTTCAATTCGTCGAATCTGTCTTTTGTCTTCACCTTTTATTATTTAAACGAATATCACTTGTAAATAGAACAATTGCAACTAAAAGCTTGTCTTTCTTGAGGAATAATGCTATGAAATATATGTTCGTTTTTAGCATTATCAAATACCATCTATTATAATTATCATTAACAAATATAATTATTATCATTAATATTTATTTTTATTAGTAATATAATAATTATTATTATTATTATTATTAAGATAATTATTAATATTAATTATAAAAACTATATATGATTGATATCGTACGAAGTTGTTTTAAGTATCCATCATACTATTGTAGATTTTGTTTCTGGTCTCTAAGGATCAATATCTGATGTTATAACAAGCCAAAATCAGTTATAAATCAGTATCATTGTTTCTTTTATTTTATTTATTTATTTACTAAATTCCTATCTGATGAATGAAAACTGTAGAACATGTATTAATATAAATCGAACGTTTCTTTCTTATTATCGACAACTGAATCTATTTTTCACTCTCAATATCCATTACAACTATTTTTGAAACGATTTTAATTGTAAATTTAAACTGAGTTATTATTTTTATATAATCATCCTCTGTTCTTGATCCAAATAAATAAAAGCTTGATTTTGAACGGAATTTAAAAATGTAATAATGCAGTTCCATTAGAAATCTTCTTCTCAAACTTCCTGTAAAATTACAACCTTCAATTTCAAGTATTCAATTCGAATTTTTGAGTCACATTTTTGAAATTAAAAAGTCAACGTTTTGTTTATCACAAAATTCATAACCAAATCGAGGTTTCTGTTTCAATTGAGTATTCATAAAGATTATAGAGGTGATTTAGAAACTTTTTCGTGTTATAATCTCTGTCTAAAATAGTCCTCAAATCAAGATTTGATGTTGGAGTTCATAAAGGTTCATCGTGAGCTGCTGTTTTTATTTTTATTCATTTTTTTCATGTTAATCTCAATCAATCACAAAGAAACATTCTGAATCAATTTTGTTTATCCAGTGTCAAATCTTAAATTCGTTATAAAGATTGTTAATAGGAGTTCTGGTCGAATTAATGTGTGAGGGTAAAGAAGAAATAGAAACAGAATAAATAAACGGGTATATATAATTAGGAGTGTTTTAATTCTGAAAGAAATAGCTGGAGCCATGGTCGTGGGTATTGTCTTGGGTTCAAGAGGTCAGGGGTTCGAGCCCGGGCGTGGGCTGTTATCTTTTTGGAACCAATTCTTTTGAGGTAGTATTTTGTTATTTATTATTATTATTATTATTATTATTATTATTATTATTATTATTATTATTATTATTATTATTATTAGTATTAGTATTATTATTTTATTATTCTTATTATTAGCATTTATATTATTATTGTTGTTATATTATTATCATTTTCATTATTGTTATTATTATTGTTATAATTATTGTTCTTAATACTATTATTAATATTACTAGTTAGTATTAACACTACTAGTATTATAATTATTAAAAGTATTATAATTAGTATTGTTAACGTAGTTATAAATATTATAACTATTATTATCATTATTGTTATTATGATTTTAACTATTATTAATATTATTATTATTATTATTATTAGTATTGTAACTATATTATCACTATTACTAGTAGAAGTATTAATTATCAAATATTCTTATTATTATAAATATAATTATTATTATAATTATTATTATTGTAAGTAAGTATTAATGAGTATTATCATTATTGTAGTATTATATATATGTATGATGAACACTAAGATTTTATTTATGATTATCATTATTAATTATTATTATTATTACCATAACTATAACTGATATTATCATCATTAACATTATATTAAAATTATTATTATTATCACTAATATGATTATAAGAATTATTAGTTATATTATCATGAGTAATATTATGTAATTACAAAAATTATATTCACAACAGTTGTTAACAGAAAAATTAATATTTTTATAGTTATTATCATTAATATCATTATTTTTGTCAATAATAGAGTTATTAACATTATTACCCTTATTAGTAATATTAAGTATATTAGTATTATTATTACTATATTTTAACAAACAAACGATATATATATATATATATATATATATATATATATATATATAACATAACAAAATTTATATTTCATATACAAAATGAATATATGAAACATATATATATTTTTTTATATAAAAATAATATAACTAATAAATTTATATATATATTATTCGATTACGATTATGTGTATTAATATATATACACAAATGATATAGGTTAGTGAATCCGAGGCCAACCCTGCATTGTTCAATATAGTCATATGTATTTTTACTACAAAATACATTAGGTGAGTTTCATTTGCCTTTTTACCCTTTATATTTTTGGGCTGAGAATACATGCGAAATCTTTATAAATGTTTTACGAAATAGACACAAGTAATCGAAACTACATTATATGGTTGAATGATCGAAGCCGAATATGCCCCTTTTTGCTTGGTAACCTAAGAATTAGTAAACCGATCTACTAATTGACGCGAATCCAAAAGATAGATCTATTGGGCCTAACGAATCCCATCCAAAGTACCAGATGCTTTAGTACTTCGAATTCGTTTTTATCATGTCCGAAGAATTTCCTGGAATGATGGGGGATATTCTTATATGCATCTTGTTAATGTCGGTTACCAGGTGTTCAATCCATATGAATGATTATTTTTGTCTCTATGCATGGGACGTATATTTATGAGAAATGAAAATCTTGTGGTCTATTAAACTGATGGAAATGAATGTTTATGATAAACTAATGAACTCACCAACCTTTTAGTTGACACTTTAAAGCATGTTTATTCTCAGGTATGAAAGAAATCTTCCACTGTGCATTTGCTCATCTTAGAGATATTACTTGGAGTCATTCATGACATCTTTCAAAAGACGTTGCATTCGAGTCGTTGAGTTCATCAAGATTATTATTAAGTCAATTATAGTTAGATATATTATGAAATGGTATGCATGCCGTCAACTTTCGATGTAATGAAAGATTGTCTTTTTAAAAACGAATGCAATGTTTGTAAAATGTATCATATAGAGGTCAAGTACCTCGCGATGTAATCAACTATTGTGAATCGTTATAATCGATATGGATTTCGTCCGGATGGATTAGGACGGGTCTCTACATCATTGTCCACCATGTTTAATTGTTTTGTTTTTTGTTTTTTGTTTTTTTTGCTTTCGTTAGTGTTCATCAGTAAAAAAAATAAAGATGAAGATTAAAAAAAGTTCGTCCGATCATCACAGGAAATATATCAGGTTAAAGTCAATATTAAAGATGATGATTCTCGAATCAGGTTATAATAATATCTTTATATTTTTATCTGTTTATATAATCAAAAGCTTCAAATTAGGTTAATAGTATGATATCACAAGCAGCAGTTTGATCCTTACGTTTCTTATATATATAAATCAATAAGTGATGAGCAGGTGATGGTAAAACATGAGACGGATGAAGATGATAAAAACAATTTCATTTGTGGATATTCAAGGTGAGTATAAATTCGTTCAACTGCATTATTAGTTTTCAGGTATTTCATCGTCCAATGTAGATCACAATTATAAATTATAAATATAATTATGTAATTTAAGATGCTGTCTGATGTAGATCACAATTTATGTATAACAAGGATGGTGATTATCATTGCTAACGCTTAGAAATTTAGGTAATCACATCTTAACTTATTTCTATTTGAAATGACAATGATTCACGAACAATATGTTATTATATGATCATGTAATCAGATAGGTTATAATTAGGTTAATATGAATTTGTTTATTAACTTTTACAATTCTAGAGATCATTAAACGATGATGTACATGGATGGATGTTATGTATTATCTTGATGCCAAACTTTTGATCGTGTTTGATGGTAACTTTATGTGACAAAATGCTCTATAATAACCCTGTATACGATGTTCACAAATTTTTTTTGCATCTAAACAACTATATGATAGTCGAATACATTCTTAGTCATACACTGTAAGTAACTAGAGGGGAGTGAATAGTTACTTGCTACGTTTTTAACACTTTTTCGATTGATCACCAAATTCGATTAACTTTGATCAACCAATTCAACTCAAACTTGATGTGTGTAGTGTATATGTTCAAAATGATAAATGAAGTAATGTAAAGAACATAAACACAAGGATTTATAGTGGTTCGGGTGGATGTTAACTAATCCACCTTAATCTACTCCCCGATTACACTAATCGGGATTTGTTGCTTCACTAAGCACTTTTCTCCAAACCCGGTGGAGATCCGATTTACAAGTCTTCAACTTCTTTGGTAGACAACAAACCTAATCTTTCTATCCCTTTGAAAGATCAACTCCAACCTAGATCAACTTGTCTTCA